>NC_053437.1:44134556-44489610 GCF_007990345.1 Gossypium hirsutum
TGTTCTCTAACACACATATTCATGCATCGATTCTGACATTCCATATCAATGACAACTCTTTATCATCAACCAACTACATGTTAGTCTTAATGCATTATCGTTGTCCTATCCACAATAATACTTAACTAAGGAAATTTTAAGAATAATCATATTTTCTTAGTACATTATTATAAAACAATTTATTTATACACACAGAAAAGAAACTGAAATAATAATGGTAACGCCTTATATTAATAAACATGATAAATCAAGTATGTTATTACAAACTTCTCATGATTGATCTTTGGGCATACTCTAACAGTCCATTCCTATGATGTAAACAGTGTTACACAAAGCTTTTAATGACCATTGTGTGTTTCGGTGAGTCGAGCAACATAAGTCACCTATGTGAAAGTAAAGTGGGGCCACTTCGAGGAGACTACTAGGGCATAGTTCTCTTAAACTCTTGCAGAACCAGGAAACGTTCATGGCCATATGATCATACCCATGAGAACGAAAACCTTGCAAGGAAGGTAGTTGTGTGAGATATATCATTGTTTACACAAAAGACAGAACAATTCAAACATTGCGTCTACTGATTAGCTAGTAAAGTAAATATACTTTCAGAAGGGAAGGTTCAAGGGTTGATGTCTACCTATCCTATGCAACTATCAATTGTAGAATCTATCACCACATCAAGTCATTGTTTTTCATTAAAACTATCAATTTCATTCATGTGGGGGATTATTGGAAAAATGTGATTTTTTGGAATCTTTGAGGCATTTTCGATTGGTAAATAAGGAGTTTTGAATCATAAAATTATGATTTTATGTTCTACCCCATGAGACATTTACAACGGAATATCATATGCTCAAAATGGTTAAGTGATGAATGAGAAATTGATGCTCAAATTAAGCTACTTGTGAATTATGTTGAGGAAATGAAAAAACATTAGTTCCACATTGATTAGGAATCAAGTGTGAAACTTGTATATATATGTAAACCAACTTGGCGATTATTGAATGACTAAACTAATGTTATCGCTCGCGTGCAGGGGGTGCAAATCCAAATCCACTAGGGTTAAGGGCGCACCTGCACGACATGGGTGATGCGAATTGTCTGGACCGGTTGGGCCCTTCTAGGCCTACAAATATTTTAACCCAATATCTGTTTATTTTTTCCTAGCAGAATATTCAAATTTAGAATTAATAGGTAATTGTTAATGTCTTTTAATTTAGACGTTAATTTGGATTTAATGGCCTTAATTCAAGACGTTATAATTCCAAATTAGTCAAAGTTTCCAATAATATCTTTTTATACCGAAAATAATCAGAACAAAAAGATATATAGAATTTTGATAATTTCCTCTGAAAAATTTCTCTCCTATAAATTGTTTTCCGATGATAGAAAAAAGGCAAGCCTAGTTCGTTGACCACGCAGCTGCGCTACAGTGGTGTTCATCCAGTTGTTGTATCCTGGGAGACAATCGTCCTACGTTTCTCCGATGCGAAAGGAGCGATCGAATCTGTCTTAAGGAGACTGTGTTCCACAGGCCTCAACTTTGAATTGATTTCCTACCTGTTTACAGTAAACATTTATTTTAAATAATATTTTACTTGTTATTCCTATTTCGATCTTGTGATTTATTTGATTTAAATTAATATAATTAAATATATTAAATCACTGTATATTTTGCTAACGATTGTGCAACAGGTTATTTCATAACAAGGAAATTCTGTAATAAACCCTCAACAAGACAGCCGCAAAGATTCAAAGCTTTTTTGTTTTTACTTTTTTTTGGAGTTGTTTTTAATTTTTTAATTTATCTGTTTTATTTTAATTTTTTTGGTTTTAGCAATTTTAAGAGATTTGGGCCAAGAAATATGACCAAAAGTGTGAGAAAACAGGTTTTTTACCAGTTCATCCGGTCCACGATTCGCAGTTCAAGAAGGTTCATTGTTCAACTGGTTTTTCCTCTTAGTTAATATTAGTATATCGGTTGGTTTTCAATTCAATTGGTCTATTCGGTCGAGCCGATTCGATTTCAACAATATTTCTTAAACTTTGAAATTAATTTTTATTTAATTATAATATATATTTCTAAAATTTTATTTTATTGAAATTACTTATAAAATGTTTCAAATATAATGATATCCATATTGAGTATTTTGGCTTTTTTATCTACATAATACAAAAATAAAAAGTAAAAACCTAAATGGTATGCCAATACCATTATTTACTAAAATTGTATGTTTGCAATAATACCAAGGGGTGAAGGGTATAGAAGAGGCGACATCCATTTTTTTTTCTAACATAACCATTGAAACATCATTACAAAATGATGTATTTTTAATATATATATTTAAGGGTGGAGGGTGTAAGAGAAACGACACTAGTATTTTTTGGTGTAAAAATACGGTTTAATTAGTGGAGGGCGAGAGACAAGCGATACCAAAATTTATTTTTGTATTTATTTATTTTACCATTTGAGTTGTTAATTTTTTTATTTTTGGAATAGCAAAGCCAACGAACAAATACATAATAATTACAAATAAAAATTTGAAAAGTTCACATTCTTTAACATAATAATTTTCTTTATACTAGTTAAGTAAATAGCAAAAAAAAAAACTTTGAAAAATTTCAACACAATGGGACCATGTATTAAGTACATAAAAAATAAAAAATTAATGTTAAAAAAAAAAAGCAGAAACATACCTGCTCTGTTTCTTCAAAATACCCTCTGCAAACTATCAACAAAAATTAAACTAATACACATTTTGTTATTTGCATTTAAATTAAAAACAAAAAACAAATTATGTGGAGACTTCAATGAAATTATGTATTCTTTTGAGAAGGTTGGAGGGTTACTAAGGTTAGAAAGGAGAATGGAGGAATTTCGAACAGTTCTTGAGGAATACAAATTAACAGATGTAGGTTATTGTGGAATGTGGTTCACTTGGGAACGAGGGAACTTGCCTGAGACAAATATAAGGGAGAGACTGGATAGAGGGGTTGCAAATGATGAGTGGTTGACTAGGTTTCCAAACGCTCGTGTTGGACATTTACAACATATTTTTTCTGATCATTGCCCACTTTTGATTAATACAAATTAGGATAGGGTAAGGCCGAGGAAATCGAGATTTCAGTTTGAAGCTTGGTGGACAATGGAGGATTCGTTGGAGGGAGAAATTAAGCGAATTCTAGGTGCGTCCTCCGACTTTATCTTAGATAAATTGGATAGGTTGCGCAAAGGTTTGATGGAGTGGGAAAAGCTGTTTAAGGCCAATCGTGAAGGGCAAAAACAGGGTCTTACAAAGAAATTGAAAGGTTTGATGGATATGGAAAGGGATGATGACACTTTGACAGAGCTCATCGATACGAAAGTTCATCTCAACTTGGAGATTGATAAAGAGGAAGCTTTCTGGAACAAAGGGCACGTGCTAATTGATTAAGGTTGGGGGGACAAGAATATAACTTTCTTCCATAGATATGCTTTTGTACGTAAGCAGATGAACACTATCAGTAGATTGTAGCGTAAGGATGGAAGGGAGGTTTGTAATGAGGACGAGATAGAGGAGGTAGCTACAAAATTTTTCTAGCATTTGTTTACATCAATAGAAGTTGGCAAGTTGGTACATTTATTGTCGGGAATTGATACAAGTATTTCTACCGAAGTTAATATCTTTTTTACGGCTAGATACACGGAGGTTGAGGTCTATGCGGCCTTAAAGGAAATGGGCCCTACTAAGACGCCGGGGGCTGATGGATTCCCGACATTATTTTACCAGTGTTATTGGTATATTGTAGGGGGTGACGTTATTGCGTTCTGTGTGAGCATTTTGAATGATGGTAAGGAGTTCGATTTAGTCAATAATACTGATATAATGTTTATCCCTAAATGTCAGAATCCTACAAACTCAATAAAATTTAGACCTATCAACCTGTGTACAATACTTTATAAAATTGTGGCAAAAGTCATAACAAATTGTCTTTAAGGAGTTATTGAAAAATGTATTGATAGTGCCCAATGTGCGATTGGGCTTGATTGATTAATCTCTGGTAATGTCTTATTAGCTTATGAACTTTTGCACACCTTTCGACAGAAGCGTGCGAGAAAGAGAGGATATATGGCTTTGAAGCTTGATATGAGTAAAACGAGGATTTTTGGAACAGGTGATGTTGCAGATAGACTATGCTAAAAAATTGGCTGATTGTATAATGCGGTGCATTTCTTCGATTTCCTATTCAGTAAACATTAATGGGAGTAAGGGGAGGAGTTTTAAGACTACTAGGGCTTTTTCTTAAAATTCAGTAAACATTAATTCAGTAAAAATTGGCTTCTTCAAGGTGACCCACGTAGCCCTTTTCTTTTCCTTATGTACAATGAAGGACTTTCGACCTTGTTGAGGTTGGCAATGGAAAAGGGTCTATTACGAGGAGCTAAAGCCAGTAGGGGAGGTCCACAAATCTCCTATTTGCTATTTACAGATGAAAGTATTATATTCGGGGAGGCATTGCCCACTGGAGCTTTGATTTTGAAAGGAATTTTACAAGAATATGAAGGATGACCAGGGCAATGTCTGAATTTTGATAAGTCTACAATTTTTTTAGCTCGAATACTATGGAGGTGGAAAATGATAGAATTGCGTCCACTTTGGGGATGCGTTTTTCAAATAATCCCAAGAAATACTTAGGGTTGCAAATATAATGGGAAGGGGGAAAAAGCTCTTCCCAAAATTTGAAAGATAAGGTCAAAGCGAGAATTGAGGGATGGAGTACGATATTGCTGTCGCAAGGGGGAAAGGAGATTTTTATTAAGTCTGTATTACAGGTAATACCAACATACGCGATGTGCTTTTTTTGCCAAATTCCCTTTAGGGGGAGCTTGAAAATTTAATGGCACAATTTTTGTGGCAGAAAGGACATGGGAGGAGGGGGATTCACTGGTGTGTGTGTGTGTGGAGTTATATGTGTAGGCTAAAAGAAAAAGGGGGAATGCGTTTCAGAAGCATGGGGAAGTTCAATATTACTTTGTTAGCAAAGCAATGTTGGAGGCTTATAAACTATCCAGATTCATTATTAGACCGTGTTCTTAAAGCGAAATACATTCCTAGGTCAGATTTTATTAATGCTCCTTTAAATAATTTGTCATCTTATACTTGGAAAAGTATTTGGGCTGCGAAGGGTGTTTTGCATGAAAGATTACGTTGGAGGGTGTTTAAGCAAGGGTGTTAGAGTCTCAATTAATGAAAATGCTTGGATTCCTGGAGCTGATAATTTTAGATTAGGTAATTATGTTCATGGCATGCAAAATTCTATGGTGGCAGATTTGATAGATGCTAAATCCAGAAGGCTTGCCCCATTTCACCACCATAGTTTCTCTTAGAAGGATTC
Source organism: Gossypium hirsutum (assembly GCF_007990345.1). NCBI lineage: Eukaryota > Viridiplantae > Streptophyta > Magnoliopsida > Malvales > Malvaceae > Gossypium > Gossypium hirsutum. The sequence continues at coordinate 44,139,930 of NC_053437.1, forward strand.
GTTTCTCTGTTTATTTAACCTTTGTAAGATAGTTTTTTATGTAACGTTCATTCTCCCTACCTATTCTAATTTTTTGTTCTTGTACCCTGGTATTTCTGTCTCCCAAGATAGCCCAAAACACACAGCAAAAGTACTCTTTTGAGGGGTCGAACATTCACCAAAAGCCCGGGTTAGCCACTGACCAAATCTCACGTCTGTAGAACCTAGAATACGAGTTAATTATAATTCTTACCATACCTCAATGGAAACAGGGCACACGCGAAACACATGGTCTAAAGTTTTGGCATCTCCACCATACCAAGGACAATAGACATTCCTCTAGAATTCTTTGAATCCCGTTGGCATAAGAGGTACATGATGATTTGTTGGTATGGAGTGGTGAGCCATCTAGGGAGTTTTTGGTATGTAGCGCATATAAACTATTACAAAAATTTCCTATGGTCCCTAATGCTTATGCTTTACAGACCAGCACTAAGGAATCTTATAAACATCTATGGGGCCTAATCCTCGTTGGAAAAATTAAGATTAAAATTTGGAGGATTTCTTGGAACTATCTACCTACTTTTGTTAACATGAAACACAAACAATTGGTAAATAATGTCTGTTGTCTCCAGTGTGGTGAAGTTGTCGAAACTTTAGAGCATGTCTTTTGCGCGTGCCTTGTTTCCATTTAGGCCTGGTTAGAATTATAATTAACTCGTATTCTAGATTCTACATATGTGGAATTTGGTTAGGGGCTAAAATGGGCTTTTGGTGAATGTTCGACCGCTCAGAAGCATACTTTCTACTATGCGCTTTGGGCTAACTGGGGAGATAGAAATACCAATGTACATGAATGGAAAATTAGAATAGGGAGAGATATTGCTTGTTACATAGAAAACTATCTTATAAAGGTTAAAGAAATAGAGAAATGGACCCTTCTAAGAGAAACTATGGAGGTGAAATAGGGCAAGCCTTCTGGATCTTCCATAAAAATAAACTTTGATGGCGCTTATGATGGTCGCAATTTTCGGTCAGCTTCGGGAGCTATTGCAAGGAATGCTGAGGGGCAGGTTATGTTCTCTTGGTCAGAGATCCACAATTGGGTCTTGTCCGCCTTCATCCTTAAAGCCATTGTATGTCATTGAGCATGGAAATGGGGGCAAAAATGGGTTGGGAGGAAGTTATAATGGAGGGGGATTCATTAACCACAGCGAAAAAGTGACAATCACACTATCCAGATAAATCGTTACTAGGAGCATACATTCGCAATATTCAACAGTTAAAAGGTAGTTTTCGGAGAATCAATTTCAAATATACCCCATGATTGGCAAAGGGACTAGCACAATCTATCGCAATAGAAACTCTTAAAAGAAATGAACCGATTTACCTGGTGGGGAGCATCCCTGGATATACGGAGTGAACGCTGGACATGGATTGGGCAAGGGAACCGAATTGAGAAGAGTTGCAGAGTTCAGGAGAAAAGGGGAGAGGGATGATCATTGAAGTGAATGGGGAGCTTGATTGTTTCCTCTCCGAGTTCTGGAATAGTTGTAGGGGAAATGAATATTGTTGTTGGGACGGGTGAAATGAATTGATTTGATTGGGCATAAGGGTTGGTGTTGTATTTTCTAGTTTTTTTTCTTATGTTTTATGTTCCCAGTTTGGTCTTGAGCCATGTTCTTTGGATTTTTGCAGTTTCTGGTTTTTGTATTTCTAGGCTTTAAAATTTTGTTGTTTTATTTTTTTTAATAATAGCCCAATCTAATTGTTATTAAAAAAAACAAAAACCAAATATTAGAAAAAAAAAAACAGAAACATACCTTTCTTTTTTTCAAACACATCCTTTCTACAAAATAAAAAACCCAATTAAATCAACACAACCATTTGTAAAATAAATAAATACAAAAATAAATATTGGTGTCGCTGCTCTCTCTTTCTCAACTAGTGTCGCCTCTCTCTTACTCTCTACCAATTAAACCATATTTCTACACCAAAAAATATTAGTGCCGCCTCTCTCACACCCTTCACCCTTAAATTTTTTTTTAAAAAAAAACACATCATTTTGTAATGATGTTTCAATGATTGTATCAGAAAAAAATTGGGTGCTTCCTCCTCCATGCCCTCCGCCCCTTGATATTGTTGTAAACATACCATTTTGGTAAATAATTGTTTTGGCATACTATTTAAGTATTTATTTTTTTTATTTTGGTATTATGTACGTAAAAAACCCGAGTATTTTCTATCTTATTTATTTTTAATATAATTATTTTTATTTTATAATTTGTAAAATTTCACTAAATTTTTCTTAAATCAATGTTTTATCCAAACAAAGCAATTACAAATAGTAACATTTTCAATTAATGAATTTTAAAATGTTAGCATTTTAAATATCTTACAAATTTTAAAGCTTTTCATCGAAACAGACTCTAACACCACGTTTGGTTGGAGGAATGAAATAATGTTGTAATGGAAGAGAATTGTAATAGAATAGAGATGCAATCAATAACTCAGTTATTTTGTTGAATGGAATGGAATAGAGCTGTAAATGTATTATTGTGTTTGGTTGAATGGAATAGAAGTTGTAATAGCATAAGGCAAAATGTTTAAATAACCAGAATACCCTCAGCAGAATTTTTTTAGGTATATTGCTATTGTTATTGTTATTACATTTTAATAGGATTATTATTAAATCATAAGGCAAAATTCTTAAATGACCATAATACCCTTCTTAGAACCCAAATCATATGTTATATTCTTAAATGTAAAGGAAAAGAAACCAAATCATATGTTATCTTCTTAGAACCATTCTTTTCTCTAGTTTCATATCTTTCTTGGCATATATCAGTCAACTATGCCCCAGGGCTCACCAGTTGCCATCACAAACCATCAAAACATGTCAAATTTACAACAACAAAAATATATATATGAAGTTTACATATATGCTTACAATGATAGAAAAAAAGACCAAAATGGTGAATTTCAAGAGATACTAAGTCCAGGTTTTACCATAATCTATATTCAAGTTGGGTCATTTTATCTGTAATAGCCCATTTTGCCCGGGCTTTTGAAAATAATAAAAACAAATAAAAAGAGTCCATTTACAAAAGTCCAATAACAGTGGCCCGATTATGATAAAACCCTAAACCCAATAACAAACCCATTACATCAAACCCATTCCCAGGCCCAAATTAAACCCACTAGCCTTAACCAAAAGCAAAACCCTAGCAGCAGGTAGCGCCGCAGCCCCCGCCTCCAGCAAAGCCTCCAGCCACCACACGTTTCGGGACCAGCTCCTCCACACACGTTTCTCTCCATGAATACCTGCAAAACAGACTCAAGGAGTCCAATAGAGAGGAAACAAAAAAATAATAGATTTATTAATTTCTCTTTTTTGGGCTATACAAAGCCGCATATTTTTGTAAAAAAGGGGGAGGGGGCGAGAAAAGACCCTGTAAAAAAATTAAAGAGCAATACACAAGTAGTTTTTTTAGGTGATTTTCTCCATTTTCTTTTTCGATTTCCATTTTTTTTACAAAAGAAAATAAAAAAATAAAAGGGTGCTTACCTGATTTCGAGCGCTGGAGTCGAGCACCGTTCGCGGTGGTTCCATGGCAGTCGACGGCGGCGTCATGAAGGCTAGGGTTGAAAAACCCTAGCAAAGAATTTTTTTTCCCCACTGTTTATTGTTTTAAAACAAAAAATGAAGCAGAGACGTTTTTTTGAAAGAAAATTTTGGTTTTAATTCTATAAGCAAAACGGCGCCGTTTAGGTGGCCGTGACCCGCGCGGTGACCCGACCCGAAGGGAAAGATCCGCGCGTTCTGGCCTTGAATGGGAAATTTACGCATTTAGTCCCTCCTTTTTGCGATGCACATCAATTAAACTCATTTTGTTTTTTTTTAAATTAGCCGCATATTTCATTTCTGTTTCAATTTGGTCCCTCGTTGCGCAGCGTTTTGGAGGGTAGGATTAATTTCCCTTTTAGTTGCCCATAGTTGTTCGCGTGTTCAAGTTTGTCCTTTTTTTATTTATTTTCGAATCTACCCCATTTTTTTGTTTTTAAATTCAATTTAGTCCATTTTTAGCTATTTTTTATTTTTTTAATGTTTATCATTATACCATTATTTATTATTATAATATTATTTATTATCATGGTTATTATCATTATTTCTATATTCATACACGCATTGTTTTTATATAATATATATACATGTTTTTATATAATATACTCGCATGGTTTTTTTATAATATATATATATGCATCTTTTTATGTAGTATATGTATACCTGTATATATTTTATACATTTTTTATTTTATTTCTTAACTTCTATATACATATATATACTTTTATATTTTAGTTTCAAATTTTTTTTACTTTTATAAATATGTATTTACGTATATTTCCATATATGTTTTTATATATTATTCTTCATTTTTTACAAATATATATATATATATAAATACACACACATTTTAGAATATACATATATAATTTAAATTAAAGTATTTGTTTCATGTTATACATTAACTTTTTAACATGCCTTTTAGAAAATATATATTTTGGTTGTGTCAAAGCATTAAAATCATCATATTTTACAAATTTCCAAAATATTTGGCATTCATGATTCTCGAGAAAGATCGTGTCCTAACTTACTGGATTGCGATTGTTTTTCGATGAATTTAGAAAGTCAAGTATTTGTTTTGCAATAAATTCACAAATTTCAAATAAAAGCTTATTCTCGGGAATTCAAAAATGTTGGGTCCTAACTTACTGGTCATGACATTTTATTATCCCGAAATAAGAATATCAAAAATAAAAGGCAATATTCGGTATTTTGAAGATTTAAAAAATATTGTGCCCTAACTTACTGGGTGTGATGTTTTATTTCTTTGAAATAAGAATATTTTATTATTTTAATTCATTTGCGAGTTAAAAGTTCTCTTTTAAAATCTTTTCAAACTTTCGATAACAAGACATTAAATAATCAATTTGGTATCAATTTTGGGCGTTACGAGGGTGCTAACCAGTCCTCGTACGTAACTGACTCCCGAACCTATTTTCTCGAATTTCGTAAACCAAAATCGTTTTTAAGGTGAGCCAATCACACCTCAATAAAGGATCAGTGGCGACTCCAGTTTTATCTTTAAAGTTGGCAACTAAATTTTTGTTGTCAAAAAATGGTTTCGACAGCTTGGCGACTCCGCTGGGGACATTTGAGAGTCGAGCCATGAATTGATTATGTTTTGTCTTCTTTTTCGAAAGTCAAAAGTTTTCTAAAAATCATGATTTCCTTTCGCATTTATTGATTTTCATCGTGACTCATTTGCATGATTGAATCAGGTTGGTTGATCTGTATTTGCATTTTGCATTGCATGGTCCGTTTTACCCCTTTAAGTGGGAGCGAGAAGCTAGTCCTTCGTGAGGTTTTCACCTCCGTGCAGGGTAGTGGACCGCTTCCGGGATACATCCGTACCTATGTCTTCGTGAGATTTTCATCTCCATGCAGCCATAGGGAAATGTATTCCCCTGAGCTGAACTCGATCCATATAAGCCTATAATGGGTGAGGAACGAGGAATCTGTTGGTTCGGGCCCCTTTACTCTAGAAACTAAACCTCATATAGTGAGCTTTAGGAACTTGCCCTAGGTAGAGCTAGACCAAACCCTAGAGGAGTCCTGAATGGATGTTTTTATTTTCTGTGTACGTTGAATTATGATTTTGTACATAATACTGACCTTTTGTGTTTCACTTTTGACTGCATGGCATTTCATTATAGAAAAGAGATGTTGATTCATGTTTGGTTGTTAAATAGAGAGCTCGCCACAGAAAATGGATTTCTTGATAAGGTGGAAGATAATACGATTGTCCGAGTATAGTCTAAGAAAATGTGACACGAAAAGCCTAACAAGAGGAGTATACGACTTTACTGCGTGACCTGAGGATTCAAATTGTCAAAGATTATTCAGAAGTCATCAAGGGTCCCAACCTCTTAAAGAAGCTAATGAACGTGAGTGAGCAAGGAGTTACGACCTAGATCAAACAAAAAGGAGCTAAAATTCGCAAGATGCATCTTAATATCTGAATGATCGATGTCTTTGCTTGGAGTACGAGGGCGAAGCCGTATATATATATCCACTTTGTGTAAAGAGATTTGTTTTCTAGCGAAGTTTTTCTAGTAAAGAATTGAATCAGAATCAACGCCTATTTTTTGCATTCATTTCATGCATTTGCATTTCATTACATCATATGCATTAGACACCGTTAAATGATCCTAATTAATTAAAATCACTGCTCAGTTAACCTGGAAACCAACCAACAAACCAAACACCGTTACGACACTCGAGCAAAGATTAAAGACATGGATCAGATATTGGAAAAGCTCGAACAGCACCAGAAAGAAATGCAAGACCAACTCCAGTTACAAGTGCAGGAGCGGTTAGACAAGATGTAACGGGATATGTCAGAGAAGATGCAGGAATCCCAAAACAATATGATGGCAAAGTTGACCCAACTGTTGACTAGAGGGAGTAATAAGGGAAAAGGGTCCCATGGTTGATATCGAAGAGGGTAACGAGGATGAATCACTCTATCCTCCAGGCTTTACTCCTCCGTATGTGCGACTCAAGCTGAATATCCGCGCAAATCTACTGTCACAATCAGGGCTTAGCAGCTCTAGGCAGGTGCTTCAAACTTTCAGGCTGGATCGGGCTCTAACCTCAAAAACCACCATGCTAATTTCTTCATTCCTGACTTTGATGAAGTGGCCGAAAAAGAACGAATAAAGGAAGAGTTACCAAAGCAGTTAGAAGAAAGGTGCAAATGGCTCGAGGAGAAATCCAAGGCGATGGAAGTCACTGAAAGCTATCGTGGGATTTATGTTAAAGAGCTGAGTTTAGTTCCGGATTTGGTACTCCCTCATAAGTTTAAGATGCTAGAATTTGAAAGTACAATGGGACAAGTTGCCCAGAAGCACATACCACCATGTTCTGCAGGAGACTAGCTGGATATGTTAACAATGACTAGCTACTGATTCATTATTTCCAGGATAGCCTCATAGGGGCAGCATCTAAATGGAACAATCAACTAAGCCGTAGCATGATTGGTTCATGGAGGGATTTAGCACAAACGTTCATGAAGCAGTACAGTCATGTAACAGACATGGTTCCTAACAGAATCACCCTTCAGAATATGGAAAAGAAGCCGAACGATAGCTTTAGGCAATATGCACAAAGGTGGAGGGAGGTGGCCGTTCAAGTTCAACTGCCACTATTAGAAAGAGAAACAACAATACTCTTTGTTAATACGCTGAAAGCCCCATTTATTACGCATATGTTAGGAAGTGCTACAAAAAGCTTTTCTGACATATTTATGAATGGTGAAATGATCGAAAATGCTATAAGGAGCGGGAAAATTGACATGAATGAGAGTAACAAGAGGTCAGTCTCAAGAAGAAGAGAAAATGAGGTGAACAATATAGGTTACTCTAAATCAGTTACGGTAAATCAGCCAGGAAAGGTAGCTGTTAACCAACAAGGTTCATCGAGACAGGAAGCTGATACAAGACAAAACACTGAAAGACCCCATTTTACACCAATCCCAATACCATATAGGGAACTATATCAAAATTTAGTTGATGCACGTGTTGTTTCTCCTTTTCCTGTGAAGCCTCTACAACCTCCGTATCCTAAATGGTATGATGCAAACGCACAATGTGACTACCATGCGGGAATTACGGGACACTCGATTGAGAATTGCACTGCCTTCAAGAAACTAGTTGAAAGACTCATCGACATGAGTGTTTTCAAGTTTGATGACTCGTCAAGTGCATAAAATCCGTTTTTTAATCATGATTGATAATGAAGTCAATGCAATGTATGAAGAAGTTGTGAGAAATTTTCACATCGATGCCATATATGAAGACACAATTAAAAGGGTCTTTGCTAGATATTCGCCTTGGAGGTGTTCTAAATAATTAGACTGCAGAAGAAATATCTATAGTCTTTAAAACTTACTTAGAGTAATGTTCAGAACACACTTTTTGCCTTTAGCCTAGAGGCAATAAGAATTCCTTTATGAGATAGGCTCATGTCTGAACATTATTATTTTAATGAAATACATTATTGCAATCATCTTTGAGCAAATGCTCTTTCATTCTTTACGATGTTTTCATTCTTTTGGATTTTTTCTGCCAAACCATTTTTTCATTCATAATCATATTATCTATAAATTTATACATTCTTTGTATATTCTTTAGCACCTACAATAGGTCCCTGGATATCGACAACATGAGTGACGCTGCTACAGACTCAGAATCTCCTTTTGAGTGAAACATGTGTTTAGAGGGATCTCATGACTTTGAAGATGACATAGATTGTAGCTTATCTCCTGATTTGTTGAGGATGGTAGAGCAATAAGAGAAACAAATTTACCTCATAAGGAGACAATAGAGACTGTGACCTTGAAGGAACATGCATGACTGAAGAAACAAAGCAAGACGTTGTTGAGTTACTTCAAGAATTCAAAAATGCCTTCGTATGGTCATACCAGGATATGCCCAGGTTAAGCACTGTTATTGCAATCTGAACAACAGCACGACATCAAAAATTTGCAGTATGCTCAAGATTAATATCATGAATGATGCAGTGAAAACCCTATCGGAGCAAGGCCTCTCTTTTTAGTTTATCACGGTTTTTTTCCCATTGAAGTCGAAATTCTTTCTCTCTGGGTATTGGCTGAGCAAGTTGGATGAAGCGGGACGGATCTAATCGTGATGTGATCAACTAAACTTGATAGAAGGAAAATGCTAAAAGGCTATTCATCACGGTCATATGTACCAGAAATGAATGATGCAAGCCTATAACACAAGGTTCATGCCAGAGAATTCCACGAGGGTGACCAAATGTTGAAGATCCTCTCTCTACAAAAAATATTTTGGAGGGAAACGGATGCCAAATTGGGAAGAACCTTATGTTATAGAGAAGGTTTTTTCCAAAGGAGCTTTGATTTTGAGCGAGAGGGATGATAAACCTGCAAAGTCCTGTAAACTCAGATTCAGTCAGGAAATACTCCGCTTAAAGAAGGAGATGACCAAGGTAAAAACCCGCAAAGGGCAGTTTGAGTCGTAAAAAAAATGATGAAATGAAAAAAATGAAAAAGTGAATGAAAAATAAAAAATGGAAAAGTAAAATGGAGAGGCTAAGGTGAAAACCCGCAAAGGGCGCCTTAGACCAAAGGGGATTTGAGTTGAAAACCCGAAAAGGACGGCTCAAATATTGATCAAAATGGGGCATGACGTAGTCAGAGCAGCTCAAATACTGATCAGAATGGGATATGCAGTGGTCTTGCTATACCTGAATCAACAGGAAAGGGTAGGCGACATCTTGGGGCATCGACAAAGTACTATAGATCTCCTAAACACATGCTAAACTCAGAATGGTCTTCAAAAAGTTTGTACAAAGAAGTTCAAGCTGCGATATCTGGGGCACATAATCCTTATACCATTTTTGTTATTCTTGGAACACTTCATTTATTTCCAAAATCAATTTCTTTGTTATCCATCTTTATTATCTTTGATAATTTATTCATTTCGAGCTATGCTCGGAACCAATTCTATTCTTATCCATTATTATGATCTTTTTGCAAGCATCTTGCATTAGAATAATGATTAATAGACAAATAAAACTTTCACAAGGGGAGTTTTGCATATTACTCTAGAAGTTTCTAAATAATACAGTAACCTGAAATAGGGCTATTGTTTAGAATGCATCAGGTTTAAAGGTTGAAATATCTAAGAAGGAAAAGTCTAAATTAAGATTATCCCTTCATATTTTGTTGTCAAAAACATTGACTGAACAAAATGACGAGATGTCGTGTTGGAGATAAGGTTTCGATAAAAAGGCAAGCGATCTTCATTTGTGCATAAGCATTTGGTATGACTCACTGGGAATGAGGTAAAAGAACAAAGAGCTTCACATTCTGTATCCTGGAATTACAATAAGAGAGGATTGAGAAAGAGCCAATTTTTTACCCTTGGGTCATAGCAGGAGAAAGATGATACAAATTTTGCATCCCAACAGCTTGAACTTTAAAGTTTACAGTGGGGGCAATCTGATCAAGTGTTTCTTTGGAGATTCTAGCCAAGCAAGAAGACGTTGTAACACGTAGGTGATAAAGCCTTAATAAACTTTGAGTAATAATAACCTAAGTGATAAGGAGGGATCATCCTCGAAAAATGACATTCTGCATTCATTCAAATGTCATTCATACATGCCTAGTTAGGAGCATTTGATTCATTCTGTTCATGACATCCTAATCATTAGGCATAATTAGGTTCATAAAGTGAATTATACAGGTCATGTTCCCCAGAGAGCAGATCAGTGAAATTATAAAGCCTTATCTCCCTGAGCAACAGTGGAGCAGGTTGAAAAGCAGCAAATCTTGTCTTCATGTATTGACATGAAGTAGATCGAAGATAGCAGATCTTGTCTTCCCATACTGGTGGTGAAGTAGATCAAAGATAATGGATCTTGTCTTCATGTATTGACATGAAGTAGATCAGAGATAGCAGATCTTGTCTTCATGTATTGACATGAAGTAGATCGAAGATAGTAGATCTTATCTTCCTATACTGGTGGTGAAGTAAATTGAAGATAATGGATCTTGCCTTCATGTATTGACATGAAGTTGATTAGAGATAGTGGATCTTGTCTTCATGTATTGACATGAAGTATATCAGAGATAGCAGATCTTGTCTTCCTGTACTGGCAGCGAAGTAGATCAAAGAAAGCAGATCTTGTCTTCATGTATTGGCGTGAAGTAGATCGAAGAAAACAGATCTTGTTTTCATGTATTAGCATGAAGTAGATCGAGGATAACGAATCTTATCTTCCTGTACTGGCAGTGAAGTAGATCAAAGATAGCAGATCTTGTCTTCCCATATTGGTGGCGAAGTAGATCGAAGATACAAGTCTTATCTCCCTGAAGTAGCAGTAGAGCAGACAAAAGTAACCAATCCTATCTCCTTGAAGTTGCAATGGAGTGGATTAAAACCACAGATCTCATCTCTCTGAAGTTGCAGTAGAGCAGATTGCATTAGATTTATCTTTAAGTTGTAGCAAAACAAGTTGAAGCTACAAGTTATATCTATCTAAAGTTGCAGTGGAGCAGATTAAAGATAGCAAATTTTGTTCTTTTGAGAAGCTACTATGTATGAATCCTATCTCCCTGACATTGCAGTGGATTAGATTGAAGCACCAGTTCCAATACCTCTGAAGATGCAGTAGGATGGAATGAGGATACTAGAAGAAGAAGAGCACTAGGGTCTAGCGCGACCGGACAAAATTGGCCATTTTAGAGTCTTTGCTCTGTTCCCGTTACACGACCACGAGCAAAGAGGGCCAACTGTAATAGCCCATTTTTTCCGGGCTTTTGAAAATAATAAAAACAAATAAAAAGAGTCCATTTACAAAAGTCCAATAACAATGGCCCAATTATGATAAAACCCTAAACCCAATAACAAACCCATTACATGAAACCCATTCCCAGGCCCAAATTAAACCCACTAGCCTTAACCAAAAGCAAAACCCTAGCAGCAGGTAACGCCGCAGCCCTCGCCTCCAGCCACCGCACGTTTCGGGACTAGCTCCTCCACGCACACGTTTCTCTCCACGAATACCTGCAAAACAGACTCAAGGAGTCCAATAGAGAGGAAACAACAAAATAATAGATTTATTAATTTCTCTTTTTTGGGCTATATAAAGCCACATATTTTTGTAAAAAAGAGGGGGGGCGAGACAAAACCCTGTAAAAAAATCAAAGAGCAATACACAAGCAGTTTTTTTTAGGTGATTTTCTCCATTTTCTTTTTCGATTTCCATTTTTTTTACAAAAGAAAATAAAAAATAAAAGGGTGCTTACCTGATTTCGAGCACTGGAGCCGAGCACCGTTCGCGGTGGTTCCATGGCAGTTGACGGTGGCATCATGAAGGCTAGGGTTGAAAACCCTAGCAAAGAAATTTTTTTCCCTACTGTTTATTGTTTTAAAACAAAAAATGAAGAAGAGACGTTTTTTGAAAGAAAATTTTGGTTTTAATTCTATAAGCAAAATGGCGCCGTTTAGGTATCCATGACCCGCGCGGTGACCCGACCTGGAGGGCAGGATCCGCGAGTTCTGGTCTTGAATGGGAAATTTGCGCATTTAGTCCCTCCTTTTTGTGACGCACTTCAATTAAACTTTTTTTTTAAATTAGCCGCATATTTCATTTCTGTTTCAATTTGGTCCCTCGCTGCGCAGCGTTTTGGAGGGTGGGATTAATTTCCCTTTTAGTCCCCCATAGTTGTTCGCTTGTTCAAGTTTGTCCTTTTTTTATTTTCGAATCTACCCTTTTTTTGTTTTTAAGTTCAATTTAGTCCATTTTTAGCTTTTTTTTATTTTTTTAATGTTTATCATTATACCATTATTTATTATTATATTATTTATTATCATGTTTATTATCATTATTTCTATATTCATACACGCATTGTTTTTATATAATATATATGCATGTTTTTATATAATATACTCGCATGGTTTTTTTATAATATATATATGCATCTTTTTATGTAGTATATGTATACCTGTATATATTTTATACATTTTTTATTTTATTTCTTAACTTCTATATACATATATATACTTTTATATTTTAGTTTCAAATTTTTTTTACTTTTATAAATATGTATTTACGTATATTTCTGTATATGTTTTTATATATTATTCTTCATTTTTTACAAATATATATATAAAAATCACACACATTTTAGAATATACATATATAATTTAAATTAAAGTATTTGTTTCATGTTATACATTAACTTTTTAACATGCCTTTTAGAAAATATATATTTTGGTTGTGTCAAAGCATTAAAATCATCATATTTTACAAATTTCCAAAATATTTGGCATTCATGATTCTCGAGAAAGATCGTGTCCTAACTTACTGGATTGCGATTATTTTTTGATGAATTTAGAAAGTCAAGTATTTATTTTGCAATAAATTCAAAAATTTCAAATAAAAGCTTATTCTCGGGAATTCAAAAATGTTGGGTCCTAACTTACTGGTCATGACATTTTATTATCCCGAAATAAGAATATCAAAAATAAAAGGCAATATTCGGTATTTTGAAGATTTAAAAAATATTGTGCCCTAACTTACTGGGTGTGATGTTTTATTTCTTTGAAATAAGAATATTTTATTATTTTGATTCATTTGCGAGTTAAAAGTTCTCTTTTAAAATCTTTTCAAACTTTCAGTAACAAGACATTAAATAATCAATTTGGTACCAATTTTGGGCATTACGAGGGGGCTAACCCTTCCACGTATGTAACTGACTCCCGAACCCGTTTTCTCGAATTTCGTAGACCAAAATCGTTTTTAAGGTGAGCCGATCACACCTCAATAAAAGATCGGTGGCGACTCTAGTTTTATCTTTAAAGTCGGCAACTAAATTTTTGGTTTAAAAAAATAGTTTCGACATTATCTAACCATTATAATATCTAACCTATAGTATTTGGTTCCATATGAAACAAATATAAATGAACTTTAAAATGATAAGAACATAGAATTTCAAGGATTTGGAGCTAACAATTATTTTCCTACCAAATTCAAGCAGGCCAACAAAGAAAAATAAGAAAACCATGAAAACTCCAATATTCCCAGAAAGAAAGAAAGAAAAAAACATGCTTGACTTTTGAAGCAACCAAAGCAAATAGAAAAACTTACCACAGCCAAGAAGAACATTGTTGAGTGATGCAAAAGTAGCACAAGCAAGAATATATTTCCCGATACTTTTCTTCCTCACTAGTTCATTATAATGATTTGAAGTCTCATCATCAAATTCATCAGATAGCTCAAAATCCAGTCTCTTGTACTTGTTCTTGTTCCCCAAAGACAAAGCCAATTCCACTTTCCCATTTTATTGGACACCAACCAACCCCATAACTCTCCCTTCCTTCAATTCATCTCCCTTACCAGAACAAAACTAGCAAAACAGACCCATATGTCCCTTTCTAGTCACAACAAGGATTAAACCATGAATTGGGTTCTTTATATCTAAAACCAAAAAGGAAGAAAATGAAAGTCTAAGAACAGGTGGGTCTTTTTCCTTTTCTTTTTATCACCCAAGCAAAGATAGCCACTTTGGTATTCTCCAACAAAGCTTACTTACATATGCAAATGAAAATAAAAGATAAAAGTAGTCAACATCAACAAGGTCTAAATTCTAAAACAATAGTTTCATGATGTTTAAAAGGAAACTTTTGTATTCTCCAACAATGTTTTTAGTTCTTATTAGATTTTTTTCCTTATCAATAAAATGATTTTATTAATAAAATAGACATTGCCATGCAACAAGACAAAAGAAAAACGTTTCACCAAAAAAGCATACACCTTGATACAATAAAAAGACCTTAGCCCAAAACAAAAGAGCCACCAGAAATCTATTCCCAACACTAATCAACATAGAAGAACACAACATCAAATCAAAAAAAGCATTATAACAAGTATAGGAACAAGCATTAAGCATCATTAACCATCAAATATTGAAACAAAAATTATTAACTTGAAGAAAGCAAAGGCAGTGAGATATTGTGGTTAAATAATTCAATTCCAAGAATAGTTCAACATACAAGACAATATTGAACAAAGAATAGTTCAAATATATAAAAACATAAGATCACTCACTTCAATAGAAGTGAGCAACCCCAACATATAAGTTACCATATCATTACCTTAAAATTTTTAATGGTCTCTAGTCTTTCTTTTTCCAAAAAACAATTCAATTTGATTGAATTAGTTTTTCTACCCAATCGATTTTCTTTTCTTTTTAGGAATTTTAGCCTTATATGTTTTAAAAGAGAACATAAGTAATCTTATAACAATAGTGGCTAAAGCTAATAATGGCTAAAAATATCACTAAGTGTTGCCAAAAGCAAAGAGAGGCCATTGAGTTTAAGTTATTTTAACCAAAATGATAGCTCCCCCAGTAAAAAGCATATAATAAATGCTAAAATTTTAAACATATTTAACTGTACACTTGAAGCTTCACCCACAAAATACGCATTATGAGTTCCCAAAGGTGCAAAGATATAAAAATTGGCAATGAGTCATTAATATGAACCTCAATGAGTCATATGAAAGTTTATCGAAGCCAACCTGAAAATACTTAAATATTGTTGTAAAGGGTAGCTTCAAAAAGACACCACTTGTTACTGCCTGAAAGAAAATGCAATGAGGCCAACTGTTAAAATAATGTTGATAAGGCTTACAACCATTAACTAAAAAGTCAAAAACTATATCAAAGATGAAACAAGAAGAACGATTAATTGATAATATTGATAGCCCATACAGCATGATGATCCTTAATGCAAAATCATCAGAAACAAAAGAAAAAAAATCAATACAAATGCAAAATGAACCCTAGTTGAATTGAACTTACAACAAAATTCAGAATATTAATCAGTATAAAAAAGTTTCAATGATTTGGTATAGAAACTTACCTTAAAAAGAAAGAAAAAAAACTGGAGAAATGAGAACTAAAAGGCGAGTATACAATGAGTAAACATCGTCGATATATAGATGTGTATAAATAATAAAATCACTGAGATTCAACCAACCATTGTTAATCTTCTTTATTTGGAAATTTTGGAATTCACATCTACACATCTCAGTTTTTATAATTTCATCATTTAACAATTTAAGGGATTTTTTGTAAATTATTTGAAGGAAATCTATTTTAGGGAAATAAACTGTTTATAGAACTTATGGGTCCGTTTGATTGCCAGTAAAATGTTTTTCGTAAAATGATTTCTGGAAAATATTTTCTGGTGTTTGATTGAATCTGTGTAAAATATTTTATGCTGTTTGGCAGATTTCCTAAAACTATTTTCCAGAAAAGTTATTTTTACATATATTAATATATATTAATAAATTTTTATATTTTAAATTGTTTTTACATATATTGCAATGAAATTAAATATATAATAATATTCAATTATTAAGCTACAA
The DNA here is from genome assembly GCF_007990345.1 of Gossypium hirsutum. Taxonomy (NCBI): domain Eukaryota; kingdom Viridiplantae; phylum Streptophyta; class Magnoliopsida; order Malvales; family Malvaceae; genus Gossypium; species Gossypium hirsutum. Next base: position 44,155,954 of record NC_053437.1, read on the forward strand.
TATTAACCGTCATAATTTGAAAACAACCAAAGTCAAATAAATTATTTGTAATTGTGTTAAAAAAATCAGTAACAAGGGTTGAATAATTATAAATTTAGCTTCCAAACCACAATTAAAAAATACTAATCTATGCATTTATTTAAAACATATAAGATGTATTTACCTACCAATATGAAACTTTGGATCTTTTAAACAGATTCAGTAAGACCAAAATGTTAAACAAAAGACGAGACATATACCAAATCCTTAGTAAATTGTTATACACTGTGTTTGGAGTAACTGCTTAAGTGCATCTGCTATCAAATTGCTAGCCACTTACAACTAAAAAAATGGCAATGTCTGCTGCCAGGAAGCTTGCTGGGTTCAAATCAAAACACACAAAAACCAAAACTTAGCCTAAATAATCTAATCATAAAACACTACTCCGACTGTTACCGTTGCATTAACTGATTCACCATCTGCTATCAAATTGCTAGCCACTTGCACCTTTCTCTAATAAAGCTTTGATTACTTCTAGATGGGACCCTTGAACAGCATAGTGAAGTAGAGTGAATTCCTTGCGATTAGTGGCTCTCATTGAAACTCCTGATGAAAGAAGAGTTCAGACAACCTTGATGAATCGCAGAACCTCTTCTTCTAGATATTGACTCAATTCTGGATCAACAATGTCTAGAAGCCTGTCTTCTTCTTTCAGTTTCCATGTCTGCAACAGGTACACTTTGCATGAATTATGATATCACTTATGTGAGATGTCATGTGAAGACTATCTAATTTTATCAAATTTGGAGTCCAGTTGATGTATGAAAAGATAAGTAACATGATGCAACAAGTGGAAAAAGGCTGAAAGTACCCATTCAAGCAGAAGCATGAATTCCACTCCAAACGCTGCCTTACTACTACTTTTACCACTTATTATTCCAAGCAGAAGCACCCCAAAGCTGTACACATCTGCCTTCTTGGTTAGTTGTCCTAAAAGCGTATACTCTAGTGCCAAATATCCACTGGACAAAATACAATATCATAACTGAGATGCAAACAGAAACACAAGAATTAAGCAAAGGCAAAGAACGAAACAAAATTGCCAGTGGGTGACTCCTTCAAAAGTCCTTAAAAAACATCAATGAAATATTGAAATAGTTAAACAGCCTAGGCAGCTGACTAAGGATGAGATGCAATGAAAATGATGCTTACAATGTTCCTGCTACTCGAGTACTGATATGAGTGACATTGTCCGGGAAAAGCTTAGCTAGCCTGAAATCCCCAATTTTAGGATGAAAATTTCCATCCAGGAGTATATTACTAGCTTTAATATCCCTGTGGATGATATGTAGTACAGCTTCATAGTGAAGAAACGCAACAGCAGAAGCTGTACCTAAGCAAATAGCAGCTCTTGTTGGCCAATCCAAAGCAATATGTTTACTTCTTGAACCTGAAATTAGGATTTCTGGACATCAGTATACCTCAATTAGAATTAGGAGTTCAATGAGCTTGGACTGATGTATTTACTAAGTAAAACACTGGCAAGGCTGTTATTCTCCAGATATTCGTAGACCAAGGCCCGATGGCTGTCTTCAACACAACAGCCGATTAGTTCAACAAGGTTGGTGTGTCGTATGTTTGATATCATATCGATCTCTGTCAGGAATTCATTAGATCCTTGCTTAGACTCTGCAGATAGTTTCTTGATGGCTACTTGAGTACCATCCCTCAAAACTCCCTGTAAACAGTAACAGACAGTAAAATTTTGTTAGTGTCTCCCAACTAATTCTAAAGTTGACAGACACTAGTACAGGCCTGCCATATGAAAACCAGAAAACCTGCTCTCTCCCCCTCACATACACTCACAAAAGTAGACATATACATAATACATGCCAAAAAGAGCTCAGAAGACATGGATGCTCTGTTCCAAAAGAACGGTCAGAGAGCTTTCATTACCCTGTAGACAACTCCGAAACCACCTGCACCGATTCTGTTTGATGGATGGAAATCTGATGTCGCTGATCTCAATGAATTGTAAGTAAAAAGCTTTACATTCTCGTTGGTGAACTCTGGCCATGCACAGATATAAAAAATATGGAATCGAATGAGATCACAAAATTATAAGAGAAATAGTTGACAATACCATGTGTCTGAAACAAAAACAAAAACAAGGAACCGTTTGAGATAAATACTTAGGAATGGTTACATTACTGAAAATGTTTTGAAGTTACATACTAGACAGAAGATGTTTTGAATCGACTACCAATGACCCGACACGAATTTTGGTGTTTTAATATGGTTTTGAGGGTGAGAATCGGCATTTTGAAGTAACTTTTTATAGTCTCCTAGTTGAGAACTTATGACAAACACATAACAGGCAAGAATAGAGAAAGCTGAAATCAAAGGAATTTGATTTCAGAGACTGGTACTCGTTGCCAAGACTAGCAAAAAATCAAGTAATTCGTAAGAAACGAACAAAGAGAATATTTTCATACTTAATTGAGATTGAGATATAAAGATTGGTTGGAGGAGTATGTAGCGATACAAATATAGTGCTAACGTCCGAAATGATGAAACAGAAGAGTAAGAAAATTAGGTAAGGTTTACCGATTTCACTTACAAACTGCAGGAAATGATGAAACAAAAAGGATTGAAGAAAGGTAAGAAAATGGAAAGGAAGTGCTGGAAATCAGTGGAATGGGAGGAATTGGAAAGATTTTTCATTATTAAAATACAGAGAAAATTCAAAATCTTTCCAACTCCTCCATTCCAAAAATTTCCAGAAACAGTCTCTCCTTTTCCTCCTTCACAACAGTCTAAAAAATTACAAGCCACAGAAAATGTGTAGAAATGAAAGTGGAAATAGAAAACATACCTTTCTAAAGAAAGTCTGCAAAGAAATTTTTGAAGCTGAGACGATGAGAGTGTAGAGAAGGGAATGAAAAATGTCTTACGGAAGGAAAATCGGTAAGACGTTTTCCAAAACTAAGGAAGTGATTTTACCCGTGTTTGTAAAAGGTTTTCCTAGTGGAATTCATTTTCCACCAAACAAACGTCGAAAAATCTGGAAAATAATTTTCGGAAAACCAAATCCCACAATCAAACAGACCCTAAAAGATAAAATTAAAAACCTATTTCATTTGAGAAAAATCTTGATCTCAAAATAGGGAAATAAACTTGTGATTTGACATACTAATTTGCATAAGCAAAAATCAAAATAATCATTAGTTTTAGGGTTACCTATGTTGCACAAGCTCCTTTGAAAATTACTTGCTTTCAGTTCAGTAAATCTAAATTAGTATTGAGAGATTGATTATCAATTTTATGATTTGGTGGTTGAGTCCGGATTTTTTTTCCTTGCTGAAGATTTTTCCCTTAATTAAGAAATTTCTACAATCTCGATTCCTATAAGGAAAAGATTGAAGAAGTTAGTAAGGGGCAATGGTGGTTTAGGGATTTGGAAATGGAGAAGGGAATGAATGTGGAGGCTGTAATTGGAAGTGCAGAAAGAACGATGATGAAAAAATGAGTGCAAAAATGAAAAAGTAACCTTTCAGCATTCCTACCGTGCTCTAAATGGGAAATTTAGAGGTTCGGGTAAAGAATGGTATTGAACCTCTATTTAGTTATTAGTGGGAATAGAGAGCCAAACAGCAACACCTATAATAGGCATTCCATTGAACCAAACATTGGCTTGTGGTGGGCTTACGGAATTGAATTGTAATGGTATAGCCATTACATTGAACCAAACAAGATGTAAGTGATTCTATCTTTTTTTCCTCTATTCTTTTATAAAACAACCGTATAATATACACCAAGTGAGACTTTATAATAATAAAAAAAAGAGCTAATGAACCACACAATTATTGGGCATTTAAAAAATATAGTGATTTAAAAATTGTGAGAATTACACTATACTTTCCCTAAAAAGAGTGTAGTTCTCTAAACGCTTACCTGATCTAATATTCACCACAACCTCAATAAGGTTAGATTTGATGGTACAACAAGGAGACATACAATTTCTCAGAAAACAAAAACTAACTTATTATAAGATTTCAAATTATCTTAACAAAGGGAAAGAAATAAAATAACTTAGAAAATGTCCCAAACTAAATTTTCTAACTTTATAAAAGATATTTCAATTAAAAACATGTTTGAAACATTTAAAAATAAAAAAAACTTTGGTTTTGATACAATTAAATTTATCACTCCCCGAATTGAGGCATGACAAATGCTGCACATTTGTGAGATAGAATCTCACAAATATTTAGTATAAAAATCATAAGGTCATAATCTCAAAGATTTTATAAATTCGCTTTGAAAATATCATTCAAAATGTGTAGTAAACAAAAAAAATTCAAAAATAAAAACTTGTCTAGTAGTGTTGAAAATTTAAAGCTTCGGAACGTCTTGGAAATATAAAGAAATGAAATGATATCTAAAAGCATCACTCTCTAGACTTCTCAAGTTTACAAGTAAAGCCAGAACCTGTAAAAAATATAAAAGGAGGGAGTGGGCTTTACTACTCAGTAAGTAATTGGCTTATGCCTGGGTTGGCTTAAACAAGTACAAAAACATTTAGGCCAAATATTTAGTGGAAAATACGTAATTGCAAAATTTATGGTAATTTTTGATAACATAATTCAAAACATATTTCATGTCAAAACAATAATTAAGACAAATTAGTAATTTCTATGGTCACCTTTAACCCTAGTGATAATGTAATGCCCTCCACCCGACCCGATCAACCGGATTCGAGTGTTAGGAATTATTTCCCAAAACAAATGTAACCTAGACTCTTCTCTACGCCTATGTACTAGACGAGCAATGACTTAATACAATTTCTTTTACTCTTATACTGAATTACCTAATGTATTCTTATTATGTAAAACTTCTTGTACAGTGTAAAATCACGTTTACAATCTGAATAATACAACTTATTGTTTTTGCTTACTTCTATCACTATACAGAGTATTACATCTTATGCGCGGACTTAAGCTTCGCTATGAAGCTTCTCATATAAACTTGCGTTTTATCATTATCTCCAACTAATTGTATGACTTCTCTTAGTTTTTCCTTTGGCGTTGACCCTATCTTTGCCACAACCTTTCTCTTTTCTGTATGCATATTAGCATGAACCGTCACTCCTCTAGTATAGCCTTGGCATCGTCTCTCGTCTCCCACATTTCTAACGGGTCATACATTCAGAGACATCCATAATAAGTTCGCAAGAACATTGTGAGGCATTATCATAAATTTATTCACCATTTCACATTGAATGTAAACATTGTACTTCACTTTTCTACTTAGATGGGTACTTACTAGGATCAACACTCCACATACTAAACCTTTACTTACCTCACATTTCTTCATATTTTGTGGGCGGTTTTACCTTAGTCGGAACTGTTCGACTTACTTATGGTCTTAAACTCATGACATACTTTCATTTCACCTTTCATTTTTGCAAGCTCATTAGTTGCATTTTCATTCAGAATTCACCAATTCGGTGTTGCCTTTGAATCTTTATCCCAAGGTCATTTTAAAGACTATGCCACTAAGGCGTATTCTCAACTTCAGATGTCTTCCCTTGTCCCCGAAAGCCTCAGACACTCGCTTGATCAACAAATCGCCACGAAGGCGTCCACTTGACTTAGATAGTCACAAAGGCGTCCATACAACCTTCAGTAGCCACAAAGGCACCTGCTCTCATTACATAGCCATCAGGGTGTTCAAACATGTACACAAGATAGCCATCAGGGTGTTCAAACATGTACACAAGATAGCCATAGAGGTGTCCATACAGATAGATAGCCACAAAGGCGTCCACATACACAGACTTCGCCACGAAGAAGCATTTAACAAATATAACCATAAAGGCTCTTATACAACAGAATTAGCCATTAAGGCTTTACCTTATCAGACTCAACCAGAAAGGCTCTTCTTATAAGAAAACAACCAGAAGGGCTTCCTCATGTTATATATTTAGCCAAATAGGCTCACATATAATAGATTTCGCCACTAGGGCTTATATATAACATAGAACAACCATAGAGGCTTCCACTTATCAAAGAACAGTCACAAAGACTTCCACATTTAGGTAAATGGCATTTTTGACGATAGAAATTTGCCTAAACTCGACGTCTTGAGGTTTTCCCCTCATCGCTAGGTACTCATCCAACCGTCCTTTATCTTTTCCCCAACATGGCACCATAGTACCAGACTAGGTATTACACTATGTGGTCTTCACTTGTCATATGATGCAATAGTAAACGACTAGACCTTACACTATATGGTATTTTTTTCATGGACATAATTTGTGCTTCCTGTCTCAACGAACTCACACATAAGCACACTCAATATGCATACTTATGCTTGACTCATTGCAAAAAACTTCAACATGCATAAACTTACTCATAACAACCACAATCATACTTTCAGAAATATTCATGCATGCATACTTTTCCTTTAGAACAGAATCATATCATTTATCTCATTCTTTCTTCATATATTCATCATGTCGAAACCATTTTTAAATTTTGAAAAATGGGGATCGACTTTTGAAAATAAAATGGGAGTCGCCACCGATCTTTTATTAAGGTGTGATCGGTTCACCATTAAAAATAAATTTTAGGTCTGCGAGATTTGAGAAAATAGGTCCGGGAGTCGGTTACGCACGAGAAAGGGTTAGCATCCTCGTGACGCCCAAAATTGGTATCGAATTGATTGTTTAATGTCTTACGGTCAAAATTTTGAAAAGATTTTGAAAATGCATCCTTTTAAATGAAAATTTGAATGAAACGAATCGGAAGATGAAACTCATTTATTTCAAGGAAATAGACTGTCACACTCAGTAAGTTAGAGTGTAACATTTTAAATCCGTGAAATTAAGTTTATCTCTTGACTCTTAAAACCTATGCATTTCGAGAAGAATATCCGATTATTTGGGTCAAACGACAAATTAGAACCCAATAAGTTAGGGTTTAATTTCCTAAAATCCCTAAACACCGAACATGGCATTTATTTAAAATCTTTAATTCGGGGTAGCAAAATTACTGGATCTAGTGAGTTAGGGTCCAACGTTTGAAATCCTGAGGGACTTTATTTGAGATTTGTATGATTTTATTTAAAAGATACCAGGCCATCCAAATTGAACGAGGAAAATTGAAGCCCAATAAGTTAGGGCACTATTTTCTCGAGAATCATTAAATGCCGGATATTTTGGGAATTTAAAACTATTACGGTATTTTGATAAATGCGATCTTTTAAGCGATGTAACATGATTGAATGTTTTCGTATGACATAAAAGATGATTCGTAAATAACATACACTAGTGGATAACAAATAATCAACATAAGTACAAACAAGCACAGTATCAAGAATCTCAATTACTCCAATATCAACACCAACATTCAAGATACATATTATATAAAAGATAAATCAAAATACATTAAACAATATACATACATTAATTTAAAATAAGTAGGGTGAAAAACTTCATGTAAGTAATAATATATACTAATATGCAAAAAGTGAAATACACTAAATATATGTGGATATTTAAAATAAGTAAAGCATCTATATGTATCAATAGGTATATAAAAAATCTAAAGTTTAAAATTAAATAATATATACATTACGTACATACATATATGTATAATAAAACTAGTTTAAAGTTAATAGTAAATAATAATAAAGTAATGTAAACATAAATAGGAAAATAGAAATATAATCCAATATAATAATGATTACAATAGTAAATAGTATAGGTTAATTTTAAAATAAGTAATATGTAAAATAACTCTGAATAAAATAATATATAAAGAACTTAAAATAATTAGCCTTATAAGTTAGGTTAAGATAATAAATAAAAGGTTTAATATAATCTATAAAAGAGAAAATTGGAATTAAAATAATTTGAAAATAAATTTTTTTTAAAATAACCTATATAAAGTGATGTATATATATAAACACATATTATATATAAAACTCTAAAATGGATAAATAATAGCAAATAAAACAGAATCATGAAATAATTTAAAGCATGCCATATAAAATATAAATTACATACAACAAATATATTTAAAATAAGTGCTATTTACAAAGAAAAATAAATGAATAAATGTATGAGGTGACACAAAAATAAAAATAAAAAATAAAAAATAAAATAAAATAAATATTAAATAATAAAATGAAGTATATATAAAATAAGTAAAAAGAGAACCACAATAGTGCTAATAATAATAGTAATGACAATAAATTAATTAATAAGCTGACTAATAAAAGGATTAAATCATAATTAAAATCGAATTAACAGGAACAAAAGAAATATTAAATAAAATGTTGGACAAAATGCGATTAAAATAAAATTAAAAAAAACCAAAAACATAATTAAAATAAATAAAAGAACTAAATTACAACGCGCGAATGACACAAGGGACTAATCCCAACACCTTGAAACGCTGCGTTATGAGAAGGACTAAAGTGAAACAAAAGTAAAATAAGAGGTTAAATTTTTAAAAAAAATAAAAGAACTGGATTGTAGCACGCAATAATAGCGAGGGACTAGTGGCGCAAATAAGCCATTTAACAAAAATGAGCGGATCCTCCCCGGGTCGGGTCACTGCGCGGGTCGGACCTTCTAAACGGCGTCGTTTTCAAAGCTACTGAGGCATGCTTAAAACGGTGCCATTTCTTTCCCAGGATATAAACTAAAATAAACCTAAAACCTTCAGTCATTTTTTTAAGAAAAAACCTAAAAGAAACTAGGCTCATTGCGCCGCTCCGCATAATGGCCGTTCATCAGCCCTTCAAACCTTCGCTCGACTCCGATTACGACGGAGCGAACAAAGATCTGGCCTCCAGGTAACCTCTGCGCACCCTACCATCTTTATATTTTTTAGTATCGTCCCTGAATGAGGAACCAAAGAGCAAAGAAAAAAAATCAAATAAGGGAAAGAAAAAGAGAACTTTAAAAAGCAAAGCAAAACTCTCATTCACCTTTAGATTCCTTTTTTCTCTGAATATTTTTCTGTTTCTTGTATTCAATATTTCGGTGTGCGTCTCTTTTTACATTAAAAAATCCCCCCTTTTTACAATTTCTGATATCTCCTTATATTGCCGAAAAACCCTCCAAAAGAAATAATCAAAATCCCTATTTTTTTACATTTCTCTTAATTTTTGCTACTTTTCTCTGATTTGTTGTCGATTTCTCCTCTTTTTGCTTGCTTTTTCTGCTTTGTTGCGTTTGTTTGTCCTTCTTACAGGTACGGCCGTACGGAGGAGCGTGGCGTCGAGGCGCGCGTGTGGGAGGCTACTGTTGGCTACGGCGCTGGAGGCTAGCTAGAAACCCTAGGGTTTCTGTTCCCTGAAACGTAGTGGGCTATTGAGTGTTGGGCTTGTCCAACAGGGTTAGGTTAAGTTGAGCCATAACGATTTGGGCCAGATATCGGGCCACTATAATTGGGTCAAGTGAATTTTTGTAATTTGGATTGTTTATTGGACTGTTTAATTTTGTTTTTTTCATTTGGTTTCTTTTACTAACGGGCCTGGCAAATTGGGTCTATTACAGCTACCCCTCTTTGCCCGTTGTCGTGTGACGGGAACGAAGCAAAGACTAAAAAAATGGCCAATTTTCCCGATAGTGCTGGACTTTGTTGCTCTTTTCTTCAAGTAGCTTCATTCCACCTTACTGCTTCTTCAGAGGTATAAGAATTGCTTCAATCCGCTCCACATTGTGGCTTTAATCTGCTTCACTGCACTGCCTGGGAGTGTAAGATTCGCTGCTGTAGCTTTAATATTTTTAACCGCAATGTCAGGGAGGCAAGATTCACCATTATGGCTTTAATCTGTTCAACTGCACCTCCTGGGAGGTAAGATTTGCTGTTGTAGCTTTAATCTTTTTAACCGCAATGTCAGGGAGGCGAGATTCACCGTTGTGGCTTTAATCTGTTCCACTGCACCGCCTAGGAGGTAGGATTCGCTGCTATAGCTTTAATCTTTTTAACCGCAATGTCAGGGAGGCAAGATTCACCGTTGTGCCTTTAATCTGTTCCACTGCACCGTTTTGGAGGTAAGATTCGCTGCTGTAGCTTTAATCTTTTTAACCACAATGTCAGGGGAGCAAGATTCACCGTTGTGGCTTTAATCTGTTCCACTGCATCGCCAGGGAAGTAACACTCACCGCTGTGGCTTTAGTCTTTTTAACTGAAATGTCGGGGAAGCAAGATACGCCGTCGTGGCTTTAATCTGCTCCATTACATCGCCAGGGAGATAAGATCTGAAATTCTTCGGTCTATTCCACTGTAATCTCAGGGAGATAGGATTACCAGCTTCAATCTGTTCCGCTGTAATCTCAGGGAGATAAGATCTGAAATTCTTCGGTCTATTCCACTATAATCTCAGGAAGATAAGACTTGATGCGATCTACTCTACTGTAACTTCAGAGAGATAAGATCCTTTATTTGAATCTGCTCCACTGTAATCTCAGAAAGATAGGATTACTAGCTTCAATCTGCTCCGCTGTAATCTCAGGGAGATAAGATCTAAAATTCTTCGGTCTATTCCACTGTAACCTCAGGGAGATAAGACCTAATGCGATCTACTCTACTGTAACTTCAAAGAGATAAGATCATTTATTTTAATCCGCTTCACTGTAATCTTAGGGAGATAGGATTACCAACTTCAATCTGCTCCGCTGTAACCTCAGGGAGATAAGATCTGAAATTCTTCGGTCTATTCCACTATAATCTTTGGAGACAAGGCCTGATGCGATCTACTCTACTGTAACTTCAGAGAGATAAGATCCTTGATTTTAATCCGCTCTACTGTACTCTTAGGGAGATAGGATTACCAACTTCAATTTGCTCCGCTGTAATCTCAGGGAGATAAGATCTGAAATTCTTCGGTCTATTCCACTGTAATCTCATGGAGACAAGACCTGATGCGATCTACTCTACTGTAACTTCAGAGAGATAAGATCCTTTATTTTAATCTGCTCCACTGTAATCTCAGGGAGATAGGATTACTAGCTTCAATATGCTCCGCTGTAATCTCAAAGAGATAAGATTTATAGCTTCCAACCTACTTCACTGCTGACCAGGGACATAAGACTTGTGGCTTAAATCTGTTTCCCTACACCTGGGAAAGATAAGATTCGCCGTCTTCGATCTGCTCCGCTACTGCTTAGGGAGACAAGATCTGTAATTTCTAACCTACTCCACCGCTGACCAAGGACATAGGACTTGTGATTTCACCGATCTGTTCTCTGGGGAACATGACCTGTATAATTCGTTTATGAACTTAATTATGCCTAATGATTAGGATGGCATGATCAAAATGTATCAAATGCTCCTAACTAGACATGTGTGAATGGTGTTTGCATGAATGCAGAATTTTATTTTTCCGAGAATGATCCCGCTTAGGTTGTCATTACTCGAAGTTTATTAAGTCTTTAACACTGACGTGCCACAACGCCTTCTTGTTTGACTGACTTTTTTGAAGAGACATTTAGCCAGGTGCCCTCCACTGTAAACCTCAAAGTTTAATCCATTGGGGCACAAAATTTGTACCATCATTCTCTCACTATAATCCAAGTGTAGAAATATGCGGCTTTTCCTCAATTATTCTATCACCATTCGAGGATACATGATCTAAATCGTTCTAGTTCCTTACACCATTCCCAAGGTGTCGTACCAAAGACTTATGTGCAGATGAAGGCTCTCTTCTCCGATCTAACCTCTTCTTATTGCCTGATGATTATTGCTTACTTGTTTATTTAAGCTTTGTCATTAACCCGTCATCTTGTCATTTTGTTCAATCAATGTATTTGACAACAAAATCCAAGGAGAAAGTCCAAATTTAGACTCTTCCTTCTCAAATTTCCAACCTTTAAATTTGGTGAGCTCTAAACAATAGTCTTGTTTTAGGTTCCTATATTATCTAGAAACTTTTCAGAGTAATATGCAAAACCTCCTTTGTGAAAGTTTTATTAGTCCATTAATCATTATTCCAATGCAATATACTTGCGAAAAAGGATCATAACAATGGATAAGAATAAAATTGGCTCTGAGCATAGCTCGAAATAAATAAATTATCAAAAATTGTAAAGAAGGATAATAAAGAAATTGATTGGGAGTGTTTATCTTGGAAAAGGAAAAAAGAATTCCAAGGACGACAAATTCAATATAAATAATATGAGAATTGGGTGCCCCAGATATCGCAGCTTAAACTTCTCTGTACAAACTTTCTGAAGACCATTCTGAGTTTGACATGTGTTTAGGAGATCTACATTGCTTTGTCGATGCCCCAAGATGTCGCCTACCCTTTCCTGTTGATTCAGATATAACAAGATAACCATATGCCCCAATCAAACCACGATTCAAGTTGCTCTGATCCCTTCATGCGCCATTCTGATCAATATTTGAGCCGCCCTTTTCGGGTTTTCAACTCAAATCCCCTTTGGCCTAAGGTGCCCTTTGCGGGTTTTCCCCTTAGCCTCTCTATTTTTACTTTTTCATTTTTCATTTTTTCATTTTCACTTTTCATTTTTCACATTTTTTTAACTCAAAATGCCCATTGCGGGTTTTCACCTTGGTCCCTTCTCCTTCGTCAGGTAAAGTAATTCTTGACTGAATTTGAGTTTACAGGATCTGGTAATTTTTACCATCCATCCTACTCAAGATCAGAGCTCCTCCGAAAAAGGCCTTTGGTGTCCATTTTCCTCTAAAATCCTTTTGTGTAAGAAGGATCTTTCTCAACATTGGTTGTAGGCTCGCGTCATTCGCCTTTGATACATTTGACTGTGCTGCATAGCTTTTAGCCTTTTCTTTTTGATTAGATTGAATTCATTCTGCCTCATCCAACTCTTAGCTCAACTAATACCTGGAGAGAAAATATTTTTACTGTAATGGGTAAAACTACCTCCATCCCTCAAACCAAAGAGAATGATGTTGCCCCAGTACAGATGTTCGACAAGCAAGGAGGGCAAATGGTAATTTCTCATGCCAGTCCTTGCAAGTCTCAGTCATTTTTCCTTCAATTTTCTTGATATTCATCTCTAGGAAATTCGTTGACGAATCGCGACGTCTGATTTCGACTTGATTACGAACCTTAGTTATCGTGCTATTGTTCAAGCTTAACGCATTATCCAATATAATTTTCTCTGGAATTCTATATCTGCATGTGATGACATTAGCGCATGAAGCAGCCTCTATCCCTTTGATGAAGTAATTAATGATCTCAAAAATGAAGCAATGCCCATTGGAAACCTTCGATGATGATGACGGTCATGCCCCATTTTGCTCAAAATTTGAGTCGCCCTTTTTGGGTTTTCAATTCAAAATCACCTTTGGTCACAAAGTGCCCTTTGCAGGTTTTCGCCTTGGCCTTTCCTTTTCTTTTTCATTTTTTTCTTTTTTTTCTTTTTTTTAATTTTCATTTTCATTTTGACTTTGATTTTGATTTTGATTTTTGTTTTTTTTTTCTTTTTTTGAATCTGAACTCATAGAATTAGGCAAGTCCTTGTTATCCTATTTCGACCAGAATCAATGTTTTTATAGATAAAGTCCTCCACCTAAGATCTTCCACTTTCATCTTGTATGCGAAAAATCTTCTTTGGTATCAGATTTCTTTTATAGAGCCTTTTGGGGCGCAACTATGACAAAAAACTTTGGATCTTCCTCTTTAATCTAACAACATCTTGAAGGGATAGAAACTCGACTTCAAATGGGCAAACTATGCTGAGTCAACGAGAGAGGCATTGCCCCGACAAAGAATTGCATCATTTATACTAAAAATTTATGCCATCACGCTGTTGTGCAGATTTCATTATCAGCGGTTAACCTGGGCATATCCTGGCATGATCATATAAAAACATCTTTGAACCCTAGAGGTGACTCAACAAGGTCTTGCTTCGTCTTTGCAATCAGGTCAATTCTAATATTCACCAAGCTCATAATTTCTAATGATTCCTTGTGAGGTAAGATCTGTCTATCCTCTTGTTCAACCATCATCAACAAGTACAGAGGTAAGCTACGACCTATGTCATTTTCAAAGTCATGAGATCCCTCTAAACACATGTCTCGCTTAAAAGGAAAATCTGAGTCTGTAGCAGCGTCATTCATGTCATTGATCTCTAGGGACCCATAATAAGTACCAAAGAATATACAAAAGAATGTATAAATTTATGGATAATTATTTGTACAATATGATTATGAATGAATGAATGATGTGGAAGAAAATTCAAAAGAATGAAATAATCAAAAATATTTATTGAAAAAGAATGAAAGAAAATTGGCTTAAAAATGCTCGCAAAGACGTATTTCATTAGAATAATAACGTTCAGATATGAGCCTATTTCACAAAGAAATTTCTATCATTTTAGGCTAAAAATAACAAAAATGTTCTGAACATTACTCTAAATAAGCTCTAAAAATCACAGGGATTTCTTTCGCAGTCCAACAGCCTAGAACACTCCCAAATTTATAAAGACGAATATCTAACAAGGTCCCTTTCCATTTGTGTCTTCATACATGGGATTGATGTGAACGCTTCTTCACACTTTCTTCGTACATCACATTCGCCTCGTCATCAATGTGATTTGGTAGCGGATATTCTGCACTTGATGAATCATCAAATTTGACAACGCCTATATTGATGAGTCTTTCAACTAGCTTTTTGAAGGCAATGCAATTCTCTATTGAGTGCCCCGTAATTCCCGCATGATAATCACATTGCACGTTTGTATCATACCATTTAGGTTACGGAGGTTGTGGGGGTTTTGAGTAGAAAGGTGCAACAACGTGCGCATCGAATAAGCTTTGATACAGCTCCTTATATGACATCGGAATTGGTGTGAACTAGAGCTTCTCAGTACTTGGTTTCACTCCAGATTTTTGTTTTAAAGGGCTCTGATGACTGGTGGTTTCTGTCTTTGGCCTACCCACAGTGATTAGTTTTAAGTGGCCCTTACTATATCTACCTGTATTATCCCATTTATTTCTCCTCTTCCTTGGGGCCTTTCTGGTATCTGGGTACTCCACCCTTGACTACTTTATTTCTGCTAGGTTATCAAGAGCAACAGGAAAATTGTTCCCCAAATTAGATCTTGGGTCCATCAAGCAACTCACTGGTGTTGTTGTACTAGTCTGATACTGTCGTGATCTGCTAGCAAAGAGTGCCTCTTGTGGGCGCCCATCTGGCTGGACCTGGACACTTGTCGGAGTACAATCTAAGGAAAAGGCAAGATCCTCAACCCCAAAATAAACACCGAGCCTTTCACTTCTTTTGACTTCCCAGCTAGCAATCGGTTGAACTTGCCTATCATAGTTCTCTGCAATTCTAGCATCTGGTCTCTCATTTCCTGTTAAAATTCAGTCAATTGCTCCTGCATCTGTATCTGCATTCACTCTAATCTTTCTAACATTTGTTTCATTTCTCTAGTCTTTGCTTGGATACCGTAAAGGTGTTTGGTTGATTGGTTTTCCAGATTAGCTGAAATAAATTTACTCATTTAGACTCTTTCAATGGACTTTAATGCATGTAATGCAGATGCATAAAATGAATGCCTAGAGAGACATTGATTTTGATTCAATTACATTTAGGAAACTTTTCTAGAAATTAAATTCCTTTACATAAAACAGATGCATGTACGGCCTCGCCCTTATATTCCAAGAGACAACATCGATCCTTTTCTTCATCCGCATGTTTGTGATAATCTTGCCAATTTCCAATAGATGCCACTGCTAGCTCCTTTTCTTGATATTGGTCGCGATCCATCATCTTTCCATCTTCATAAGGCTCGTCAGCTTCTTTGAAACGTTGAAGGCTCTTAGACAATCATCTTGAATCCTCAGGCCACGAAACAAGGTCACGAACTCTTCCATCGTCCTTCTTGTGTTTCTCAGAATATATTTAGGCAGTCGTATTGTTTTCCACTTTATCAAGGAATTCGTATTCCATGACAAGCTTTCTAATTTAGTAATCGAACTTGAATCAATATCTCTTTCCTAAGATGCAAATGTAATGCAACCATAATCAAAACACAACAAGAGGGGTTAGTACAAAACAGAAGCAAGCAAGGAAAACAAAAGTACCTAGTCGGGTAGCCACTAGAGATTTGGAGTAGCTCTACCTAGGATGGGTTCCTAAGGTCTTCTATATGCGGTTTGGCTCTAAAGCCAAGGTACCCAAACCAGCAGATTCCTCGATCTTTACCCATTATAGGCTCATACAGACCGAGTTCGGTTCAGGGGAATACATTTCCCTATGGCTGCACAGAGATGAAAATCTCACAAAGACATAGGTATGGATGTATCCCGAAAGTGATTCACTATCTTGCACGGAGGTGAAAACCTCACGAAGGAGTAGCTTCTCACTCCCACTTAAAAGGACAAGACTAAACAGTCTTATGCAATATGATGCCAAGGTATAAAAGCACAATTTACGATGATCATACAGATAGATGCAAAGAGAAGATCGAAAAATTTTAAAACCCAATTTTAATTTTTGACAATAAGACAAAACAATCAATTTACGGCCTGACTCTCTTGGGGTCCCTAGTGGAGTCGCCAAGCTGTCGAAACCATTTTTAAATTTTGAAAAATGGGGATCGAATTTTGAAAATAAAATGGGAGTCGCCACCGATCTTTTATTAAGGTGTGATCGGTTCACCATTAAAAATAAATTTTAGGTCTGCGAGATTTGAGAAAATAGGTCTGGGAGTCGGTTACGCACGAGAAAGGGTTAGCACCCTCGTAACGCCCAAAATTGGTACTGAATTGATTGTTTAATGTCTTAGGGTCAAAATTTTGAAAAGATTTTGAAAATACATCCTTTTAAATGAAAATTTGAATGAAACGAATCGGAGGATGAAACTCATTTATTTCAAGGAAATAGACTGTCACACTCAGTAAGTTAGAGTGTAACATTTTAAATCCGTGAAATTAAGTTTATCTCTTGACTCTTAAAACCTATGCATTTCGAGAAGAATATCCGATTATTTGGGTCAAACGGCAAATTAGAACCCAATAAGTTAGGATTTAATTTCCTGAAATCCCTAAACACCGAACATGGCCTTTATTTAAAATCTTTAATTCGGGGTAGCAAAATTACCAGATCCAGTGAGTTAGGGTCCAACGTTTGAAATCCCGAGGGACTTTATTTGAGATTCGTATGATTTTATTTAAAAGATACCAGGCCATCCAAATTGAACGAGAAAAATTGAAGCCCAATAAGTTAGGGCACTATTTTCTCGAGAATCATTGAATGCCGGATATTTTGGGAATTTAAAACTATTTCGGTATTTTGATAAATGCGATCTTTTAAGCGAAGTAACATGATTGAATGTTTTCGTATGACATAAAGGATGATTCGTAAATAACATACACTAGTGGATAACAAATAATCAATATAAGTACAAACAAGCACAGTATCAATAATCTCAATTACTCCGATATCAACACCAACATTCAAGATACATATTATATAAAAGATAAATCAAAATACATTAAACAATATACATACATTAATTTAAAATAAGTAATATGTAGGGTGAAAAACTTCATGTAAGTAATAATATATACTAATATGCAAAAAGTGAAATACACTAAATATATGTGGATATTTAAAATAAGTAAATCATCTATATGTATCAATAGGTATGTAAAAAATATAAATTTTAAAATTAAATAATATATACATTACGTACATACATATATGTATAATAAAACTAGTTTAAAGATAATAGTAAATAATAATAAAGTAATGTATACATAAATAGGAAAATAGAAATATAATCCAATATAATAATGATTACAATAGTAAATAGTATAGGTTAATTTTAAAATAAGTAATATGTAAAATAACTTTGAATAAAATAATAAAGAACTTAAAATAATTAGCCTTATAAGTTAGGTTAAGATAATAAATAAAAGGTTTAATATAATCTATAAAAGAGAAAATTGGAACTAAAATAATTTGAAAATAATTTTTTTTTAAAATAACCTATATAAAGTGATGTATATATATAAACACGTATTATATATAAAAGTTTAAAATGGATAAATAATAGCAAATAAAACAGAATCATGAAATAATTTAAAGCATGCCATATAAAATATAAATTACATACAACAAATATATTTAAAATAAGGGCTATTTACAAAGAAAAATAAATGAATAAATGAATGAGGTGACACAAAAATAAAAATAAAAAATAAAATAAAATAAATAATAAATAATAAAACGAAGTATATATAAAATAAGTAAAAAGAGAACCACAATAGTGCTAATAATAATAGTAATGCAATAAATTAATTAATAAGCCGACTAATAAAAAGATTAAATCATAATTAAAATCGAATTAACAGGAACAAAAGAAATATTAAATAAAATGCGGGTCAAAATGCGATTAAAATAAAATTAAAAAAACCAAAAACATAATTAAAATAAATAACAAGAACTAAATTACAACGCGCGAATGACACGAGGGACTAAAAGGGAAATAATCCCAACACCTCGAAACGTTGCGCTATGAGAAGGACTAAAGTGAAACAAAAATGAAATAAGAGGTTAAATTTACAAAAAAACCCTAAAAGAACTGGATTGTAGCACGCAATAAAAGCGAGGGACTAGTGGCGCAAATAAGCCATTTAACGAAAATGTGCGGATCCCCCCGGGTAGGGTCACTGCGCGAGTCGGACCTTCTAAACGGCGTCGTTTTCAAAGCTACTGAGGCATGCTTAAAACGGTGCCTTTTCTTTCCCAGGATATAAACTAAAATAAACCTAAAACCTTCAGTCATTTTTTTAAGAAAAAAACCTAAAAGAAACTAGGCTCCTTGCGCCGCTCCGCATAATGGCCGTTCATCAGCCCTTCAAACCTTCCCTCGACTCCGATTACGACAGAGCGAACAAAGATCTGGCCTCAAGGTAACCTCTACGCACCCTACCATCTTTATATTTTTTAGTATCGTCCCTGAATGAGGAACCAAAGAGCAAAGAAAAAATCAAATAAGGGAAAGAAAAAGAGAACTCCGAAAAGCAAAGCAAAACTCTCATTCACCTTTAGATTCCCTTTTTCTCTGAATATTTTTCTGTTTCTTGTATTCAATATTTCGGTGTGCGTCTCTTTTTACATTAAAAAATCCCCCCTTTTTACAATTTCTGATATCTCCTTATATTGCCAAAAAACCCTCCAAAAGAAATAACCAAAATCCCTATTTTTTTTACTTTTTTCTTATTTTCTGCTACTTTTCTCTAATTTGCTGTCGATTTCTCCTCTTTTTGCTTGTTTTTTCTGCTTTGTTGCGTTTGTTTGTCCTTCTTACAGGTACGGCCGTACGGAGGAGCGTGGCGTGGAGGCGCGCGTGTGGGAGGCTTCTATTGGCTGCGGCGCTGAAGGCTAGCTAGAAACCCTAGGGTTTCTGTTTCCTGAAACATAGTGGGCTATTGAGTGTTGGGCTTGTACAACCGGGTTAGGTTAAGTTGAGCCATAACGATTTGGGCCAGATATCGGGCCACTGTAATTGGGTCTGGTGAATTTTGTAATTTGGACTGTTTATTGGACTGTTTAATTTTGTTTTTTTCATTTGGTTTATTTTACTAACGGGCCGGGCAAATTGGGCCTATTACACACTGTACACATACTTCTTTCATGACAAAGGCTTATCATCATACGTTCATCATATTCAAACTTTCAGCTTTCACATTTGCATAGCTTACGCTTTCGTTTCATAGCACAGTCATCTAGAGCAGAAGAGATTAACATGTAAGCATAAGAGCCAGTTTAAAGACTCACTTGATGACCTTAAAGGCGGTTTAAACTTCAGACTTGGGCTTCCGTTGAGTAGATCAACAGCCCCTAAGCGATAAACCATAAGAAAATCATCAATATTTGTCTACTTAACTCATTCACCTTTAGATATCAAAATCGCTAAGAAAAGCTCTACCATATTTGCTTCATCAAGCTTAGTAGTACTACTCTTAGGCAACATCACATGTAAAGCTACAAATCTTACTTTACCAGGGGCATCTCGAGCTTAACCTCCCATTCCAGACTCATCCCAAAGGATGAGAGGATTTCCCCCCTCATTTTACTGTTATATAGGTAGATAATTCTTTTTAGGGAAGGAAGGGAACAGTCCTCTTCACTTACCTGGTTAACTAGATATTTTTCCTTGTCCCGTTAGATGTGCAAAATGTGTATTAATCCATATGATCGCTAGTTAGATGCACAACAGTTGTAAATCAAAAAACGCATACATAGCTTATGCTTGAGGTCCTAGACCATCCTTCGTTAGGTCATAGCTAATAGCTCAACTGATCATGTGTTGGCGCATCACGCCCTCTTAGCAGCGACTCTATTACGTAAGTCCTCTTTGTGCTTTACTAGGTGTCCTTTCCTAATGGTGTCTCGTATCATATTTTGTTACAGACTGTGTGCCCATATATACATTAAAAGTCTTAGTAGAGTGGATAACATTTTATTTACTCATAGACTTCATAGTTCACCATCCAGGCGTCACCTTACCTTGACCTCACCTAATCCTCAACCAGTTTACCTAGTCCTGGGGTGTTCTCATATCTTTCTTTATAAGCCATTTGACCCGTCTCTAAACATTATTGGGACTCAACAACTGCCACATCAGTCATTTGGTAATCTTATCCAAATCTTACAAATTCCAAACCTAATCAAGTACGTTCTTTTGGTTTTTTAACTATCTTAGTTCTCATTTGATTACCTCTTAACTATTTTTTTTCTTATATCTTAGCCGACTCAATGCCAACGTTACTAGATGCACTTATTACTAACATAAGATTTCCATCATAAGGTTCTATTCCTTATAACGAATTTCGCCCAAACTATGCACGCCAACCAGAGGCTCCTAGGGTGAATCTTTTCTTATCAGACTTACTACGTGTTCACCCTAGTGTCCGCCAACATTAAGGCGTCATAGGCACACTCAAAATGGTTATTATCTTTATACTAGCTTGAACTCCATTCACTTCTAACTCATCTTATCAAACCCATTCTCTGATCAATGCGCAAATATTAAGATTTCGTCAGGCAGGATGTTACAAATAAAGATCAAAAACCACAATTAAACCTAGTGGCAATGGATCAAAACCAGAACCCCAATTCACCACAGTGGCAATAGGTCAAAACAGAATACCACAATGCACCCTAGTGGCAATGGGTTAAAAACCATCCGTGGCACAATTAAAACCTGTAATGGCCCTTTTTCAGTGGCATCAAAAATACTAGTTTTGAGACCCCGAACTCGATGAGTGAGTTAGTGTTTTCATATTTATTTAATGTTTATGAGTATTTATTAGGGTCATATTAAAATTTGGTTAAGAAATTTTAATGATTAAATAGTTAATTAAGTAAAAAGGGGATAAATCGTAAAAGGTATGAAAGTTGATTTCTATTAAAAAAAGGATAAATGATCATGGAAACATAAAATAAAGGATTTAGTTAGCAATAATACCATATTTTGAATTATTGGATGTTTATGGATTTAGTTTTGTTGTAATTTTAATGTTTTTAAAAGGTTAAATAGGCAATTAAGTAAATGGTAACTTTAAAACAAAAGAAAGAAAAATCGAATCGTCATCTTCAACCTTTTATTTTGCTTCCAAAACCTAAACACCATAGCTAAGTGAGGAGTTAGGTCCGGCCAAACTATTTTCTATTTCTTGGTATGTAAATGTGTCCCGTTTTTAGTGATTTTTATATTTTAAGCACGTATTAGCCTAATCTAGCTATCCCGGGGGGTCAATTTGTAAGATTATTAAAAGTATAAGGACTTGCTATAATTGAGTTGAATACGTTTTGAATTTAATTGATAAATTATTAAATTTGGTTTTTAAATATACATGTTTTGTTAAATAATTTTTAGTGATTTAGGGATTAATTTGTTAAAATAGTAAAATTCAATGATAATTATGTGAAATCTTAAAAACATAAGTTGTTTGTGATCCTATTAAAAATCAGCTAGCATGGTTTTTGGGTTAAAAATGGTTAAATTGTGAGTTTTGGGTTTAGAGACTAAATTGCACAAAAGTTAAAATGTTAGGGGTAAATTTGTAATTTTACATTAAAATGGGTTGTAAGTTAAAATCTATAAAGTTAAGCTATTAGAGTTACTTAATGGAGTTAAATTATTATTTAGGTCAAGAAAGGAATCAATCGTACTTAATTCGAAGGAAAGTAGAAGTTTTGAATTACTTTTCAACTTTGCTATGACAACCGTTGTGATTGAAGTAAGTTCGTATGAGTCACAAACTTATTAATTATTGCTTGGATTGTATGTTATTTCATGTTATGATAGATATAATATAAGTTGGCAATATTACGATGCTTTGGATATTTAATTGTTTAATAGTCCCATTTGAACCTTGAGAATACTTAAGATACAAATAACATGTCATTCGGGATTATATAGTTTCGGGTGTTTGTCCTGGATGTCCTACAAATGGTTGAGTTCTTGCATGTGTTGAAGATTTTCTACAGCTCGTGTGAGCAGCATCATGTAGATAACATCCCGACTCACAACTCATGTGAACAAACTGATTTCACAGCTCGTGTGAGCACTATTGAAAATATTACAGTTACATGAATAGGCACACTTTGTGTGAGTATCCCCGAGTATCCAATGCTATTCTATATGGTTTAACAGGTAAGTAAAGTTTAATACAAAGACACACATATGAAATTATTTGTGTTAATGACTATATAAAATGGAAAGTTTGATATGTGCAAATAGATTGAAAAGGAAATCAATTAAACAAGTGATGAAAGATAGATGTATGGAATTCATTTCGTAATATATGCTATGTTTCATGGATGTTATATTTTTAAGTTATATACTAACTATGTGGATTTTTGTGAATAGGAAAGTAAAATGTCTATATGATTTAATGAGCATGGTTGAATGACTTATCATTTTATGTTCGATAAGTTTGAGTTTGTTATATGAACTTACTAAGCATTAGTTACTTACGTAGTTGTTCTCTTTGTTTTATAGATCATCGAAAGCTCGACCGGTTGGAATCTTGTCAGAGCCCTATCACACTATTCGTCAACCACTTTGATATTTTTGGTTATTTTGGCTATGGTTATAAATGGCATGTATAAGGCTTATATGTAATAGGAGTTTTGAATATGCTATTTGGCCAACTTGATGTGGTTATGCCTTTTGTGTACATGTTTTGCTTTGACTTGTAATGCATAGGCAAGTTTGTGTCTTTTGATCACTTTTAAGTGCATTGTAAATATATGGCTTGTGACTTATTCATATGTGATTGAAATGGTTCAATGATGTGTGGGTGTGGTGATGTATGTTTAGGGTATAATGTGGTTATGAATGAATTGAGTTAGTGTGTGAACTGTGGTGTCTTTGAATGGCATATTGGGTAGAACTTATAGGGTGGTTGATTTGGTATGTTTTGAGTGTGTTTGGAGAGTGTTTTGATCATATGAATGCATGTGGAAATGGTGTGTCTTGGTGTGCAAGAATAGGTTTTGAGATGGCTTATTTTAAAGGCTAAAATTGAAGCATATGGCTTGAGACATGGGCTGTCACACAACCGTGTGTCATTATTATTTTAGGTGCAGGTTTAACAAGGTCTGAAACACGATCTATGACACGGCTGTATGTCTCAAGTCAATTTATAACACAAACTGGCACACGGCCTACAACACGACCGTGTTGCCCTAATTTGAATACTCACACGAGTAGATACACGAGCTAGGACACGAGCGTGTGTCCCTACTTCGAATGTTCACATAGTCTGAGCTATGTCATATAGTCCTGTGACCCCTGTTTTCAATTTTTTACATCTTTTTTCTATTTTATTTCAAATTGATCCTTAATTGTTTCCAAGTTACTTTTAGGGCTTTTTAGGCTCGATTTAAGGCCTGTAAGTGTATTGTTGCTATGGTTAGATCAAGTTATTGATTGTTAACATTAAGTTGCATAATTGATTCTGTTTTGAAATTTAACATTCTGTTTTTTACGGTAATGCTCTGGTGATGGAAACGGGATAGGGGTGTTACAAAGCAGATTTCTAAAACATAAAATACATGTCGACATGACCAACATTTAACCCTCATTGGCAAGGTTGGAACATAGCATTTCAAGAGCAAGTTCAAAATAAAAAATTTTGGGTTACCCATAATATCTCAAATATATATATACAAAACTTACTTCATATATAAAGACATAATTCGATATTATACTATTTCAAACCATATTATATATATTTCAAACGTAATGTGCATGGCGTAAGTATACAAAAAGCACAATTTGATAACATATTTCTCAAAAATAATTGTACTAGCGTGCTTAACCCAATTTTCATAAAACATGGACAAAATGTCATATTCTTAATAACATAGAGCATATGAAGTTGATTTTTCGGTGTGGAGTCACTTACTTGGTTTACTCAACCGACACATAGGCAATGATTTTAAAAAAATCTCCTAGTAGCCTAAAATTTAAAAATGGAACTCGAAAATCAGAATTCAATCAATAAATTAGAAGTTTAAAAAGTAAGATTTTTCATGATAATCCTAAAACATTTTGGTTGTGTAGCAATCCGCTAACAAACTAAGACACAATTATACAATTTAATAAAACCATCTTTTTATCTAGAAAGTAAGTAAATCAAATTATTAAATACATAAATTTATATAAATTTATATATATAATAAATTTAATAAATTAATAAAACTTGGTTTAGTATGGTTTCCAACCAAATAATATGTATTCGGACCTAAAATATTTTTAAAAAACAAATTAAAAATAAAATTCTGAAATTCTAAACTTCATGATCGTTTGGTTTAGTTGAAGTCATTCAAACTCATAGTTTACATGGTATTTCGATAGCATAAAAACATAAATTTAAATATTAAATCTAGTACTAAAACTCAAAAACTTATTTCATCAAAATCGATGACCAAAAGCCTTATTTTCAAAAGCCAAAACATAAGCAAGATTTTTTAGGTTAATAATTTCGACTAGCCTACTTTGGGGTCTCATACCTTTTAACATGAAAATCATATGACCAAAATAAAAATACTAAATGAAAGTGTACCCTTCATATTATGAAAAACATTTAAATTTCGAAACAACAGAATACCTATAGATAGATTTTTACTATCTCGAAGTTGCCTTCACAAAATTGTCAAAACCTATTCGATAAACTTCAAAAATTATTATCTCCTAAATTTACCTGATAAAAAAGGATGTCACATATACCATTTGAAAGGTCTTGAAGTTAACTTTCTTTAAGAATAAAAAATGTCACTGGAACTTGACAAGAAAATTGATGGGATTTGACAAACTATTAAACTAGCTAAATAAATACATGGATTTTACAAATATTAGTTTAAAACACAAGTATTTCAAAAAATTTAAACCAAAATTCACCTTGACTGCTAAAATCAAAGATCAATTTGCACTTCCTCTTTCCTAGAGTAAGTTTCTCCTGAATTGCCAAACCATTGACTAAGGGCCAGTTCTTCATTGCTCTTGAAAAGTGCTTTTGAAAAGTGCTATGGAAAAGTGCTTTTGAAAATTTTGATTGTTTGGTATTGCTGTCAAAAAGTACTTTTCAAGAATAAAATGTCCATTTTAGACATGATATTATAAAGTAACAAATATGTATTTAAATAATGTTCAAATTAGTTAATATTATGATATTTTAGCAAAAATATAAAAAATAATTTATTATAACTTATTGTTAATATTTTAATACATAATCTTAATTTTAAATATTTCTAAGTAATTAATATTAATAATTTATTAAATTTAATTAGAATATATAAACTATATTTAAATATTTAAATATAATAATTAAATATTTGTAATTAGATATTGACACAATTGTATTATTAAAAAAAATATTTTTTTATTTTTAATTAATGATTTTAACACATTTGTATTATTTTATTTTAAAATGTATTTGAATATATAACTCATATTAGATATTAACATAAACCTAACAAATTAAAGTATTACATATATTTCGATTGAAGTTTTAAAAAGGGATAATATTTATATATCAAATATAAATACTAAAAATTTTACAATAGCATTTACAATTTAAAGTGAATTCATTAAACTAGAAGCTATTGCATCTCTTGTTAATTCCATTTCAAAACCACTTAAATTGTTTGATTCACCGCCATCATCATATCGTCGTCGTCGTCATCGTCATCATCACTTTCTCGACCATGCGCATTTTCTGAATCAATATTATTCTCATATGCCGAGTTAATATCTTCGTATTCCATAAAATCTGCATCATTTCGACCGACATGCTTTCGGATAAAATTGTGCATCGTCATTGTAGCAACAACGATCATCGTTTGCTTTTCAAAACTATAACTTGGCATATCCCTTAAAATGGCCCATTTTTTTTTCAAAATACCAAAAGTTCGTTCAATCACACTATGTAATGATGAATGTGAATGATTGAATATCTCTTCTTTACTAGATATCGGTCTACCTCTACGGAAGTCAGGTAAAAGATATCACTGACCTCTATATGGTCCAAGATAACCTTTCATTTGAGGATATCCAGAATCAACAAGATAATATTTTCCTATAAGTCATATTATAACAAACAATTAATTCAAGAATTTTTTTTAATAAAAATAATCAATTAAAGATCTTATACTTTATTATTTAAAAAATCACATATAAATAAAATATCTAACCATTTGGAGGGTGCGGAAATTTGTATTTTAGATCTCGAATTGCATCAAATAATATTCTATTGTCATGTGCCGATCCTTCCCATCCAGCCATGACAAATGTGAAACACATATTAAAATCACATATTGCCATAACATTTTGAGTCGGGATACCTTTTCTTCCAATATAGGGAATTTGTTCATTTGGTGGAAGAATAGCTACAATGTGAGTACCATCAATTGCACTTATGCAATCCTGAACAAATAATCATATTACTCTCGTGCATATTTTTAGTCGACCAAATATGTTAAAATATAATAATATAAAATTTAAATTTTAACCTTAAAATGCGGCATATATCTAGAATCATTACGTATTTGTTCGGGTATTGAGCTAAAAAAAGAATCTTCGGGTGCAATTAGATTAGTGGCCATCCTTGAAACTTTCTCAAGCACAACTGCAAAGTGTCAACTTATTGTTGATACAGACCTTTGAAATCTTTCTCGACATTGGAAAAATTTTGCACCGGTGCCCAAGATGTATAAAAAAATTCCCAACATTTCACTAGAATATATGTTTCTTGAAGTTTGCAAGTTGTCTCTTATCTCCAAAACTCTAAGCAAACTTGTGAATACCATTTTAGACATCCTAAAATTAATCATACAACGTGATTCGTGACCGTCAAGGATCTCTTGAATCCATGTCTCACCTGACTGTTTTGAATCCATGCTTGGTTGTCTCCATATATACTTCTCGTAATATAATTGCACGGAAGAAGATGCAACAACAAATAATCAATTAAAACATTCCATGCGTTGTAAAATCTTTTTTTTTCCCTTTCATCATCACTTTCATCACCGCTATAATCCCCAACTATACTCATCACCTGTGAATAAATTTCATATCCAAAATCACATATAAAAAACTATTGATAAAACTAATTTAGTAAAAAATAAGTAGAACATAAATTCAATATCTAAAGACCAAACATAAACAACTATTAATAAAACTAGATTACACATAAACAAGTAGAACATAAATTCAATATCCAAAAACCAAACATAAATAACTACTGATAAAAACATACTTCGTTTAAGCCATTATAACTAGAAGATTACACATAAATAGATATCTTTGAACCCTAGAAGATCAGCAAATTTTCAACTATCCTTCATTTCCGTCTTAAGCCACAAAGCTCTAATCTTGGGATTAATTGATAAAAACATAATTCGTTTGTCCTTATTGAGCAATAATCTAAGTGAGAAAAAGTATAGCGAACTAGCTTCTGGAACTTTTTCCGACATGCTGTCAAGCATTTTGACTGCTTGTGGAATACCATATGGATCCATAACAAGAGTCAAACTAGATTTGGCTTGACTCAAATTGTCAGTTGCATTGCATAATTTTTCTATTTGACTGGACAATCTTGCAGCCACTCTAATTTGCTTTGAGGATTTCTTTCTTCCAATTTTAAAATGTGAACTTGACATCTCAGGGTTTTTTCTTTTTTGACTGTTTCCATCAATTTGAACATAATTTCTCATATTTTCTTCTTCACTCTCTTCAGGTATTTCGTTGTTAACATCCTCAAAAAAATCACTACGGAGTGTACCAGAAGAAGGTGCCAATGCTTTATCACCTGTTGCAACTATCCCCATGAACATTTGATCCAACTTCCCTTCGAATTCAGGATCAATGCCCAATGTTCTAAATTTTTTAGCTTCAGGCACAACCTGCATATAAAATGATTGTTTAATAACAGTAATTGGCAATAACCTCATAAATAAGAAAAAAATAAAAAAAATATTTAGAATTATTAATGTACCTTGAGCCTACTCTCCTACTATTCATCCGATGCATCAACGGTTCTTTTTATAGGATTCCACCCTAAACCAGTATCTTCGCCTTTAAGTTTCTTCCAAGCTTTCCATTCTTTTTTTAGGGCATCCCACATATTTTTAAGTTGTCTTTGTGAAAAACCCTTACTCGTTTCTTTCTCAAAGTTGGTCATTATTTTCAACCATCCATCTTTTGTGAAATGAGTACCAAGCATATTGCCTTTCAATATCTCTTTAATACAAATATCACAAAATATCTATGTCAATCTCTTATCCCACATTGCTTTCACTTTTTCATCACTAACTTCAACCGCCGAATTACTCATCTATTGTGTATATGAATAGATTCGTTTCAGCCAGTAAAGCAATCAAGAAAATCAAATGTCACATAAATATATATGTTTACATGTGTATCAAAAATTTAACTATATACATGAACAAATAACAATATTAATGAAGCTTGTTGCCTACCAGTCGGGGAAGGGTCACTTTTTTTCCACATTAAACTATTAGATTTATTGTAAAAGTTGAAGCCTTTGCTTTCAATCTTTATAACTAGCACAACACACTTTCTTTCGCATGTTGTATTTGTAATAAAATAAGCAGGCGAGAAATATTCAGAGAAAAATGTATATTTGGACGTGTAGTAATTGGCATTAACAGGATTACAATTGTCAAGCCTTAAAAACAGGCCTAACCCAAGCTGTGTTTTTCATTCTTCACATAGACTCTGCTAAAAGTAGGTTAAATTTCTATATTTATGATTAACAAGCCCCACTTCCGTCAAACTTTCTGTCGCTTTCCCTAGAAAATTTTCTTATTGTGCTAAGTATCCAAAGTAGGCTTCGACTACCTTCACTTGCCTCTCTTATACAATAAGCTACCATTTCTTTTCTTTTTCTCTTCTTCTTATGTGTATTTATTTTCCATTGTTTATATTTCTACCTCAAACTTTATGTTCTTTTTAATAATTTGTTTACTTCAGTGAGAATTATTCAGGCAAGGCAGACTAGTTCGGGGCTTGGGGTCGATATTGTAAACTTCAACTTCAGTGAGTCAAACATGGTCGGTGAAAGCATCGGTTAGAGGTAACCTGCACGACAACAAGTTGAGTGGGCATAAACAAGACCGCCAGAAATTGAAGTTTACGCCCACTCAACTTGTTGTCGTACATGTTACCCCTGACTGATGCTTTCACCGACCATGCTTGACTCACCGAAGTTGAAGTTTACAGTACGACCCCAAGCTCCGAACTAGTCTGCCTTGCCTGAATAATTCTCATCGAAGTAAATAAATTATTAAAAAGATTATATAAAGTTTAAGGTAGAAATATTAACAATGGAAAATAAATACACATAAGAAGAAGAGAAAAAGAAAAGAAATGGTAGCTTATTGTATAAGACAGGCAAGTAAAGGTAGTCGGAGCCCACTTTGGATACTTAGCACAGTAAAAAAATTTTCTAGGGAAAGCGACAGAAAGTTTGACAAAAGCGGAGCTTATTAATCATAAATATAGAAATTTAACCTACTTTTAGCAGAGTCTATGTGAAGAATGAAAAACATAGCTTAGGTTAGGCCTGTTTTTAAGGCTTGACAATTGTAATCTTGTTAATGCCAATTACTACACGTCCAAATATACCTTTTTCTCTAAATATTTCTCACCTGCTTATTTTATTACAAATACAATATGCGAAAGAATGTGTGTTGTGCTAGTTATAAAGATTGAAAGCAAAGGCTTCAACTTTTACAATAAATCCAATAGTTTAATGTGGAAAAAAATGACTCTTCCCCAACTGGTAGGCAACAAGCTTCATTAATACTGTTATTTGTTCATGTATATAGTTAAATTTTTGATTCATTAATACTGTTATTTGTTCATGTATATAGTTAAATTTTTGATACACATGTAAACATATATATTTATGTGACATTTGATTTTCTTGATTGATTTACTAGCTGAAACGAATCTATTCGTATACACAATAGATAAGTACTTCGGCGGTTGAAGTTAGTGATAAAAAAGTGAAAGCAATGTGGGATAAGAGATTGACAGAGATATTTTGTGATATTTGTATTAAAGAGATATTGAAAGGCAATAGGCCTGTTACTCATTTCACAAAAGATGGATGGTTGAAAATAATGACCAACTTTGAGAAAGAAACGGGCAAGGGTTTTCACAAAGACAACTTAAAAATAGGTGGGATGCCCTAAAAAAGAATGGAAAGCTTGGAAGAAACTTAAAGGCGAAGATACTGGTTTAGGGTGGAATCCTATAAAAAGAACCGTTGATGCATCGGATGAATGGTGGGAGAGTAGGCTTAAGGTACATTAATAATTCTAAATATTTTTTTTATTTTTTCTTATTTATGAGGTTATTGCCAATTACTGTTATTAAACAATCATTTTATATGCAGGTTGTGCCTGAAGCTAAAAAATTTAGAACATCGGACATTGATCCTGAATTCGAATGGAAGTTGGATCAAATGTTCATGGGGATAGTTGCAACAGGTGATAAAGCATGGGCACCTTCTTCTAATACACTCCATAGTGATTTTTTTGAGGATGTTAACAACGAAATACCTGAAGAGATTGAAGAAGAAAATATGAGAAATGATGTTCACATTTCAAATGATGTTCAAATTGATGGAAACGGTTAAAAAAGAAAAAACCCTGAGATGTCAAGTTCACATTTTAAAACTGGAAGAAAGAAATCCTCAAAGCAAATTAGAGGGGCTGCAAGATTATCCAGTCAAATAGATAAATTATGCAATGCAGCTGACAATATGAGTCAAGCCACATCTAGTTTGACTCCTGTTATGGATCCATATGGTATTCCACAAGCAGTCAAAATGCTTGACAGCATGCCGGAAGAAGTTCCAAAAGCTAGTTCGCCATACTTTTTCGCACTTAGATTATTGCTCAATAAGGACAAGCGAATTATGTTTTTATCAATTAATCCCAAGATTAGAGCTTTGTGGCTTAAGACAGAAATAAAGGATAGTTGAAAATTTTCTGATCTTCTAGGGTTCAAAGATATCTATTTATGTATAATCTTCTAGTTATAATGGCTTAAACGAAGTATGTTTTTATCAATAGTTATTTATGTTTAATTTTTGGATATTGAATTTATGTTCTACTTATTTATGTGTAATCTAGTTTTATTAATAGTTGTTTATGTTTGGTCTTTAGATATTGAATTTATGTTCTACTTATTTTTACTAAATTATTTTTATCAATAGTTGTTTATATGTGATTTTGGATATAAAATTTATTCACAGGTGATAAGTATAGTTAAGGATTATAGCGGTGATGAAAGTGATGATAAAAGGGAAAAGAAAGATTTTACAACGCATAGAATGTTTTAACCGATTATTTGTTGTTGCATCTTCTTCCGTGTAATTATATTACGAGAAGTATATATTGAGGCAACCATGCATGGATTCAAAACAGTCAGGTGAGACATGGATCCGAGAGATCCTTGACGGTCACAAATCACGTTGTATGATTAATTTTAGGATGTCTAAAATGGTATTCACAAGTTTACTTAGAGTTTTAAAGATAAGATACAACTTGCAAACTTCAAGAAACATATCTTCTAGTGAAATGTTGGGAATTTTTTTTATACATCTTGGGCACCGGTGCAAAAAGTTTCCCAATGTCGAGAAAGATGTCAAAGGTCTGGATCAACAATAAGTTGACACTTTGCAGTTGTGCTTGAGAAAGTTTCAAGGATGGCCACTAATCTAATTGCACCCGAAGATCCTTTTTTTAGCTCAATACCCGAACAAATACGTAATGATTCTAGATATATGCCGCAATTTAAGGTTAAAATTTAATTTTATATTATTATATTTTAATATATTTGGTCGACTAAAAATATGCACGAGAGTAATATGATTATTTGTTCAGGATTGCATAAGTGCAATTGATGGTACTCACATTGCGGCTATTCTTCCATCAAATGAACAAATTCCCTATATTGGAAGAAAATGTATCCCGACTCAAAATGTTATGGCAATATGTGATTTTAATATGTGTTTCACATTTGTCATGGCTAGATGGGAAAGATCGGCACATGACAATACAATATTATTTGATGCAATTCGAGTTCCAAAATACAAATTTCCGCACCCTCCAAATGGTTAGATATTTTATTTATATGTGATTTTTTAAATAATAAAGTATAAGTTCTTTAATTGATTATTTTTATTAAAAAAATTCTTGAATTAATTGTTTGTTATATTATGACTTGTAGGAAAATATTATCTTGTTGATTCTGGATATCCTCAAATAAAAGGTTATCTTGGACCGTATAGAGGTCGGTGATATCTTTTACCTGACTTCCGTAGAGGTAGATCGATATCTGGTAAAGAAGAGATATTCAATCATTCACATTCATCATTACATAGCGTGATTGAACGAACTTTTGGTGTTTTGAAAAAAAAATGGGCCATTTTGAAGGATATACCAAGTTATAGTTTTGAAAAGCAAACGATGATCGTTGTTGCTATAATGACGATACACAATTTTATCCGAAAACATGTCGGTCGAAATGATGTAGATTTTATGGAATACGAAGATATTAACTCGGCATATGAGAATAATATTGATTCAGAAAATGCGCATGGTCGAGAAAGTGATGATGATGACGACGACGACGATAGTGATGATGACAGTGAATCAAATAATTTAAGTGGTTTTGAAATGGAATTAACAAGAGATGCTATAGCTTCTAGTTTAATGAATTCACTTTAAATTGTAAATGCTATTGTAAAATTTTTAGTATTTATATTTGATATATAAATATTATCCCTTTTTAAAACTTCAATCCAAATATATATAATATTTTAATTTGTTAGGTTTATGTTTTCTATGTTAGGTTAATATTTAATATGAGTTATATATTCAAATACATTTTAAAATAAAATAATACAAATGTGTTAAAAGCATTAATTAAAAATAAAAAAAATAATTTTTATAATAATACAATTGTGTCAATATCTAATTACAAATATTTAATTATTATATTTAAATATTTAAATATAGTTTATATATTGTAATTAAATTTAATAAATAATTAATATTAATTACTTAGAAATATTTAAAATTAATATTATATATTAAAATATTAACAATAAGTTATAATAAATTATTTTTTATATTTTTGCTAAAATATCATAATATTAACTAATTTGAACATTATTTAAATACATATTTGTTACTTCATAATATCATGTCTAAAATGGACATTTTATTCTTGAAAAGTATTTTTTAATAGTAATACCAAACAATCAAAATTTTCAAAAGCACTTCTCAAAAGCACTTATCAAAAGCACTTTTTAATAACACTTTTAAAAGCACTTTTCAAAAGCATTTTTTAATAACACTTTTAAAAGCACTTTTTAAAAGTAATGAAGAACTGGCTCTAAGAATGTAAGAATTTGCTATCAAATGAAGAGTGTTCTTCATTACTTTTCAAAGAAAAGTACTATTTTAGCTAAAAACTCATCTTAGCCGCAATGAAAAACATAGCCTAAGAAAAATATACACTAAAGTGATTCTATTTTCTTTTCCTATATTCTTTTATAAAAAAAATTCTATAATATATATAAAGTTGAGCTTTATAAAAATAGCTTTATAAGTCAGCCACGAGAAGAGGGATCCATTGGTGCTCTTGGGAAGGGTTATGCGATTTGAAAAAGGCCGATGGGTTAGGATTTCATAGCTTGTCAAAGTTGAATATTGCTTTACTTGCCAAATAGGGTTCGCGTCTATTGACTAATCCGAATTCTTTAATGGCCAAAGTACTTAAAGCTAAATATTTTTTGCATAACAATTTTATGGAGTTAGGGTTAGGGAACCAACCTTTCTTTGTGTGGCGAAGCATTTAGGCCGCCAAGGGTCTGCTGCAGATGGGCTGTGGTTGGCAGGTTGGTAATGGGCAATCGATTTCGTATGGGATGATGCTTGCCTCCTTGGTGAACGGCCCTGCAAAATACAGATGGATAGGGTTACTGGGATTGACAGGGTGGCAAATTTGATTAATTAACATAGATAGGAGCGAATGGAATGTTGGCTTATTAGGGACTGTTTTTCCTTACCCGATTGTTAACCTTATTCGACGTATCCCATTGGCATCTCATGATTTGTTGGATCGATGGAGATGGTTCCCAGATAGCACTGGAGATTATTCTGTCCGTAGCGGATACATATTGCTATTGCGTGGTTTTTCGGGGGGAAGGTGATCGTTACAGTGGTGTTACGCAGCATACACAAAATATTTACAAACAACTATGGGGGGCTCAAGTGCCCGAAAAAATGAAAGTTACATGTTGGAAATACATATATAATTTTCTCCCTACAAAAGATAATTAGTTTCGCCGGAGAATCGGGGTTGATCGTATGTGCCCACACTATGGTAGTGGGCTTGAGACCATTCTCCATGTCTGTCGGGACTGTCCTGTGGTCCAGGAGGTTTGGCACGGCTTGGGTTTCTATTAGCACATAGTTCCAGAATCTAAACCATTCAATGGATTAGTCAACTATTCGCTACTGCTACGAAGCATATACACCTCTCTATTATCACTACCTGGACTCTCTGGACTTCTAGAAACAAGCTAATTCATGAGGGCATTTATCTGCCTACTCAATCAATACTTATCACTATTCTGGGTTATCTACAGGAGCTAGATTCCCTCTTGTTTCCTAGAGAGGATATTGTGACTTGTTGGCTTGTCGCTCTGGAAGACCCTTGTAGACCCATGGGCTCGCGTAAACTTTGACGCAGGGTTCTTCGCTGATTTGCGGGCTACCAGCACGGAGATAGTTATTAGAAATTCTAAAGGGCTGTTATTAGGCCCAGCTTGCTTCTGGGAAGAAAACATACCATGTCCCTTGTCGGCAGAAGCTCTCGCATGTGTGTGAGCCATCAGATTTGCCCGAGATCTTGGCTTCTATTGGGTTGAGATTGAGGGTGACTCGGAGGTGCTTCTCTCCAAGCTTCAAAGTGTGGCCACTGGTCGGTCGACGGTGAGTGCTTATGTTTAGGATGCGAAGAGACTTGTTTTGGGCTTCGAGCGTTTCAAGTTCCAGCACATAAAACGGGGAGGGGAATATAGTTGCCCATCTTCTGGCCCATATTCTGGCCCATAAGGGTTTTCTTCGACGACGGGATGTTATATGGATGGAGGACGGATCGGAGTCTGTTCTGGGGTGGGTGTTAAAGAGATCGTTGGGAAGGTGCCTGATTTTGATGGGGGGTCTTCCTCGAGTTGTGTTTCGGCCAAATCTGTTATTTACTTTGCAGGCTTTATTGTGGCTTCATCGTGGATCGAAGATTGTGGGCTGTTTCTGACTGTGGTTTGGCCCTACCGGACATGCGTGCGCAACTAGGGTTGTTGAAGGGTTTCAACTGCTTGTTTTCTACCTTTCTTTTCTTTGGTTCCTTTTTTATTTGGCTTTTGTTTAATTTTTTACCCGTTGGGTTGTTTTGCTTCGTGGGATGTTTGTTTGTTTGTTTCCAAGTCTTTTCAATAATAGTATGACCGGATCTTATTAAAATGTGGATATTATCTTATTAAATGAAATCCTTTTAAAAATATATAAAATTTATAATAAAAAACTTAAGAAATACAACAGTTGATGTGATGTGTTGTGGTGGTGAATAAATGCCACTTAAAAGGAATTAAGAATAGAAAAAACTATCATCCATTTCTAATAATATAATAACACATCAACAATTTTTTTTAAAAATTTCAAGATTTTCATTTAGATTTAATTTTTTTAAATGAAAATATTGATATGACATTAACTATTAAAAAAAGATATAGATAAGGTAGCATCACTGTTTCATATAATATTTTCCCTTTAAAAAATAAAAAAATAAAATTTAATTTAGATGATAAATTTATTAAGGTTTCCTTAAAAGAAATTGAGGATTTCAACAGGGAAATAAAATAAAATAAAATTTAATTTAGATGGTGAATCTATCAAGGTTTCTTAAAAGAAATTGAGGTTTCAACAAGGCATCACTATTGTAGGTGTGAATTATCTTGTAGGTAACAAATAATCCACTGATAGTGTTCTTGATTGATTAGGAAAAACTCAAATTTTTTGTGGAAAATCCTGCCTTAAGATTCCTATTCCAACCACCTCATAACTAGATTCTTTCACTAGGAACCTTTCAAAACATTCACATGCTTTCTACTTGTAATTTTTGGCATATTAATTTTTTTTAAAAGAAAATATTATTATTAATAAAAATTATGAATTATAATAATGCAAAGATATGATATATAGTACAAATAAAAAATAAATCACTACAAATAAATGTATAAATGTCATGTTTGTAAAATATATATATTTTTTAAAAAGAGAATGTCAAATTGACAATAACTATAATATTGAAATAATTTAAATATAAACTAGGGATGCATCAATTTGATCAACTTGCTGAAATTTGCATCCTAGCCTCGCCATCATCAAATTAACTTAACGATTAGCATCAATCAACCAAGAAACAACTACCAAAAGCTCTAAGAGACCCACCGCATCAATGATGCATAAAAGACAGTCTTAGATAGCTTCTCCTCCTAATCTCAAATCTATCATTATCACTATGATCTATCATGATAAAATCCTTCAAGAATGATTCCTAAAAGATCTAGTCGCACCATTATATTGACAAATTTTATATATACGCCTAAACTTAACTAAAAAATAAAAGTAAAAATAAAACCACATCTACTTTTCAAAGAAAACAGATTGGATAAACAAAAACCACGAAAAATATTGACAAAATAAAACCACGAATTGTGGACAAAACCACGATAATGTGGAATGAAATTAAAAGCAAAATAAAACTAAAAAAAATAAAGTTGAAGAAATCGTGATTAGCAGCCAACCCAAAAGCTAACACGTTGAAAAAACAAAGATTTAGTTGTAAAAATTGAGTGAATCAAATTTTGGTATGAAAAGAAAAAAGAGAAATTTTCCAATAGTCAATTGTGATTTTCATGCCAATTGTATCATTTTCTATCCATGTTAATATTCATAAATTTCATTTTTAGTCTTTCGTTATATTATTACTACATTTCAAATTAGAGGTGCTCATGGGCCGGGTGGCCCGGCCCGACGGCCCGCCCGAAAAATGGGAGGGTTTGGGTAAAAATATAGGCCCGAAATATGGGCTTGGGCAAAAATCGAGGCCCGTTTAAAAAACGGGCCGGGCCTGGAGCAAAATTTTTTTGGCCCGAGCCCGGCCCGGTCCGGCCCGGCTATAAATAATATTTTTTTAAATTTTATTATTACATTTTACATTTTACCTTTCCCTTTCCCCTCCCCATTTCCCCAACTAGGGGTGTGCAAAATTCGGTTAACCGACCGAATTCTAATCGGTCGGTTAACCGAATATTTTCGGTCGGGGGTCGGTTAAGAATTTTTAAAATTTTTGGTTAACGGTTAAATCGATTCGAAACCGGTCGGTTAACCGAAAAAATTCGGGTTAACCGAATTTTGTAAGGTAATAGGCCTTAAATTAAGCCCAGCCGGCCAACCCAATATATTTTTTCTCCTCCAGGCTCTAAGCCCAAGACTAAGCCCAAGAACAATTCATGTTTCATGTTTCACGATTTCATGTTTCATACTGCATGTTTCATGTTTTCTTCTGTACATTATAGTGCACGCAAATTTATAATGTAAATACTGCATTATACTGCATGTTTCATGTTTCATGTTTCATGCAATACTGCATGTTTCATGTTTTTTTCTTAAGTTTGTAATGTAAGTTTATTTATTTTTAAATAAAAATTTTATAAATAATCTGAACCCAAATTTATATCCACATCTTCTCTTGAGCAGCAGTACGTGTCTTTCAAAATATGAATTAATTGTAAATTTATTTTATGTGTTAAAAAGACTTATGTAATGTTTTTAATTATTTAGTGATTCAAAAATTTATGTAATGTTTTTAGTTATGTAGTGATTCAAAGACTTATGAATTTTTTAAATTATATAGTAATTTAAATCGATTAAGTGGGTTAAATCGGTTAAGTCGGTTAAATCGGTTAAGTCGGTTAATCGGTTAAATAGGTTAAATCGGTTAATTTTTAACCAAAAAAAATCATATGATTTTTGGTTAATTTGGTTAACCGACCGGTTTAACCGAAAAAAATTTGGTTCGGTTAATTTTTTTTAAAAAAATTTCGGTTCGATTAACAGTTAAAAAATTTTAGAGGTCGGTTAATTCAATTTTAACTAATTCGGGTCGGTTAACCGGTCGGTTAACCGAATGCACGTCCCTATCCCCAACCCCGTTAAAATTTTAGACAGAAATCCCCTTCCCTTCCTTCCTCCCTTTTTTTCCCCAAATTGAAAACCCACCTACAGTCCCCACCGGTCCACCATCCCACCTCCGGTCTCCGGCCCTCCAGCACTCCACCTCCACTCCACGACACTAGGTGGCTGTTCTCTTCACTTCGATTCTTCTGCAACTTCCGAGTCCGACCCAAACCCTTCAAATCAACAAGTTCAAGCCTTCAAGGTAACTTCTTTCTATTCTTCTTCTCTTTAGTTTTCATTTTAATCATGTATTTAAGACTTAAGAGAAGGCTGCTCTTTATTGCTGAGTTTAGTGACGGTGACATGCTTCGATTTTTAATATACTGTTGCCATGTTCTCTTTGAACTTTGAAGTTTGAAGTCATTTGCTAGTGCTTTTCATTTTCCAGATTTTGAAGTCATTTTAATATATTTGAAGTCATTTTGAAGGTAATTCATTTTCCAGACTTTGGCATGTCATTTTCCAGATTTTGGCATGTCATTTTTCAGATTTTATTTTATTTCCAGAAAAACTGTTTACATGTATGAGTAGTAAATACTTCTTGTCATCCATTTTCTTGGTCAACAAACGGGAATTTGATCTTAAAGATCCTTAAGATTAAAATACGAATGAAGTTAGGTTTACATGGTCATGTTTTTGCAAAGTCAAAATTTCATCTGCTTTTCTTTTTGGTTTGATTTGTTTTTTGGTTGGTGAGAAAGTGAATGAAAAGTTGCTGAAAATGAATTGAATTGAATTTGTTGGTTGATGTAAAATGAATAGAAAATGAACTGTGGCGGGGTTTTGTTTTTCGTAGAGTTTCGGTTAGTAAAAATACATTTTGTAAGCTCATAAGAGAAATAGGACTTTGATAATGAAATGATTTTGATACGTTTAAGAACATGTTCACTACTGGTCCAAAAAAAACAAACCACCAACCCTCTGTAGCAGTCATGACAATCCCAGTACCAGCTCTTTGAAAAATCGAGTCTTTTATTGTAGCAAAGGTCGTTTAACTGGCATTCACATGGGTCTAATTATTTGACAGTTTTTTGCAGCTTCAAACTTAAAAGCAATAGTAGTGCTTATTGCCCAATGATAATATGCTGCTAGTCCTTATTACTTGTATAATCATTTTTATTTTTATTCTCTTTTTTTAAGAATTGATTGTTAGTTTGTTACCTAAATGTCACAAATGTGTAATTATAGACAATTAAATAACATTTAAATTCAATTAGTTGGTAATTTTTTAAACTTACAGTGTATTAGTTTAGTGTAATGCTACATCAACTCTAACATAAAGTTTATAGATAACATGATGAAAGCTATTATTTTAAATTTTTTTCATTATATTCAAAAAAAAATATAATTTGATATTTGATATAACTTTAATAAAAATTAGTTTTAACTTCTAAGTAAAAAAAAAAAAGGGCCGGGCCTGGCCGAGCCCGGGCTTCATATTTTTTCCACGGGCCGGCCTGGGCTACATCTCAGGCCCATATTTCGGGCCGGGCCAGGCCCGGGCCTAGTAAGAGGGCCGAAAATTTTTTGGGCCCGGCCTGGCCCGGCCCATGAGCACCTCTATTTCAAATATATATATATTTAATCCTAGACTTAAATTAATTTTATAAAAACCTAAAATAAAACACAATTTCATTACCTTTTTTAATAATTTTATAATTTTATTAATTTTTTATAATTTTCACAATTTATTGCATTTAAAAAAATAAATATATTTTATTAAATTTTATTTCGTTAATCTTACTAATATTGACAAGGACTAAAATAAAAAGTATTATCAAGTTTAAAAACTAAGGGTATGTTTAATTGGGTAGATACGTGGAGGAATAGAAGGAGTGAGTGGAAAAGTGGAAAGAAAATAAATTTTGAGTGTGCTTAGTTAGGAAGAAAAGTGAGAGGAAAGAAATTAGGAGGGGTGATAATTTTCCCTCCTAAATGTATAAAAACTAATCCTTCCAAATTGAGATGATGAGATTATAAAAAATTGGAGAGAAGTATATGTTAGTTCAAATTATGCATTTTTCAAAAATTTTATTTTTCTTTCATTTTTCAACTTTACCAAGCAATGGAGGGAAATTAATTCTTAAAGAATTTTAGCTTATAATAGACTGCCACATCGTATAAACTTTTAAAAATATTTTTTAAATTTTCTTTTAAATGATATCTATTTACTCTCTTTTTTTCGTTTTTCTATCTTCTTCTTTTATAAATATAATGTCTGGTAATGCCAATAATGCTAAAAATTTGTCCTCTCAAGGTCAAGACATTGGCAATTAATTTTGTTTTTGAACTTCACCACCTGCTTACTCGACCCGATGGGATTAAAAAAAATTATTTCATCGATCAAAATCATTATTTTTAAAATTGAATCAACTAGTTGGATTGATTGGATCAAGAATTAGATGGAGTTTTAGTCCAAATAGAAATGGCAAAACCCAAACCACTCCGAATGGAGCGACTTTGTTCTTTTGAGAAGTAGATGTGGGTACAACCGCGTGGATTTATTTTCTTTTGGATAGTGGATATGGGAACAATTATAGTAATTGCTTACCCCACCCTTATCTGCTCTACTATATAAAATTATCATTTTATCATTGCACATATAAACTATTAAAAAGGTAAAAATATAATAACATAATATAAAAAATCTATATATTTCATGTTTAAATAATATTTTGAAGAATTATGTTTAAACATTTACTTAACTTTAAAAAGATTAAAAATATTATAAATAAGTAGAAATTTTAAATTGAAACGGAGCAAGGTGAGGAGAGAATATCCAACATCTTATGAAATTGGTAGTAATTTTCAAGATTATACACTCATGGTAGAGCTAAGCAAATGGTGGAGCAAACCATGCTAACTATGGAGCAGTTATGGATTTAACATTATTTACTCCCACCTCACTTTATTGTCATCCTTAAATTCAAAGAAACTGATTGAAGCAAGTTATAAACTAGTTGAGTTGATTTTTTCTATTTTAAAAAAAATATTTTTATGATTTTTAATAATTTATTTAATCAAACCAAATAAAACAACTAAATCAAAAATTAATTGCCTAACTTATTTAACCATGGGTTTGATTTAAGTACCAACTTAATAAAACAAAAGTTTAAGTACTACCTGTATTTAAAAAAACATTATAATTTAAGTACTAATTGTTGAGTTAAACTTAAGAAGAGGAATATACAATGATGTAACAGAATCATTTCATATAATCCTTTCAAGTCATTCTAGCATGTGATGCCAAGTTGAAAAATATTATCGAAAACATAATAAAAAAAAAAGCTTAATTAATTCAGAACAAACAACCCCACGCCCCCACCCCGAAGAAAAAAAGAAGTTAATTTGTTTGTTTATTTTAGTATATGAAACTATCAAGACTTGAATCATGTTAAACAATAAGTTGGGCATTTTACTACGAGACACGTTGTTGACAGAATATGTTTGATCATATGTAAAAGAATTTAGAACGCTTAAATGGATGGATGTGGGAAAGAAAAAAATAAAAGAAAATGAAGATGGATATATATATATATATCATTTCCAGGCAACAGCATCAATCTCATCTCTGGCTGCTTTGTAAAGCTCCAGCCTTTTAGCAATCTGTGTTCTCTTTTCCATGAGTTGAGGGTCCTCATCCAACATTGCACTCAGTCGTTCCTTCTGCATAACCCACCCACCACAATTATTTATATATATATATATTTATATTTTCCTTTCTGATAGATACACTTCAACAAGCACGGCGGCAGGGGAAGCTGTGAGTGAAGTGATTATTAACAACACCCAATAGATAACCTCTAAAATCGGTGTACTCATATTCATGTTCTTTGAATCTTGCAATCAAATTTCTGTTAATGGAAGAGAATGATGTGCAACAGTAAAAAGTAATACTATAAACAGTAATTTACCTCTTTCCTCCCTACTTGGGCATAAAAGTGGGTCAACAGTGACCTCTTGGCCTCTCTCACTTGACAATAAACCACAGCTTTAGGAATAGTATTCTTCAATGTATCAGAAACCATGGCTATATAAGCGCTAACATTTGATCCTGAACCAACAACACATATTTGTCACTACTTGTTAATCTCTCTCTCTCTATATATAGATTCCCTTTCATGATTTCAAGAGTAACTTAAGAGAATGCAGATTATGTTGAAACAGTACTCTTAATTAAGGTGCTAAGAGGATCTTAGAGCATCACATGTAGTAACATAATCAACAGAAACTTCACATACCAATCCTTGCGAGAGAAGTATCATGGAAATGGTCATTATTTGGGCCAGGTGGGTTCCCATTCTTCTCTGGTTTCTTCTCTGGTGCTGCATGAAGCTTCCGGAAAAAATCAACCGTCAAGTAACTAGACTCCATCTCTACTAGCCGCACCACTGTTTTACGACTTTCTTCACGAAATCTTTCCAAAGCTTCATTTGCAGCAGTAGCTATGTCATTTTGAAGTGATGGGAATCGCTTAAGTTCCTGTAGTTGCATCGAATTTCCATATTATCATCTCATAAAGAAAATGTTGTGAATATTAGGTCAACCTCTAGGAACCCACAAGAGTAGAACGTAAAAACAAAATCTGCTCACACACATACACCTTTTCTTTGGCCCCGTTCATATTTTGTAAGAAATTTTCCAATTACTTAAAAGTGAAAAATTAGAGATGTTACTGAATTTATCTTATGCTAGTGTTATTGAATTTCATGAAT
This sequence comes from Gossypium hirsutum, assembly GCF_007990345.1. Taxonomy (NCBI): domain Eukaryota; kingdom Viridiplantae; phylum Streptophyta; class Magnoliopsida; order Malvales; family Malvaceae; genus Gossypium; species Gossypium hirsutum. The sequence goes on from NC_053437.1 coordinate 44,199,525, forward strand.
GAATGTTTCCAGCTAAGTGCTACTTACCTCTGTTTCAGCTATTGATTTCCTCACAAGTTCTTTCAAAACAAAATGCACCTGAAGATCAAAGCACATAATATTCAAGAATTGGTAATAAGGGTAAGATAAAAGTTTCACTTTTCTGCAAAATTATATAGGAAGGAGTAAATAGAAACTGCAATTAACAAGAATCTCTTAAAAGAAACACATGTTCAATAACCCTCGTATGAGAGCTAGACTTGCGAGAACCACACTTATAAACCTTCCACAAATAGCCTACTTAAAATATTCTTGTAAATTTTCCTGTTAGTCTACACGACAAACCAGCACCATATAATGTATATGCGATTGCCCAGAAAAGTCTGCCAAATCATGTTTGATCACCCTTTTCAAGGAGCAACACCATTTCAAATAGAAAAGAGCAGATAGCAAAAGCATATGAAACTAAAGCCTAAAATGTTATCCTCCTTCATATAAAGGATGTTAAGGCAGAAATCTTCTCCAGTCTGATATGTTATTTTTCACTCTTCTTTTACTTGTCTTCCAGAAACAGCTTTCTTTTCTAATTTCTAGTAGTAACGAGTCCAAGCTGTGGTTTTACCATTGCAGTGTCTCTAGGTTATTACATATATACCCTTTACGTGTCTCTCACACCTTTCATGTATCTAGAAACACATATAACTGAACTGTAGAGTTCAATGAACAAATCAATCAGTCCCAAATCTCACCACGTGCCTTTTTCAAAAGAAACATTTGACTATTTTAGAACCGATGTAATGACAGAAGGACCCAATAAATTACACAAATACATTAAATAATTCTCTCCCTTCTATCCAGTAACATACTATAATACATTAGAGAAAATCCCTTTAAGCTTTCGTACCATGCATTGCTCAAATGCTAGCATGTCATTTTAGAACTTGGGGCTAAAAGCAATATCCAACAGTGAAGCAGATCTAATACAACTTAAGAACATACCTAAAGAAATAATTGTGATGTGAGGAAAGGATTGTGAAACTTTTACCCCACACTATTGCTTGTTATGCTAAGCCTTTTTTTCTCAGAAGAATGGATATTTTAAAAGGACAGTACAGTCTTAAGTTCAATTCTTACTGAACGCCTCTTCATTTCACAAGGCAGTCAAATGCTGCTCCTTACTACTAGCATGAGTTAACATGAAACCACCTATGAAAATGGATCAACTACTAGGGGTTTAAAATTTTACCAAATTAGCATGCTTAAGAAGTCAAGAAAATTAAGTTTGGTTTCAGTTTCAGGCCAAGACACCTCTTGATTTAGCAGCCAACCTCTCTCCAGAACATGTAGAGGGTTCAAACTCCCTCTTCCTGATATTCATCCTTAAAAGAGGAGAGAAGAAGGAATGGAGGATAAAAATTGAAAATTTTGAGTACATTAAACACATGCCAATTTGTGTCTGTGTGTGTCTATTCAAACTAAAGGAATTACTAGCTGCATCTTTCCCAAAATTGACAGTTAAGAAAGCAAAAACACTAGTAAGAATGTTACAGCATCTACAGTGTGTGCGTGTGCGCGCACACACACGTGTCTATTCAAATAAAAGGAATTACTAGTTGCATCTTCACAAGATTTAAAGTTAAACAAGCAACAGCACAAGTAAGAACATTACAGCATCTACAGAGGCTTCTGCTGGGCCCTTGAAATAGGTGATGGAACCATCAATGAGCCTCCTGTATCCTTGTTCTGGAGCAATCAAATGGGGCTGATAGCCATCGGCCTCAGTGACAACTTTCTGGACATTTTTTAATGAAAGATGACGATCAAAGGGGAGTTTCTTCAATGCAGCTGGCAATTGGTGGTCAAAAACTCCATATATCCTATCACCGCCAGGTCGCCTGAAGCAGCAACTTACCATTTATTTTTATTTTTATTTTGAAAGAAAAGACCCGAAGGTCAACCTCAATTCATTGCATCATTTAAAACAATATTATGGATTTCCATCGGGTAATCCATATCAAAATTTTTAGTACAATTATTAATAAGAGCCCAACTACAAAGCTGATCAGCAGCTTTATTACAACAGCGAGGAGCCCAATTAAAATTAAAACTAAAGCACGGGCCCAAAAAATTAAGCAGATCCCGAATGCGGTGGCCCATAGTTTAGGGGACAAATCTAAAATTATACTACAGGGAATGGCATAGTTGACCACATTCATAGGAAACATACTTTACAACTTTTAAGAAAAAAATGTCACAAGACTTCCAGAATTTCTAGTAAGTATCATCACTTTTATAGTTTACTATCTCTAGCAGAAGCAGATACTTCACATGCAAGCCAACCAGACAACACAGCCTAGTATGTATCCTAATTTCCAGTACAACTATAGCTGAGATACTGAATAGTAAGAGGACAGAACAGAAGCTTTATAAGATTAAATAATGTCACAAGACTTCCAGAATTTCTAGTAAGTATCAATATGTGAATGTAATTTAAGAAAGCAGGTGTTATAACTTAAGATTTTGAACTTAGAAAGTAGAAATACTTAATAAGAATTAAGTGTGTAAGCTGACTAGTAAATAAATCAAACTGTGGTATAGAAGTTTAAATGCTGAAAAAATTATGCACTTTACCCTCCATCCAGGTGCTCCTTGAAAACACGATCAAATGCACGGCAAAGTTCTAAAATCATGTACAACTGGGCCTGTACATACATTTAATACAATTGAATGAACAGTTGAAGGAGTAACCCATTCACAAATAAAGAAAACTGATTCCAAAAGACCTAAAATTTTTACCCCTCCATCAGCTGCAACTGGCCTGCCAATGCGATCCAACTCTGCGTTGAGCTCATCAATTGTCTTATTAATCATAGAAATGATGCTTGGTATGCGCTGCCTAATAACAAGCTCTAAATGCTGAAATAGAGGAAATTTAAAAAAAATAAAAAATAATTAGAACAAATATACATACAAGGTCTCATAGACATTCAGTGAGATGTTAAGCTTCTCTGAGATATCAATATTAAAATTAACTGAAGCAACAAAAATAGAAAGATAAACAAGACCTGAGATAAAAGTTTTGCAAGATACTCCGATCCCATTTTGCTCGCCAAGTGTCCATAATCAGGGCTTGTTTCAAAATATTCACGCTCTTTTCGACGAGCAACAATCATATCAACATTCTTATTGATGTCAGCTTGAGAACGATTCACAATTCCAACCCAAGGATGTTGTAGCCTATATGCCCTTCCTTCAAGAACCTGAATCAAGTAATCATAAAGTTTGTGTCTTATGGTTTTAAAATCTACATGGGAGCTTTTCTAACTGATCTGCCGTCATACATAACGATGAATCAATACCACACATGAAAGAAAAATAAGCATCCAAAAGAAATAATTTGAAATGGAGCCATTAGGCAATAAGCATATTTGAAATAAACCAAGGACTTAAGAGGCATTGTCATGTAGGGTTCCATTTCAACGAGGATGATTTTGTTTAAACTGCTATCAAAATATAATACTTTCAGCACTTATTATAGAAGCATTCTATGACTGAGACGCAATGCAGTAAGTACAGTTAAATACATACTTCTGTAGCATTTGTTCCCTTATCCATCAGATCAAGTTTTGTTAGCACCCCAAAAGTTCTTTCACCTGAATACACCAAATATAGTAAAAATGTAAATCTCCCTTGCTCACCAGTAAAATTCCTATTGCATAACAATGCTTCAGAAGAAATAAGAATATATGCATAAAGCTAATATTTAGCAACCTGATGGATCCACTTCTCTTGCAAGTTTTATGGCATCTGAAGTAGCAATGTCTTGATTAGCAGGAGTAATAGCCAATATGATGCAATTAGGCTACAAAATTGAAAACAAACTCAGTGAGAAACATAAAGAATATACATGACCTGCAACATTAGGGCCAAAACAAAATTGAGATGTTACTTGTTGAAGACATCAGAGACAAAACTAAAATTAATTGATCTCAAGTTGAAGGCGTAATATGTCATCAAAGCACAATGTTGCTTGGTTTGTTGATGTTATTGTTTGTTGTTGTTTATCTCTAGCTTTTGTTGCCCACTTTCTAAGCCCATTTATATTAGTTGTTTGTATCACACCAAAATGTGGCGAAAGTGTTAGTTGTACCACATTCATTAAGTTTCAGAACTCTTGCAATCTTACATCCAGGTTGTGCCTCCCAAGTCCCTAGCTATTGCTTAATCAGTTTCAAGATGGGTGCTTAACATGGTAGCAAAGCTCAGGGGCATTTTTTATGTTGTTTCTCGTTTGTTGCCCATCAGATGTCGATTTATTGCAATTGTAGTATTGGTCCTATACATGAGAGGAAGTGTTAACTGGTATTGTCCTCCAATAGCAAACTATCTACCTATTCTCAGTTGGTTTTAGGTAGGATGGGTAACAAGGTTGTTATCATCTTAATGTCAATTTTGAAGAACTAGAACTAGATTAAGAAATATAAAGACACTTCAAACAAAAATTAAATTCTTTAAACAAAATTGAAAAACCTTCCCAAAAAGATTATCTCTAAGTCAAACTTCTGAGTACAATAAATCAAGCTTAATTAGAAAACAGCTCCTCTTATACGAGAGAGACCAAAATGGAGAAAAATTTGTGGTGCGAAAACATAGTAATCCAAGAATACCAAGCATAATAATAGTCATATTCTCTATAAGGAAGACTTATTCATAAAGTGGCATCTTATGATGTGTGAAAGGAAGTTCAAATAATATTGAATAGATAGTTGGAATGTAAATTTTGAGTGTTTCATGATTGCACCATTGGAGACAGAAATATGACCCTGGACAATTTAATTAGAACTCATGATTGCACATCTTATTTTTAGTGCAGATGCCTAGTCCAGTTTAATAATCATATATTTTATCATTGTGCAACAGTTCCTAATAACACATATCATTTCAATCTATCCTAGATTAATGGTTAGAAATTAATTCCATTTCCATCTATCTTTTTTTTGTGTGTTTAGACACAACCATCTTTTCCTCTCAAACTGGGATATATATATGAAATAGTTTATTTCTAGTTTCCTGAATTTATAGGCACTTACTTGATTGAGTTCTATTTTCCTTGGTTATTGCAGGAATACCTTACTCTGAGTCATATACATTTTAGCATCAAAAATCATATAACAGCTAGCAAGGGTCAAGAAACTCACCTTTTCAACATAAGAACGGACCATATTTTCAATATCTTCAACTATACTATCTGACTGTCCTTCTGCAAAAGCCATAGTGACATCCTTCATGATTAAGAATTTCGTATGTATGTTTACAAGGGAGATCAAACCCAAATCATTTTATTTTGTCAAAATATAGAAGGTTTTGTTTTTACCTACAGCAACCTTTGTCAACCCAGGAAGATCTATAAGTGTCAAGTTGACAACTGCAGAAAAGAAAAAAGAGAAAAGGCGGCAAACATATTATAGCAAAACAAATTGAACTAATAAACACCTTAAAAGGCTCATAACCAAATATATTTAATTAGTGTCAAAAGGAAATCAAAACTTTACCAGAAGGAAACTTGAGAAAACAAGAATTAATAGTATAAATATAGTAATAAAAACATCACAGGAAAGAACAATCATAATGCAGAGCCACACTATCACACAGTTACATGCAATGTTGGCAGAGCCGCATGTAAGTTCCAGGCAAAGAGGGTATTCCCACATACCATGATTCTAATGGTATGGTCCAAGAATGTAGATAATTAAGCTACAATCTTAAAGAGAGTGATATTTATGGAAAGTACCGTCACTACTCAGACAAGCAGTGTTATTCACAATTTCAAGTCTATATTTAGAGGAATAGATAAAAGAAAAGCCAATGGTATTTGACCCTTAATCCTTGAAAAACTTGGCATTTCAGTGGAAAATAAAAAAGATTTTCCAATATTTTTTAAACAATTGAAATTCAATAACTAAGCATGATTTTTTAGCTCTTATAAGATTGGGTTTATATTCCATTGTTGTCACTTTCCTCAAACAAACAACAGCTGAAAGTGCAAAAGTTGTATGGGCAATTTAATAGTAAAAGAGAGAGAGAAGAGGTCTGTCATTATAGAAATGGGATTTTAGAGATAGTGGAATAATAACTTCTACAAATCTAATTCATGTATATTTGAGGAGGAAAATGTTTAGCTTTTTCATGGCTAAAGTTCCCAAGTTGATAATGGAATTGTCTTAATATTGAGAGCATAATTTAGCTTGTTCAGTAGAATAATCTGCTACAAATACAATGAACTGCAGGGTAAAAGTACACAAATGAAATACCAATGAAAAAATTACTATCCTTGATTCTTAACATTAGTTAACAGGTATTACTAAATTACCATGGATAGAACATATATATGAAAAGGACGATCAAAAACTTAATATTAGCAAAAACATCAGAGCAGCATGTATATTTCATTTTTGGTCACTATTTTTGTCCAAGGAATAACTCGCAATAAGTATATAGTAAAGATGGAGGTATAAGTGCAGACCATTTGGAGAATATATGCTCAAGTGAATTGGAATATTAGAGATTTGCTTTGTCTTCCCAGTTATTCGATCTGTTTCATCTGAAATCTCCTTACGAACAGCAGCTGCATAAATGAAATTCTTATCGCTTGTTAAAATATAATCATCTTGATTTTGATATATAAGAACATGAAAACCAAATGTTTACATAAAAAACTAAAACTAAAATTTAAATAAATAAATAGAAACACTGACTAAAGTAGGAGCAGCAGTCATATTTAAAGTAAAAACTGATTATAAAGAGAAGAAAAATAACAAACTAGAAAGTAGAAAGAACAATATTAATGAGGAGAGGAATGAAAACAATTTAATCTCATAAGGAAATTGTTCCAGTGCAAGTTGACTGCAACTTTAGATAGCTACTTGCAAGGTTGTTAAGCATGCTTGTTGAGTGCATTGGTGCATGAGATGACTATCAATCAGAGAGTTTTACCCAAAATAGAGTAGTAGAAAGTAAAAGCAACCTTTTATTTTCCTTCATTGTATGAAATTGTAGCTATTAGTACCATGAATAACGTGCTTAATGTATCCCATATGTTAAAGTTACCGAGCCAACACTTGGCAGGGTTTGAAACAATCTAATCTAACAGTAATAGAGCTAACAATATGATTTAACTAGTAAAGTTCACAGAAAATTCCAAATTAATGTCACTTCTTCAGAGCTACAACCAAGGAGCTTCTTACCTTAATGGAAAAGAAATTTTTTTCATTGGAATATACTACTTATTCTAAATGCCAAGTAACCTTTTTTCCTTCGCATTATGCATTTCAAGGATAGGACACAAAGAGGATGACTGAACATGCTACTGAGTGAGTTGGTTTTACTACTTGAAGGTTCAAGGTGGAAAAGATAGAGTCCAGAATTCTCCACCTAGATCATTCCTTTCCGAGTCTGTCATGTACAATACTAAGAGAATTTGGCTTTTTCATCGTCAATTAGATCACCCTTCCTTCCCTATTCTTAAGTTAATGTTTCCTTCTTTATTCAAACAGTCAATTATGCAATTTTTTCATTTCGATGATCATGAACTTGCAAAGCATAAGCGTACCTCTTTTTCACCTAGGAAAGAAGAACCCTTCTTCCTTCTTTTCTCATCCATAGCGATATGCGGGGACTGTCATCGGTTCCTAATATTTCAGGTGCTAAATGGTTTGTGTATTTTATTGATCACTATACCAAAGGAACATGGATCTATCTTTTATAAAATAAATGATGTTAATACTATGTTTCCCAATTTTTACCGCATGACAAAATCACAATTTGATGTTAGAATTAAAAGCTTTTTGTTCTGATAATGCAAGGGATTATTTTAATCAAAACCTCTCTCCCTTTTTTTCAAAAAGAAGGGATAATTCATGAATCCTCTCATGTCAACACATCTCAACAAAAAGGCATCACTGCACAAAAGAATGGTCATCTTCTAAATGTCACAAGAGCATTATTATCTCACAAAAATGTCACCAAACAATACTAGGGAGTAGAGAGAGGCAATTTTAACTATTGCACATCTCATTAATAGACTTCCAACAAAGGTCCTTGACTTCAGAAAACCAATAGACATGCTCACAAATATGTTTTCAAATTTCAACTCCTTAAACAATCTCACAATAGAGGAAACTTGATCCACATGCTATTCGGTGTGTCTTTATTGGATACTCTTCAATGCAAAATGGGTACAAATGTTTTCATCCTCCTACTTAGAGAGTCTTGTTTCAATTGATGTTACTTTTCATGAAAATGTGTCCTTTTTTAAACATTCTTTTCTTTAGGGGAAGACTTTGATTGAAGATAAAGCAAAGGATCTGTTTTTTTTTTCTTGATTTTCCTAGTCAACCTCCAATCTTGGTCAAAACTCTTGATACCAATCAAATCCTAACTTCTATTGAGTCAATTTCTGGTGAGGCAATTTCCGGTGTTCTTATTAAGCTCGAGTGAACATCACTAATTAAGTCACCAAGGTTTAGGTGGATTGATGAAAGAGATGGGGGAAAAAAGATAATACTCAACTACTACAGACATATTAGAGAAGGAAAGTACCTCTCTCTCAACCTATGCAGGTACAATCTCTTATTCAAGCAATTGTTCAAAACCCAAAAACATTTTTCATCCTAAACAATACACCATAACACCAGCCAACATTGATTGAAACCCAGAAACAATGTCCAAGCAAATAGAAGACACAATACCGCTAGCTAACATTGATCAACCCTTTAATAGTGAACCAATACAATTGAATACTAATGATCTACCAATTACCCATAGAAAAGGACCCAGAACCTGCACAAAACAACCACTATACCTTTTCATGACCTACCAAAATCTATCCACAAGCCATAAAGCCTTTCTTAGTAACCTTCAGTCAGTCCCCATGCCGAGAAATTTATCTGACAGTAGGAGATAAGTGAGAGAATGCTATGAATGTGGAGATTGAAGCCCTAAAAAAGAATAAAAAGTGCGAGTTGAATTGCTGAGAGGAAGAAAGGTTGTTGGGTGTACATGGGTTTTTTCTGTGAAAAACAAGTTGGATGGTTTGGTAGAAAGGTATAAGGCAAGATTGATAGCCAAAGTTCATACCCAAACCTATGGCATTGACTATCTTGATATTTTTGCTCAAGTTGCAAATATGAATTCGGTACGAGTTTTGTTGTCTTTAGTTAGCAATCTCGACTGGAACCTATAGTAATTTGATACAAAAAAGTGTTTCTTCATTTCGATTTAAAAGAGGAAATCTAGCTAGAGGCTCCTCCTTGTTTTAAATCTAAAGAAGGTATGGTGTGTAAGTTGAAGAAGACACTCTATGGGCTTAAACAATCACCAAGGCCTTGGTTCAAAAAATTTGCAAATGTAATGATTACTTAGAATATAAACAAAACCAAGGAGACCACACTCTGTTTGTGATGCACTTGAAGGCAAGGGGAGTGACAGCAATGCTAGTATATGTGGATGATATTATTGTAACAAGTAATGATATAGAGGAGACGTATTATCAAAGAAAAAAGAAGCAACTTAAACTGTTAAATGCCAGATTAGAACTTAAGAGAACGCAGGTAGATTACAAATTCAAAATGTTAGATAATCGAGCATCATAATGGATGTAGTACCGAAATCAGTGAACCTCCTCTTTGGTGCGTGAAGAAACTCTGCATATTCCGCCCCTGATTGTGTCTTATGAAGCTGCAACACCAACGGCCTCCGTGTAACAATCCCTTATAACGCAAGAGAGAAAAAAAAATTAGATTTTGAAAGGAACATGTTCTTCATCATAACTAATTCACATATCAACTAGGTACATGCCGTTTTAAATCATAAATACATAGTAGTGAAAACTTTGATTTAAAATTTGGAAGAGAGATCGCGGCAAATCACATTCACTATAGTCATACTCATGATCTGAAATTGTACTCAAATGATTTATTTGGCTAAAATTAGTGACATCGAATTAATATGTTTATTTCTAATTATATTGCCTTTCAAGCAGCAAGATCCAGCATTTAAGTGTTTTATTTCCCCATTATTCGTCGTTATTTTATTAAGATTCCAGGAAAATAAATGAAAATTTACCGGATCCACGAGGCAAGAAATCTCTCCCTACAATGCTCTCCAAAACCGAAGATTTCCCAGAGCTCTAATTTCAAATAAAAAAAAACGAGAGTAAAAATAAAATCAACAAAAAAAAAGACAGTAAAGGAATGGATTTAATAGGAAACAGACCTGGCCACCAACAACAGCAACAGAAGGAAGAGCTTCCCATAGCGACATTCCTTGGCCGCCATGATCGCCAAGGACGGTGCAGGCTCTTTGGATTTTGTTTACAAGCCCGATCAAGCTCTCCATTGTCGCCATTTTTTAACGCAAGAAAAAAAGAAATGGAGGGTTTTGGATCTGACAAGAGAATGCCGGATCCAAAATGGGTTATTCGTATTTCGGATCAGAAAAATGGAAATGCAGAGCGAAAGAGCGAGAAGAGAAATAAATAAATAAAGTGGAAAACCGGTTGACAAAAGTAATGGATGTAATGCATGGATCAAGTGTATTTTACATATTTACGGTTTTTAAGCTTTTTTTTATATATATGTTTTTCAATATTTGAAATTGAATATTTTCATAAATAAATAAAAATTATATTCCTTCCTAGGGTTTTTCTTTTCCAACTCCCGCATTGTGATTTCCTTTCTTCTTTTTTTATGACAACCCATTATCATTAAGCCGATTCTGACTTGTGTCACGTAAAAAATTTTGTTACCCAAAAACACACTTCTCTTTATATAAGAAGCCACTTTACAATTCTGATTTCTTTTGAATTAATTTAGGAACTCTTATATAAAAAAAGAGTCATCGATCTGAAACGGAATAAATGTTGAAAATATGTGGATGTCAAAAAATTATGCTCACAATGCCACATCACATGTATTTTTAATTTTAAAACATTTTGGAAGGAGAGTTCAAGTTTTTTTTTTTTGAAGATTTTTGTTTATATTTGCCTGAAGGATTGTGTTATGTATAATTTGATTAAAATATGCTTATATATGCTTTGAAATAATCCTACATCTCATTACAAATACATGATAAGTGTGATTCATTGCTAAATCAACAATTGATTTTTTCTTCAATTTAGGAAAATAGGTCGATTTTAAAGAGCATGTGAAAGCGCGACATGTAAGACGCGTTTTCATAGTGAATACGTGTTTCATAGGGTGTGCTTTTGTAACTTTTTTAATATGTTAATTCTTTTGGTTAGATAGTTAAATGTTAGTAATTTTGTCCTTAAGTCCTAAATTTGATTCCTCTTTTAAGCACATTTGTATTTTTTATTTTATATTATTTCAAATTTTTTAATTAATATTTTTAATTAAAAAATATATTATTTTCAAGTTTTTTTTATTTTTAATTCATCTTTTTAATTAAACTATCTAACCAAAAAAAACTTATATATCAAAAAGGTTAAGAAGTAAAAACACGTCCTATAGGAGACACTTTCATCTCTACCCTCCAAAACCAACTTATTTTCCTAATTTAAAAAATAAATAAATGCCCCATTTCCCTAATTTTTAAAAAAAATTGACATTTTTTTTCAAATTTGGCCCACATTTTCTTAGACAATTTTTTATAGTATGGTATAATACTGTTAACTTCTTTTAAGAACTCGATAAAACGCACTAATAAAAGTTGAAAGTTTATTTAAGCGTGCAGTATCTTTTCTTTCTATTAATTATATAAATATGATACAAATTATTAAATATATTTTATATAAAATCAAATATGTTAATTTTAAACCCACTCAAGAGCTGTATTAAACATTGTGTATGATCGTTGAATAAAGTTTGAAAATATCTATACTTATAAATTGTGAGATTTAATTTTTGTACATAGTTAAAATTCAAATTATCTCACTTTTTTTTAATTTAAGAATTTTAGTTCAATTATTAATATTAGTATTTTATAAGAAAAACAATTATTAATTTAATAGCATATTTGATAGTAAATAAATTTTTAAAAAATATATTTACATGTTAAGTGTCAACTATGAAATTATTATTTTTTGAACAATGTCTAGAATTACCTATAGTCTCTTTTCAACTCATAATAGTAAGATAATGCACTTCAATGTATTTGAACTCATATTCTCCTATATTAACAATAATATCATGCCAATTAAATTAAGACTCAATAGATATAAAATTAATAAATTAAAGAGGTTAAAAAGAATTTTCTAACCTTTTAAAAAAAAACTAAAAAAACATAATATTTGTCAAAGGCTAATATGACACTTTTTAAATAAAAAATTATATTTATTTTATTATTGATGAAAATTAAATAAAAATGAAATATTTTAACCCTTAATCACAGTCGTTTTAAAAGATAACCTTCATTTAACACAAAGATGACAAGTGGTCCCACCCACCCTTTTATTTGATATTGGACAGCTACATTTTAACCTTGGCTTTGCTTCCATGACAAAGAATCCAATTAGTCCTTGGACATGAATTTTCCCTCCTAGGTTTTAACAACAACAAAGTTTACAAATGGGAAACTGATCCTTGTTTTAATTTAACCTATTTGTTATGTTTTGCATGTTACTATCCACTAACACTAGGCTTACGACTAAGCACTCTATTTTCACGATATTTCATGTTTGATCACCGAAACAAAGGAGATATTTTGTTTGGCGTTGTTTTTGACTGACCAAAAGTTTTTTAATAAATATTTTTTTTTGTTAGTGTCAGAGTTATATTCAGTTGTACCATTGATCTTTCGCAATTCTGTTGCGGCATATTAAACCTCTTTCTATATTTAATGAGTTCGTTAAGGAGTAGTTTTGTTATGTTTTTACCTAATTTTCATCTTTAGCACTTAAGTAATAAAATAAACAATTTAGGTATTTTATAGGACTTTGTGGGCCGAAGTAGGTCTAAAGGTAGACTAACATATTAGGTGAGTGTGTATGACATCACTTTAGGGAAAAAAGACAGTGGACAACTCCCGATGTTGCAACACGGAGCTGGGATGTCGCAACATAGCAAGCAGAATACATAAGGAGCAATTTGCCAAAGATGTCGTGACACAGCCTTGAAGACATGCCCAAAGAAGCAATCTGCCATCAATGTCGCGAAAACGATGCGATGTGGCCACTTAATGAAGCAAGGGTGTTTTCGTCCGTACAATATGCATTAATGGAGATTAGTCAGCCGTTTTAGGTTAAGAAGAGGTTGTTAACCTAGGCCTGTAATTACTATTGCTCAGAACTGTTTAAGGAATTTTTCCCTCTCGTTTATTTTCATTTTCATTCTTAGTTTTAGGTTTTACTTTTACTTTTTTATTTTTGTTCTTGTTTTGTTCTTTGAGAGATTCAGATTGTGGATTCATCAAACTTTGTCAAGGATTGCGCTTCAAGTTTCAATATATATTCAGGATCTTTCTAATCTCTTAATTTGATTTTGCAAATGTTTATGTTTCAATTCAAATCCATGATGTTTTGTTAGATTCATGAGTAACTAATTCCTAAGGAAGATTAGCGAGTGGATGTGGGATTAGTTGACTACTATGTAGGGTTTCTTAGAGGATAGTTCGTTAGGAAATGAAGAACTTAAACCCTAGGATTGACAACCTTAGGAAGTTATGTAGGTAGATATGAACTCGAAATTGGTATGGTCTACCGTGAAAACCTTACCCTGACCCACTTTGACCTGTGATATTGAGAGATAAGTAATGCTTTTCGACTCATTAGGTTAGTGGAGGGGCGAGAGGCCCTGCTAGGTTAATGACTAGTTGATTGAATAGAACTTGGACTAGGAGTTAACTATGAACACTGAAATGAGTTATGCTTCTGCCTTTAGATTTGATAATATTTACAATATGTTTCTATCGATATTTTATTCTTTCTTTAAAATTCCTTTTCATCATCACTTTATGAATTATCATAATATAATTTGGTTAGAGTGCTAATTAGACCTATTAGTGTAGGAATTAAGATTAGTGTAATCAAGCCTCCTTTGGGTACGATCCTCAGAGTACTTCCTATACTTCGTTCTACAAACTATATTACAACATAACACGTATACTAGTGGACACTGCTTTAATTCATATATTTTGTTGCAGTATTTTCACTCCTGACAATAGTACGTCAGAAGGCGGTCAAGTTGTTGGTCTTGTTTCTGAGCAGGCTTCGCCATTAGATTAGTTTTAATTTCTACGTTTAATAGGATAAGTAGGAAATTTCTAAAATTATAGATACGATTTTATGTTTTGTTATTTTAATTTGGTTTATAATAATTAACTTAATTGGTTTTATAAATTGATTCGTTTAGTATAGATAGTGTTCTAAGTTTTATTCATTAAGTATTTTTATTTTAGAGTGCAAAATTTTTCACTATTATCTTTCATTAATTTTTTTAGTTCGTTTAGTTACCTCATTGATGATTTGATTTAATCATGGATGAATTTGATTATAGGTGGAATAATGATGAGAGAACTTCTTGGGACGACAAATGGAACAACGTAACAAGTTGGTCGAACGAAACTTCGACGAACCAATGGAGTCATGACGAAGTATATGAGAAGGGAGTATATGAAGAATGAGAGATCATGGAGAACCAAAGATTGCTTATGATAGATGTTGAGTATGACTCCTATTTTAGTTAAATTTGAGAAATAATCTTTCAGTTAAACTCTGTTTATTTGTTTCAATCAAACTCTGATTAGTCTAGATTATTTTATTATTATTTGACCTATGAATTTAGCCTATAAATAGGCTCTTTTACAACCTTAGAAAATACACCCATTAGAGATTAGAACTCATAACATATTTAGAGAATTTTGTGTTTATGTTTTGAGAGTTCTTTGTTTTCAGGGTTTCGGAGTTTAGTTTTGATCTCTATCTTTTGTACTCTTTGTTCTTTTGTCATTATAGTAAAATTATCTTTGCCCGTGGTTTTTTATCCTCTTTGGAGGGGTTTTTCCACATTAAATTTATGTGTTCAATTTCTCAATTTATTTTGCTATTTTTTTACTTGTTGCTTAATCGGGTCGATCCCAACAATAGAGCTATGCCAATTGGAAAACGAAGACTCAACGAACCAATGGAGTAATAACCAAGGCCATGATGCAATTGAATATCCATATGAGCTCACTAGTAAGTCGCATAAGGTACTTGAAGAAGGATATGATATGCTCGAACATTTAGACAAACCTCATTGTGATTCGTATGAGATGTCTTCATGTGAAACTACTAAGATTTCCAATTCTGAGATGTTATCGAATATGTCAGACATGATGGCACAAATGATGAAAGCGCTTCAAGAAATATCCGAGGTGCTGCCTCTAAAGGAAGAGATTGTACCTGACGTTCCCAAATTTAATCACGAGGACCCCTATACTATCATCAACCATGACAAGATTGATGGTGAAATTCAACGAGAGTTTGGAACCAGAGATCATGGGAAAGAATTTAATATAGTTGAAGCAGTCTCTGATCCAATTGACATAGCAGCAGATGTAACAACCATAACCCAATCTGGTCGTCGGATCTGAATTACAGAATGCTACAGTCATAACCAGAAAGAACACATTCAAATCACATTAATTATCTGAAATAAACATAGAATACTTCATAAATGCATAATTATTGCTCAAATGTAACAAAAATTATCCAAACATAGTCAAATCAATTGTGATTAACAAATACATCATTTCTCAAATCATATACGTGCTTATGAATGCTCCAAAATCATTTAGAAGTTAACTAGGATTAATTTGCAACATTCTCAAAATTTCAGTTCAATTATAAAACACAACAATTCAGAGCTCAATTTAATCATCATAAATAATTAGTAAAACATTATTCATAGCATATATACAAAAATGGAACTTAAATTAGGCCTACAAGATCTTAAAATCAGTTTGGAAGCAAACAGGGACTAATCTGAAAAACATAAAAACGTGAAAATTTTTGAAAATTTTGAAAACAAGGGTCACACAGCCATGTGGCTAGCCCATGTGACTTAGCCCAGGCTGTGTGAGTATTCGAAATATAGTCACACACCCTTGTTGCCAGGCCATGTTAAACTTGCACCTAAAATAATAATGATACACAGCCGTAAGAGGAGGCCGTGTGTGGCACATGGTCGTGTGGGGAGGTCATGTGCTTCACAATTTACCCTTAAAATAAACCATTTCAAACCCAATTGCCTAAACATCCAGCCAACCCATTTGCCTAAACATCAAGCCAACCCATTCTTGCATGCATTCATATGACTAAAACACAATCAAACACACTCCAAAATATAACAATTGAACCTTCCTATAAGATCTAACCAATATGCCAACAAAAGGCACCATAATCACAAATCAACCTTGATCCCATCCAACAGTACAAGTTCAATAATTTAGCATATTTTAAACATACCAAATGACCATATCAAAAACATATTAATCAACCATTATCTTCCTACTTTCAAAAGACATGCACAATTACTAAACACTCCATAATTTACACTTCATTTACAAGCCATCAACAAAAGGAATAAAACACAAATGAACTTAGCACAAATTCAAAAACAACCAATTTACCAAGACAACACTTAAGCCCTATTACATGCCATTTATAACCTTATACCAAAGCAACCAAGAACTACCAAAATGATGGTTGGATAGTGTGATTGTGCTCCGGTGAAATTCCAATCGATTGAGTTTTCCAATGATCTACAAAGAAAGAAAACAACGGACGTAAGCAAAATAATACTTAGTAAGCTCGTATATAACATAAGCTAAACTTACCGAATTTTAATCATTTTGTACATTTCATACATAATCTCATTAACAAGCTTATGAATTCATTCATTTCCTATACACACAAAAAATCTCACAAATTAGTGAGTTCACATATATACATGAAACTTGAGCATACTATACCAAAATCATTCAAATAGCATATTTACCAATCAATTCATCCAACTCATAATCAAATGGTAAATTGCATTCCATTTTATTTTACCATGTTCAATTTCTCTTTTCAGTGATTAATTCCAAGTAGCTAATGCATATATTGTTTTCATTTTTACATATATAAGAACTTAAAATGTAACACATCTTACCCGTATTCATCATCGAAACAAAGTAAGAAGTGTTATCAAACGATCTGAAATATTTTTTTTTACAAAAATTTTGACATAATTCCTTTTCATAAACATTCAATTCCTCCTGCAAATTCTCGAAACACAATTTCAAACAACTTCAATATTTCAACCAAATACAATTATATGTTCAAACACAATTTATCCATTCACAACATTCTAATTACTTTGTTAATAGTTTAAGGAAACAATTTATCAATTAATATACACCAACATTTTAAACCAAACAATATTTTATACATATATATATAAATTTATACCACATTACATTAAGTCATCTATACATGTCATTTTTCAAAGTATTGGTTGTAAAATACCCAAAAGATGATGATGATAGTGTGGATGATGTTTTGACCCCGTCCAATTCCCGAGCTGATTAATATCACTATAAAATAAGGGAAAAATAAAGAAGAGTAAGCTTATAGCTTAGTAAGTATGTATGTAATTGATAAATAAATTTCTAGCATGATACCATATATAATATAATTTTTATCACACATAAATCTATTATCTATTCAATTTCCAGCAAACTGTTTCTCTGCGTCACAATCACTAAATTATTTTTATCCAGAGCTACAGAACTCTAAATTAAGATCCGCAAATTTTCCCTGATACCTTACTACCATAAAATTTTCAGAATTTTTGGTTAAGCCAATTAGTACAGTTTATTCTCTAAAGATTCCCCCGTTTCACTACTTGACACTTCTGACCTCTCTACACTAAAAGTCAATTATCTCTTATATCAGAGTTCAAATGATGTTCCCACTTATTTCTTTTGAAAATAGATTCAATAAGAAATTTAAGAATGTAAATTTCAAAACATAATTATTTTTGTACAATTTTTAGTGATTTTCTAAAGTTAGAACAGAGGATTTCTAAATCATTCAGACCTTGTCTCACTAAAATTCTAATATCTCAAAATATATAACTCCTTTAGCCATTCTTTCTATTTTATGTGAAAGTAGACTCATTAAGCTTTAATTTCATGTCTTATTCAACCACTAACTCAATTTTTATAATTTTTGGTGATTTTTCAAACTAACATCACTGTCACTGTCCAAATCTATTCTATTCCAACATCCCTCGTTCACATAGCGCTATAACCATTTATTTTATAACACAATACAAGACTTCATCACTTCAGTCACTCTTTCACAACTTATCACATCATTAAGCATGTCGGTATAAGAACAATTATTTGGGGTTTTTCACACAGTACTACCCATGTTACATTTATCATTCGATACACGTAGTAGCCTTCACATAGTGCTACACACGTGATCAAGTTTTATGGTTCACGTAGTAGCCTTCACATAGTACTACACACGTGATAAAGTTTTACGATTCACGTAGTAGCCTTCACATAGTACTACACACGTGACCAAAGCTTTTCGGTACACATAGTAGCTTTCACTTAGTACTACACATGTGACCATCATTTATCGATTCACGTAGTAGCCTTCACACAGTACTAGACACGTGACCAAAGCTTCTCGGTACACATTGTAGCCTTCACTTAGTACTTCACATGTGACCATCATTTATCGATTCATGTAGTAGACTTCACACAGTACTACACACGTGTTCATCGGTACCTTATTCAAATCTTTACCATTCCGACAATTCCACAAAGATTCTTACTTTCCAATAATTTACAATTTCTCCATAGCACATTATAATATCAATCTTTCCACTCAACTCCATAACCAATTTAATAATTCGATTTAGATCACTTCAACCATTACTTGCAGTTGGTATATCCATAAACCAAGCTGATTTTAAACAAATCAACTATCAATTCAAATTTCCAACTTTAATATAACTATTTCATATCCAACCCTTTCGCATATATTGTCACGAAATATAACAAAAATAATTATAACAATGTATTAATTACATAAAACTTACCTCGATACAAAATGTAAAGATTTTGGAATTTAATCCCCAATCTTCTTTTTTCCCCGATTAAGGTTGACTTCTCGTCTTTCTTGATCTATAACAGCAAATTGAGTTTTTTTAACATTCACATTTATTAAAACAAGCTTCGACTCAACATTTTCAAAATTACGTTTTTGTCCCTAAACTTTTGCATAATTACATTTTTGTCCCCAAGCTCGAAAATTAAATTTCACTCCTTATTCTTATGTTTTACAACATGCTGAACAATTTTTCCTTCTATGGCAATATCAAATTCTCACTCTAACATGCACTTATGAACATTAAATATTTTTACCAATTATGTCGATTTACCCGTTTTCACTTAAAATCGCTTAGAAAAAGTTGTTTAACATAATTCCTAGCTTCATATTCTACCATAAAACAGAAAAATAAACACATTTCACCTATGGGTATTTTTCCAAATATGAACCCTAACATGAATTAATGGTAGAAATAGCTAAACCGAGCTACGAGGATCTCAAAAATGCGAAGAACATTAAAAACAGGGCTAGGATGCACTTACTATGAGCTTGAAAAAGCAAAGAAACCCTAGCTATGGCGTCCCTTAAAATTCGGCAGCAACTATGGAGAAGATGACACCATTTTTCCATCTTTTTCCCATTTTATTTCTTTTTATTACCAAATGACTAAAATGTCCTTACTTAAAAAAAAATCTATTTCACTAATTCTATGCCCATTTTTTTCCATCAATTAACTAATGGTCTAACATATAGAACCCAACTTTTTTACTTTTTACAATTTAGTCCTTTTGACTAAATTGAGTGCCCAAACGTCGAAATTTTCGAACGAAATTTTCACAAAATTTTTCAGTAAAATTGTAGACCATAAAAATATAATAATAATTATATTTTCTCTCGTCGAATTTGTGGTCTCGAAACAACTATTCTGACTAGGCCCAAAATTGGGCTGTTACATAAAACATATCATATCATATAATGTTCATAAATAACAATTGCAATTCAATTACCCCTCTCAATCTATAATGTGTGACACATTCCATTCAAAGCTTGATATCATGTAACCATTTCATAATTACTCTTTACATAAGTCAAGTTACACATATAGCCATTTCAAGTATTTCCCTTAGCACAACATGATTCAACAATTTCCAAGTCAATAAACATTTAAACATTCAGATATTCAGAGTTCGTAATCTGCTTACTCCAATAAAACAATTATGTATAAAATAACCCTTTTTTCTGATGGATCTTTGTAAAAGTATTCAACACAGAAGTCCAAAAACAGATAATGCTCGTAAGATCTAATCAAATACAGAATAAATGTGTCAGGTTACTCGTCCGGGCTAAACCAGTGACACCACAGATAAACTAGCTTGGCCAGGGATAGTATACATGTAAAACGAAAAAGGATTACCAGTACAGGCTAAATTTGAGTCACGTGTAATATTCGAGTCTGCAACACATGCAGGTACTCGATCCAGATCAAAATTTTAGACATAAATCTCATGTATGAAACTTTTACTTGATCCATCGAAATTATTTCAGAACATTCAGTATAATTAACATAGATCAATTTGTTTCAACAAATTTGAATATACATATATAAACATCAATAACAGTATTTCATAATGACTTATAACCAAAATAATCGTAAAATCTTACCTAGACAAAAATGGTTGTGGAAACAAGGTTGTCGACTAATCCGTTAATTTAGCTTTTCCACGATTCGAGTCTAAATATTCCGTTCCTTGATCTAAATAATATTTTTTTCATTCAATTAATCCATTCAAACATATCAAATAATTGAAATTAAACTTATAAGCCATTTTAATATAAATTTACAAAATTACCCCTAAACTATACACTTTTTACAATTTAGTTCCTAATCCCGAAACTTATAATTTAATCACATTTATGCAACGCCCATGCTATTCGATTTCTATATAGTCCCTAATCAGCCCAAAATTATCAAAGTTTCACAATAATTCCATGTAATTTCACAATTTTAACAATTAAATCCTTAAACATTAAATTTTCTAAAAATCACTTTACAAATTACTCTTATTTAACAACCAAGCTTAATAATCTATTATTAAACTTCAAAAACACTTCAATTTCATCAATGGAATAATTTAAAACATTTAACAGTTTTACAAATTAACACCTAGGTTAGCTAGATTAAGCTACAGTGATGTCAAAAACATAAAAATAATTAAAAACAAATGAAAATTACATACCATGCAAGGTGATTTAACTTCACTGAAAGCTTTATGTTTATTTTCATAGAGGAACTGGTTTTTGGCCAAATGAATTAAGGAAGATGATAACCATTATCATCTTTTGTTTAGATAAATTAACAATTAATTAAATTACCTTTTTACCTTTTTAACTTAACAAAAATTCCTTAATAAACCAAACCAAACCATCCACTATCTTTATATATGGTTTAATTACCTATTAAGGCCCACAATTTAATATTTCATAACCATTTAACATAAATAAACTAATAGCGATTAACTTTTGTAGTTTTCACGATTGAGTCATTTTTCTTTAATTAACTATCCAAACGTCAAAATTTCTAGACCAAAATTCAATACACCTATATAATCACTCCGTAAATATTTAACAAAAATATTTACAGGCTCAGTTTATAGAAATGAGGTTTCGATATCTCATTTTCCAAAACTACTTTACTCTAGGGACAACCACTTGTACTTAGCACTTCTTTTAATTTGCAAAAATTATTAAATCAACATTCAATATAAATTTATAATTGACTCATAAATATTAAATAATAATATTTACGGACCAACTCATCAGATTTGTGGTCCCCAAAAGCATTGTTTCCAATGTCATTGAAAAACGGGCTGTTACAGCAGATATAAAAGTGGAAGATGATCTAACAACTGACATAGAGCTGCAACCGATTCTGAATGAAAGTGTAAAAGAGCTGTTACACTTTCTAGAAATAGTTGGGAAGGTGCCAACAAAAGAGGTCGAAGAGTTTGTTTCATTCTCATTTGATGATAACAACAAAGCTTGAATGACCAAAGATTCATGTGACATGGAAGTGAGGGAGCTCAAAGCAATAATACCTCAAAAAATAATTCTGGGTTTGCTTGGATTTGGTACCAAAAGGCTCATAATGTGGTTGCCACGCTGATCGAAAATAAGACAATATCAATGGAATCGACCGAAGAGGTTTGTTTACATATACTAACAGTGGAACAAACGTCGAATAAAAGTATCGAGAAGTAGCTGGAAGTTCTTCTATGGTGGCAAAATGAATTGTCCCAATTTTTAAAGAACTTCTATTCTTTGATTTAAATTTTTGTTTTTTTCTTTTTCTTTTTATTTATCCTAGACGGTTAGTAGAATATAGAATAGATTAGAGATTATTAGAATCTAGGTAGTTAGAAAACGGGATATGTATGTGTCGAACACTTTGAAAAATAGGAAATATGGTCGAAAATAGAGTCAATGTCACAACACGGAAGCCCCGTGTCACAACACCGACAACAGGGTTTGAAAAACTCGAAATTCAATTCGGTGCCGTGACATGGAGACCCATGTGTCGCAACATCGAAGATAGTGGAAAAAAATTTGAAACTTTCAAAGTGTGTTATGACATTGAACCCCAATTTTGCGACATAGGTAGACTACCAATCATGTTGTGACATGGAACCCATGTGTCACGACATTGCTGCTAAAATCTGCAATTTGAACCTAACCCGTGACGCAACCTAGCAGCCTAAAACCCAACATTGCCCGATTTTAACCCTAATTTTGCACTATTATATAAGTTAAAATAACCCATTTTAACTTTTAAACAAGTACAACCTCTCAAATCATAAAGTTTATTCTCCTTAGCTTTCAAACCTCTTACACATTCTCTTTTATTTCTAGGTTTCTTCTGTTTTCTTCATTTCTTTCGATTTGATTTTGTAGGTAGAATACGAACAAAATGGTGCAATTATGAGCATTGGAAAGGGCAAAGACTGAACTATGCCACCTAGGAAATTTAGACGAACTACTGAATAAGAGGCACCGACGAATGTTAACTCCTCAAACTTTCCAAACTCGAACGTGGAAAAGTTTTTTCTAAAACTACAAGGAAATTTGGGCATTAGTAAAATACCATAGGTGGGAATGTTTTTTCATAAACCCAAAAGACCTGTTGTTATTGCTATAATACAAGAATTTTATGCCTACTTTAAAGATCAAGAATCTAGAAGAGGTTATGATGACTTTTGGGAACACATAACAGTTAGGGGAAAAGCGGTGCTTCTCACCCCTAGAGCAATTTGCGAATTTTATAATGCTCCATACTATGATTTAGGTTTTTTTTTAAAATATTGATTTAACATACTTTAAGGACATATATATGGATAATATAGTAAATTATTTAACCAAAGGTATGGGTGAATGGAAGCACCGACCAGACACTAATGTCCCAACGCCCTTTAATCAAGCAATTATGTTTCCTATAACAAAAATATGGATGCAATTTATGTGTACTCGAATTGCGCCTACTTTTAATCTGTCTAACATCAATACTTTTTGAGTCGTGTTGTTATATTCAATTGTGCAAAAAAAATTTTATATCGGGACATGGATATACAAGAACATGAAACATTGTATTAGTGGTCAGAAAGTTAAGGTCTTCTTCCCTCACTTATTGACGACACTATGCAAGAAGGTGAGAGTTTCAATGACAACAACCGAGTAGTTCATGAAGCCCACCAAGAGTCTAATTGGGGACTCGATATACACGTAATATATTGAGCTTCAGAGGAAGCAGATCCAAGACTGGAATAAACGTCGAAAAGAGAAGATGGATGTCCCTACATCATTGAAAAGAAAAACAACTACACAAGTCAAAAAGGCCAAGAGGGAAGAAAAAATGGCAAATCTCAAATTCATTATCAAATCTAAAAATTAAAGCATAGGCTAACTCGTAATCGAAGTAACGATCTAAAAAACATAAAAATTATAAAAAACCGAGCAAAACACATACCCGAATCAAGCTCCCTAGGTGTCGAACTTAAAGGTTTCATCCATGGCTTCTTTTCTACTTAGCAATCAGCCAAAAAGATGATAATAATGGCCATTTTAAGTTTTGTTTTATTTAATTACATTTTATTATACAATTACCATATTAACCTTAAAATAATAATATGAAAACCATATAATGGTTGTCCACTACCATCCATGATAATATTAAATGACCAATTTCACTTTAAAGACCCCACATTATAAAAACCATAACAATATAGCACTTTAACAAATAGCATGCCACTTTTACATTTTACGCGATTAAGTCCTTTTATCAATTTAGACATTCAAACAGTAAAATTACTTTACGAAAATTTCACACATCTCAAATAATATGTTGTAAATACCAAAAATAATATTAAAATAATTTTACAACCTCAAATTTGTGGTTTTGAAACCATTATTCCGTCTAGGGTCTAAACCGGGCTGTTACATATGCCCTTGATTCACACAACCATTATAGCCTCCTCTTACTAAAAAAACCTTTTCAAAATTTAGCATTTATACTACTTTAGCTCCTAGTTTCGCAACTTTGCTTCATAATGGTTAAATTCCTTCAAGCTCGGTGACTATCTTCGATGTTGCAACTTTATCAGTATGTTGTCGTGACTTAAACAATTGGTACAATTGGTATCGCGAATTCCAACCCTTAGTGTCATGACTTTGGCCACAATCAATCTACAATATTGTTGTTGCTCAAGAGTCACTCATAGGTGGGTGATCAGCTTCAATTTCACGACGTCATAGATGTGAGGTCGTGACATCCATGGCAACCTCAACGTTCTTTTATATTTTCTCTTAAGTCAACTCTTGCACACACTACAAATGATCGTTAGAGCTAAAAAATGCAAGATTTTGCCTAATTGGTCATAAGCACACTTCAAATACATAATTTGACTACCGAAATGGAAATTTAACAAATATTAAAAATAGTCAAATAAAACATAAAAACGCTTAATTTCAAGCTCTTTAAGTGTAAAAAAGAACTCGATTTACCATATAAAATTATGGAATATCAACATCCTATTTAGAAGTATCTAAAATATGTCTTCCCTTTGATTCATATTGATCTTAAGAGGCATTAGAGTCATAATATTGGTTTGGGCTAAAGCCACCACCACCTGGAAATTGTTGAGATGAGCCATGATAACTAAAGTTCTTAGGAGTTAGGACATCTTCAGGTTCTAGCTTGACCACAGGAATTGTTTTGTTTCTATCAAGGTTAGCAATATTAGTTAAATTAGAAGCAACTATAATGTCAATATTAAAATCATTAGGGACACCTTCAATATTTTATTCATTAGCATAAAGAACAAAATTAAACAGATTTGAAGAAGAGTTTGCAAGAATCCTTGCATATGTGGAAATATTAAAAGAGGGAAATTATCAAGGGAAGTCTTTTTCATTCCTCGCATAACACCAACGAAACTGAATTTAGCATGGCTAGAAGAGTCATCAAGGGGAAAACCTCAATGGGGAGAATGATCTTAGCTGATCTATAGGAGTGAGGTTACAACTCTAACACCCTGGGAATGGGTCTAGAAGCTTTGACCTCGCAGGTAAGGGTTCGCCAACATTTCGACGAACTAGGAGCTCGCCAAAAGAAGTTCAACAAGGGTTTGCCAGTGTTTTGGCGAATTGATGCCCTTCAGAAGAATCAATAACAAGTTCATCAAAAGAGTTGTAGTAAGGAGTTTGCTCGAAATTCAACAAAGTAATATGCGCCAAAAATTATGGTAAGGGGGTTTGCCACATTCATTGAAATTTGAGTTCTCCAGTCTATTTGGCAAGCTGGGGTTCGCCATTCTGTTTGGTGAGCTGAGGTTCGCTAGTTGAGTTGCAAACTGGGGTTCATTAGTCAAAGTTGAGTTAGACTCAGATTAGGAAATACATATATTGTGTATCTAGGAATACTTTTCATACAAATAACCTTCTTCTAAACCGAATACGGTTCCTAAGTCAAGTAGGGTATCTTAGGATCACTAAGTTACTTAATGCCTATAAATACAACCCTAATTCCATGAAAATTCTCTTATCAATATTATATTGTCAAGTGTCTGTTCTGAACCAAGCTTGTACCAACCAAGGTAAGTCTTTGTCCTGTTAGGGTTGATTGTCTAGAAAGGTAGGTTCGCTTGCATGTGTGAATTTCATAAGTTTTATCTATTTAAGTAATATGTGTGTGTTTATATATGTTGTAAACCAGCCAGACCATCTACCAGCAAGGATAAAGGCAAAGCAAAACTCATTTAAATTCTTAGTTTTATCGATGAGTGGTTAAGAATTGCCATAAGTGTGCTAACTATTATGTTTTTCAGTATGAATGCTCAAGGTTTGTAACTTGTTCGAACTATTATGTTTTCCAAGAACTTTGTTTTAAAACTAAAGTTCCAAGAGTAAGCTTTTCCTATAAAACTTTGTTTTCAAAGTTCTAATTCTCAGTTTTAAGGATATGTTTTTAAGCTATGTTTTAAATATATTTTTTACACATGCTCCTATGCAAGCTATGTTTTCAAGCATGTTTTACAACTATTGTTTTTTAAGCTATGTTTTTAGGAGCTCTATATGTGAGCTCTATGTGATAAGTTTCTGTGAGAACTCATTTGCAAGCTTTTATGTTGGATATATTGGTATACCAAAGGGTTGTGAGTTCTCACCAATAAGTTCTATGAATTGGGTGTTGATGCCCTAAGACATGTGGAGAGATAAGGGAATTTCAAGCTATGCTCCATTCAATGGGACATGTTGACGTACAGGAGAGCGTTTAGCTTATGCTATAGTTATGAGACATGTTAAGGACTCTTTGAGTCATTTTGAGGCATTATAAGGAGATTGCTTATCCAACAGATAAGACAAGTAAGTTAAGATAAGGGCAAGAACATATTTATGATTCTCAGTCATTCTGATAAGACAAGTATGTGAGCCTGTTTCATGTTATATAATATCCGTTTTCAAACAAGAACAAGCTAATTTTTAAGTATGATTTTAAGTAAGTATATGCGAAACTATTTTTAAACTTATATGATTTTATGAAACGTAAGTTCAGCGAACTGGGTCTCGTGCATTTACAGCGAACCTAACATGCAATACAATTTTCCAGATTAAGTCTTCTTTCCATTTGAAACTCTGTAATTTTGAGCATACGCTAACAATTCTTGATTATTCACTGAGTTTGCAATGAACTCATCCACTCCTCTATTACTTTGCAAGTAAGTAGGTCGCAGAAGGCAATGGCGAGGTAAGTGACTTGACGAGGCTGATCCCTAAATAGATATCGGTGAACCTAGGAAATAGGCGATAGGGTTTTATTTATGTGGGTTTAGATTTCTTTGATCCTATTATTGGGACAATTTCCCTAAAATTTTAAATTTATTTTTTTAATATTTTCCAAATCATGAAGTAAAACCTTTGTTACTAATTTCTTATCAGCATGAATAAAAGTTTGATGTTTTTTTATTTTTCTATGCATGCGTACCATGTTGTTTTCTTTCAACTTTGCTAAAATATGTATTAATATCATATATGTGCCAGTGTTATTGTGTAGAATTATTTTTCGCGACCCCTATATGCATACGAACCCTTAGAAGTGTTAACCTTTCTACTTAGCAAACCCTAAGTCTAAAAACCCATGCATGAATATCCCTTATGTTGTGAAGCCCATTTGTATATGAACCTATGATGCTTTGTTTTAAAGTGCGAACATAGAAGGCATGCGAACTGTTGTTATTTTCCGAACCTATGTTTTTATGTGAACTCATGCTTTTTGTTGTACATCAAACTTATATGTTATTTTGTTAGTCGAACTTATGATGTATGATGTATGCAAACCTAAGTTGTGGTACGAACCTTAATAATAACTTCTATGTACTTGTAATTATTTTTTTGAAAGAGCGTACCTTAAGTACCCTGTTTATGTCTTACATGCGAACCCTTCATCTATTTGTTTGACAAGCTCGCATGTTTTATATTCGATGTATGATATTATTTCACTGCTATGCTATAACTTATCATAAAATAAGTTGTAAGTAAGTGGTGTGTTGGAGGTTAGGTTGGGAGTTAATGGAGAGTCACTGCGATGTATAATGTAGTTCGCCAAATTTGGGTCGAACCTACTCGACTGGGTTTAGGGTGTTACAACAACATGGTGAGTAAATTGAACTTATGTCTTGTATTGTTGATACATTGTGGACCACTCTCTAGGCATGACCCTGCAAATGTAAGAAGGTTTTTGAACTAAATAACCAATTCTTGTATCCATCTCTACTTTTTCCTCTTTCAATTGTTCATCTAGTTGCAAATTAACTAACATTTGACAAGCAATCTAGCACTTTCAATTGATATTAGAGCTAGACATCTGACATACCAATTAAATATCCTATCATTGGATTACTTAATAAGTGGAAAGAACCTCAATCTTAAGGCCTCTTATGCCTAATAGCTCCAACTACACTTATTGAAATGTCGAGATAAGGGCATTTATTAAGTCACTGGATGAGAGAGCTTAGAAAGAAATGTTAACGAGTCGAGGGCTTCCTACTATCAATGCCAATGGTGCTAAAACTCCCAAGTCAGAATCACCTAAATAACTAATAAAGGTAAGTTGGCCAATGCAAATTCAAAAGCACTTAATGTCATGTTTACTGGTATGGACCATCAAGGGATTAAGAGGATATCCAATTGCTTATTGCTCGAAATGCCTGAACAAGTTTAGAAACTACACATGAAGGAACTATTACGGCCAAACACTCCAAACTCTAATTATTAACTATTAGAAAAATCTGGTTTAAAAAAAAGATTTTTTGTCACAACCAAAAAATAAAAGCTTGAAAATCAAGCCGATTTGTGATATTTATAGCAATAAAATTTTTACTAAAAAGTACATGTGCTTTGTGTGAGATGGATCTTAGATGTTCCCTGCTTTTAACTGAATGGCTTTCTGCACTATTCTTATACCATAAATTGCTTTGAGTGTGGACTTGAAAAATCACAAATCAAACACAAAACCAAAAAAATTTATTACTTTCCATAGGAAAACAATTCTTTTTTAGTAGAAATCGGTAAATTTGTTATTTCCTGAAAATATAATTTATACTTAGAAAATAAATTCTCACTATTTTTTGGCAGAATAAAAATATTGGAAACTTGTATGGCTTGTTGTTAATAGATCTAGCAGTGCCGTCTATTTATAGGAAGAGATATGAGAATCTTGGTCGAACTAGTATAACGCAAATAATACTTATTTAATAGAAAAACTAGTCTTCTAGTTTAACTAGAAGAGGGGGCGACACTCCCTAGTTAAATTGTTGCCATTCATATATAATATGAGGGGATATTAGACCTCTCTTTTATTCGGTCCAATTATATGTGCTTCCTGAGCTTTTAACCTATCACTTTATAATGTAATCCAACCCAATACATGCTTTTCTATTTCATAAAATAAATATTATTTATAGATTAATTTAATTAGAAAAATTAATTTTCAAATTAAATAATTTTCTCAATCCAATTCTAATACATTAAAGTCATGAAAACTTTACCATAAAAGAATCTGTGAGAAAATATATTTAATTTTCGTATTTAACAGATTCACAATGACTAATTAATTTAATTCTATTTTCAAACTTCAAATATTTAATTAAATAATAATTTGAAAAACTTAAATTAATTCTCAAGTTGTTTCTATACTTAGTGAGAAAACACATTCATTTTTTAGTGTGACTCGTTTTACTAACTTTATCATTTCCATCCATTTTTATTCATTTGATTCTTTAAGCAATTCATTTCTAGTTTCATCGAGCTAGTAGAGGGACCGATTGAATATATATATAATTAGAGCTCAAATGATTCATACTTAAGTTTAATCTTTTTTTCCTATTAATTATAAACTCATTTAGTCACAAAGTCATTCAACTATAGTATCGTGACAGAGCTCTCCCTAATTACATACCATTACAAAAGCTACTCAATCTATGCTCATCTAATGACCTTTTCATAAGTGTATTACCCTCACAGGATACCCTTAATTTCTTTGGGATAAAGACGTTATGTAATACCACACCCGGCGTAGTCTTGTTGATGGTTTGTATAGGTTGAAAGTTAGTTAAGATTTATGTCAAGGTAAGACTGGTTTATGTTGTATACGCCAGTGTAGTATTTGTATAAGTTGTGCACCATGAGTGGCAGATTGTATGATTTATAATTCTGTTATCATCTGCTTTTTGGTGAATTTTAATTAGTTTTTATGGTTTAGCATGGTTGTGGTGAGGAACTCGCCAATTAGTGTTTCTTTTAGAAAGTCTCTGTGCTGATATCTTTTATTATGTACGCTCGTAAAAGATTGTGGAATTATGGATCTGAATATTGTCTCTTTATGCATGTGTGATTTCTTTTCAACTCTAGTTAAGTCTTAGCTGAGATTCAATTAGAAATGTACCAAAGTTTTATGATTAACTTTTTATGTACTATGACCTGTAATGATTATGTTAGCCACGATTGCATGTTAGCCACATGTTAACCCTGAGTGTAAAAGTTGTGAGATATAAATATCGGTGAAAGCCTTTGTAGCGAGGGTTTTTCCTTCTTTTTTCTTTTACTCTGTTATACTCTAAAATCATGTTAACAGTTCAGTGTTGGAGAAGAAGCAAAAATTGATTGATTAAAAAAAAGAGTTGTGCATGCAACAGTAGTGATAAAATCATGTTAAGAGTTCGTTGTTGGAGGAAAAAGCAAAAATTGATCGATTAGAAAAAAAAAGAGTTGTGCATGCAACAATAGAGATAAATAGCTAACTTCCTTGAGATCATCTGTGAGTATCCAGACAATTTGATTCTTCTTTATGTTGTATTCTGTCTTGTGTAACATTAAGGTATAGATGTCATAGATAGAGTCCAAATGAGAACATGAACTTTGAACTCTGGAAATCTATTATGTATAATTGTCTATGTGTGCGTATGTGTGCATGATCATAGCATGAAACAAAAATGACTTCCTTAGGGGTATGAACTCGGTATTCAGATAAGCTACTGGTAGTGCATGTTAATTGCAAACTAGAATTACAGATATTTGAGACCACTGGTAAGACATGCTAGTTGCTAGCTAAATGGGGATATGGGCCACTGGAAGGACATATTAGTTGTTAACCAGTTTGGTGGCCACTGGTAGGGTATGTTAGTTACTAACTAGTTAGCATGAGTTTTAGGTTTTGGTAGGGCATGCTAGTTGCTAACCAACTAACGTTATGAGTGCTACCTACGGTAGGACATGTTAGTTGTTAACTATGGCAAAGAGCCTTGTACTCATAAGAACACGTAGGTGTTCGAAATGAAATGATATGAAAAGATCTATTCTGATAAGTGAAATCTGAGGTTCAACCCAATGAAGGTTATGAGAGAGTAAGTTACTATGTCTCTGTATGTGTTATATGATATGTTATGTATTGAAAGGAATAAGATAATATGGTACTGTGTATGTTTGTGTAATACATATATCGATTGAGATGAAAAGAAAGATTAATGATTATGAAAGCATGTTTTGATTCCTGTTGATGCGTCGATATCGTAATGAATTCGTCAAGAGATGATAATTGATATAATGAATCCACCCTAGCAAATTCTGAAAGCAAGTTTGAGTTTGCCTGAAGAGAGGTTGTGATACCAAAGGTACTTATGAGAAAAGACTATGTTAATGGAGAAGTAACAGTTCTGTTAAAGTTAGTGCTATGTGGAGGAAAGGATATAAGTGTATGCCTAATATTATGAAAGATCGTATGCGCCAAATATGAAAGTACGCCAGGACGGTTATACGCCAAGGTTAAGTGTTTGCCAACTAGATAAGAGTGTATGCCAGTATGTCTCGGCGTATAGAGTCTATTGCAGTAGTCTGTGTTATGAGCTTGCAATGTAAATCTATTCTTATTTAAGTATTGAATTTTCCTTGCTAGAACTCACTAAGTTCTTTGAACTTACCCCTTTTCTTTCCCTCCTTCCAAGTGATCTTCGTTATAGGCTTATTGAAGGGACTAAGCCAGAAGAAGCATTCTCTGCAATGAGCTTCATCTGTTTCTATTTTATAACATGCATACGTTTTGGGGGTGGCGTGTAACTCTGTTCTGAAAAATGAATATGTAGTAATTATTTTTTCTTATTCAATTACTACATTATAAGAATGTTACCCCCTTTTGAGGATTTGTTAAAGTTTATTAAATTCTGACTTATGAATTTATTTCTACTTGTATATGCCAAAATGTTTTATAAGTAAATGTCACTACTAGTATTTTATTTTAAATAAGAGTTTCAATCGAAAGATCTTAGATCCATTTACTTTTATTCTATAGCGTATACTGTTAAATAAACTTGTGTTTTGAGTAAGTTTTTTAGGCTCCGCCTAGTTTAGTTAATATGTATCGCAGTTGAACTGAAAATCAAATTGGGCATACGTCTGTTTTCTGCCTGAGTAACACTTTGATCGACCTTCGGGGATTGGGGTGTTACACGTTCTCCCGATGTGATCCTATTTCATCTCATGGTAACTATTACATTTTCCTTAATGAAAAGTCAGCTACTATCAAATAGTAATTAATTCATTTATCACAAAGACAAATGACTTATGGTCACGTTTACTTTTCATCTATCATGTAATACCAATGAAAGGATATCATTTACCCATTTCATGGGTTATAGATTCCACTACTGTGAATGATGCTGCATATTGCAGAAGTCGTATACCTAACACATTAGTTTTTGATTCCTTATCTATTTAAACTCAAGCTTTTACTTACATCAAAGTATACGAGTCACGCATACATACTCCATCATCCACTCAATATTAAGGTATGACACACTATAAACATCATAAGTGAATAAATTCATAAACATATTTCAGACCTATTCTACTTGGGTCATGTTTGATGTACTGCCCGTCTAGTCAGTCACATCTATGTCTCTATCTCCTAGGGTTTGTTTGCTCTGATGCTCAAGATAAAGCATCTCTCCAATTGGAATTCATAAATGGAATATTAGCCTTTCAATAGATTTTCTCATTTTTTATTAGACTAAGGACATGTTTAGGTTCATATACTAATACAAGTTGTCTTTTTGTATTATGATCTAATAATGTAATACCTCTTAGTATTAGTTAAACGTTATATAACTAGTGAGGCAATATTGGTTTTGCATGCAAAAACCATTGAAGACAATATACAAGGGTATTAATGTGATTTATGGATATTTTTATTAAACCAATTTGTTCGAAAAATACAAATATATAAAATGAATATACAATATTTAAGCCACTATGTAATATCCCATTTTTTCAACGGTGTCGGAAACAGTGGTATTGGGACCACAATTACGGCTAAAGGGTCCCTAATTTATAGGTATTTAATATTTTTAGGGTTATGTGATTGACGTATTAAGATTTAGTTAGTTGATTTTATTGTTTACTTAGTTAATTTAAGAAAAAAAACTAATTTGTAAAGGATGTAAACTTTAATTGCTATTGAGTTATAAAGATTAAATTGCTTAAATATCAAAAAAGGAAGGATTTAAATGGTAAATATACCATTTTTTTATATGTGGACGGCTATTAGGTGAGTTTTATACTTTTAAACATCAAAATTTTAATAATTATTATGATAA
The DNA here is from genome assembly GCF_007990345.1 of Gossypium hirsutum. NCBI lineage: Eukaryota > Viridiplantae > Streptophyta > Magnoliopsida > Malvales > Malvaceae > Gossypium > Gossypium hirsutum. The sequence goes on from NC_053437.1 coordinate 44,233,302, forward strand.
AAGAGTTAAAAAATAGTAAAAACATAAAAAAATGATCATCATATTTATTTTTCCTATTTGAAAATCGAAACCTCCATGGAAAGGGACCTTCAAGCTTCGGTCTTCTCTCTTATGCTTGCATGGTATGAGTTTTAAACCCGTTTCGTGTAATTGTTATGTTTTTAATATTGTTGCAACTAGGTCCAGCTAACCTGAACCTTCGTTTTCAAAACTGTTAAAGATTTTGAATTTTTCCATTGATGAATCTTTGTTATTATTTATTTAATTTATGAAATGAAGTATTGGTTGTTGATTTGAATTAGTTTATTAACTGATTTTTGATAGTTTTAGTTAAAGGATTAAATTGATAAAATATTTAAAATTTCATGGATTTTTTGAAATGTGGATAATTTTGGGTTTTTCTAGTATAGGAAAAAATTTGGTTGGCATGGGAAATTGTGGAATTTTGATAAATTTGAAATTTCAGGTTTTGGGGGCTAATTTGTGATAAATGTAAAACTTTAGGGAAAATGTGTAAATAATGAAAACTTAAGGGTCTCATGCATTGAATTGAGTTTTAAATGTATGTGAATTTAATAAATTGAATTTAATTACTATATAGATCAAGAACCGAGTAAAAAAGACAATAATTGAGGAAAGGGGAAATTTACGGAGTAGTCCCTGCGTATTAACCCAAAGTGGATTGTAGGTAAGTTCATAGTATAAATAAACATATGTATTTATTTATAACTTGTGTTAGTATGTTTTGGTTTAATTGTTTTTGATGTTGAATTACGTTGTTAAGTTTTTTTTAATTTTAAAATGCTTACAAATAAGTACAAGTGAGAAAATAGATATATGATATTGTTGATCCCTTGGGATAATATGGTTATATGATATTGAAATGAATTTAATCGATTGATACCATGTGTACATGTGTGTTTTTAGAAGTTCCTCTGAATTGTAATTGTGTAAACTCTGTTAAAATGCCCGTTTGAACGTAGTAAACGCTTAGGATACGATTGGTATGCCAATAGGGTTTGAAGGTGCACTTGTACAGGTTTGCACTTTGGTGCCTCTGTTTGCACTTCGATGCCTCTAATTTCACATTTGTGCCTCTATCTGCACTTCGATCCCTCTGTTATACATCATTGATGCCTTTGGTGTGGTGCAGTATTGTAACTCCCTATACTTGGCCTCATCCTTGAGCTCGAATATCAAGATGTCACACCACCGTCACGCATCACACACATCATAAAATGTCACATTAATAGGCAATCGTCCTCTTTATTAGCGTTCTTACAAATTCTTAAGGCAAGCATATATTAATCATCATTAAAACATGCCAAATATACTTCAAACAAACTTATACTATCAATTAAACATACATTAGAGCTATCTAGAAAAATTTCAAAATTGACTGCGCAGGTATCGATACTGAAACAAATGTATCGATATTTCTCTTATATGGTATTGATACCGATTGGAAAATCAATACCAAAATAGAACGGCAAAAGGAAAAGCTTTCTTAGAGAAAGAGCGATCAAAGGTGTCTCATTGTTGCATACAAATCCCTAAATGCTTCCACTGAGATATGGTACTTTGATAATGGGTGCTCTAAACAAATGAATGGAAACAAAAGCTACCTCAAAGAATTTTAAGAAAACCATGAGGGAAATGCGACCTTTAGTGATGGTAAAAGGAGAAGAACTCTTTGTAATGGGGTTTTTAGTGTAGAAGTAATGTCACAGCTTTAAAACGTGTTCCTTGTGAAAAGTTTGAAAGCTAACTTGATTAGCATCATGCAACTTTGAGACCAAGGTATGTTGGTGAATTTCACAAATAAAAGGTACAAGGTAGCTAGTAAATGAGTCAGTTAAAGAGGGAACCAAGACATTTGATAATTATTATAGGCTAATTGAACCTATGATGTGTAATCATACTAACTTTTCTAACCTTGGGTTATGCCATTGGAGGCTAGGTCATGTACATTTCAGAGTTTTGCAAAGACTTGTGAGATACAATATTGTGAGAGGATTGCCAAAGTTAGGGGGAGAAATTCTCGAAGTCTATGGAGAATGTTTGAAGGGAAAGTAGCAACGTGAGTCAAATCCCTAGTAGCTATTGATCCCAACAATTAGACCACTTGACCTACTGCACATGAACTTGATAGGACCTATGCAATCAAAAAGCTCAAGAGGTAAACATTATATTCTTCTTTGCATAGATGACTATCAAAGTTTTCAGGAGACTATATTCAATAAAATTGCTCTATCTTTATTACGTAAAAATTTGAGTTTAAATTGAAAAAGGACTCACAACATAACTGGGAAAATAGTTCCCTTATTCTAGTAAACTACTAAAAGATAAAAAAAGTTTCCTAAAAAATCTCAATTGACTATTCTAACATTATCTACCCAAATAACTTAAAAATTATCCAAAAATATATGGGAATTTAGCACATATTTTGACACCCTCCCTCAAGTTGGTGCATATATATCAATCATGCCCAACTTACTTACAAGAAAATCAAAACTAGTCTTAAAGAGCCATTTAGTAAGTATGTTAGCAATATGTTGTTTTGAAGGAACAAATGGCATGCACACTTGGCCTCCTTCAATATTCTCTTTGATAAAGTTCCTATCAATCTCAACATGTTTAGTTCTATCATGTTGGACTTAGGTTGTGAGCAATGCTAATGGCAGCTTTGTTATCACATACAACTTCATTGGTGAAGTTTTTGGTTTCTGTAGCTCTTCCATAATTATTTTCAACCACATCATTTCACAAATTCCTTGATACATTGATCTAAAATTAGCCTTTGTACTACTTTTTGCTACAACACTTTGTTTTTTGCTTCGCCAAGTCACAAGGTTTCCCCAAACAAATGTACAATACCCTGATATAGGTCTTCTATCTGTTACTAAGTCTACATAGTCTGCATTTGTATAAGCTTCAATTCCTCATTGTTCAAATTTCTTGAAGAATAAGCCCTTTCTAGGTGAACTCTTCAAGCATATTAGAATCTTAAACACTGCTTTTTCATGGTCCTCCATTGGGGAGCATAAATTGACTCACTAAGCTTATTACAAAAGCTCTGTATGGCCTTGTATATGATAAGTAGATTAACTTACCAACTAATTTTTGGTACTACCCTTTATCAAGTGATCTTCCTTCTTTATTTTTGAATTTTACGCTTGAATCAATTAGTGTGTCAGCTGGGCGGCAACCACTCATCCCAATCTCCTTTAAAAGATTAGTCATATTTTTCTGAGAGACCACAAGACATTTCTTTGATGGAGCAACTTCCATTCCAAGGAAGTATTTTAAAGGACCCAAGTCTCTGATCTCAAACTCCAATGTTAGATGTTCCTTGAGACAACTCATTTCATTGACATTGTGTGATCAGCTCGTCGTTGAAAGTAACCTTGTTTTTTAACAAACTGAGTGAACCGTTCGAACCAAGCTAGAGGAAATTACTTTAGACCGTACAAAGATTTCCTAAGCTTAAATACTTAAGTTCCAAAATTTTCTTCAAAACCTAGAGGAGATCCATGTAAACTTCTTCTACAAATTTCCCATTTAGGAAAGCATTTTTCACATTTAGTTGCTGTAAAGACCAACCAAGATTAGTAGCGATGGATAAAAGAACTCTAATAGAATTTAATTTAGCTACTGGTGCAAATGTCTCAAGATAGCCTATCCCGTATGTTTGAGTTTACCCTTTAGCCACCAACCGAGCTTTGTGTATGTATAAAGACCCATTCAGTCTGAATTTGGTTGTGAGTACCCATTTATAACCTACTATTTTTTTCTCTAGGTAATTCCACTGCTTCTCATGTACCTATTTTTTCAAGAACACCCATCTCCTATAAAATAACCTCCTTCTATTCAGGAACCTGTAAAGTGTCTTTCACATTTTTGGGTATTTCCATAATATGAGTCATGAAACTAAAGCCGAGAATGTTAAAGACAAGGATTTATAGGACACAAATTTCGACATGGGATATCTGACAACAGTTCTAACACCTTTTCTTTTAGCAATTGGAAAATCTAGATTAGAAAATTCATTGGTCAGATTAATACTTTTTTCCTGGACTTTTGACAAGGTCATGTGTGTCAAATTCTTGATGGAGAATATGGTGGATTCCACTTTCTTAATTTTGGTTTCTTCTTGAGTAAACCATCAACTCATTTATTTGTTCTCTGCTCTCATTATCTGACTCTACACATTTAGACTCCTTTCTATTAACAAATTTAACATCATTCAACTCCTTTTTATTTACAACATTACCATCATTCATTTCTATGTTGATCATAAATTCACCTTTCCCATTATTAGAATCCCTATGTTGTATATTCCTAGTATCTTCTTAATCAATTATGGAATATTCTTTGCTATAATTTCATCCCTAAAGATTAGAATCGAAGTAAGGTTGTGTTTCAACCAAAGTGACATCCAAGGTAATAATCATCTTCTTATCAATCGGATCATAAGATTTGTAACCCTTTTTATTAGAAGTATAACCAACAAAGACACTTTTTTTTTACTCTAGGATCTAGTTTATCCTAGTTGTGAATATGAACAAAAACACTACACCCAAAAACTTAGAGGGGTAAACCTGTGATCAATTTAGAGTTAGTAAAGCTATTATTAAAAATATTGAAAGGAGTTCTATACTTTAGAATCTACTTGGCATTCTATTAATAAGATATGTAGTCGTAAACAATGCCTTTCCCCAAAGATAACATGGTACCTGACTTGTGAACATCAAGGCTCTATTTATTTCCAAAATATGGTAGTTTTTTCCTTTCCGCAATCCCATTCTAGTGTGGTGTATTTATACAAGAGCTTTGGTGGACTATTTCATATTTGGTAAAGAAAACACCTAATTGGTCACTAAAAAATTCTCGCACTATTGTCACTCCGAAATATTTTGATTTCAACACCAAATTGTGTTTCCACCATAGCATAAAAAGACTGAAACACATTTTTAACTTCAAATTTATCTTTGAATAAAAACACCTAACAATGTGAGTATGATAATCAATAAATGTAAAAAACCAACATTTTTCTGAAAAAGTTGAGACTTTCAAAGATCCCCAAACGTCACTATGAATTAACAAAAAATGTTTGGAAGCCTTATCTTTTTTAAGGTGGAAAGAATGACCGGTGACATTTAGCCAATTCACAAAATTCACAGTGATATGAAAAAGGATTTTTATTCTTAAACAAATCAGGTAACAAATGTCTTGAATAGTAAAAATTAGGGTGACAAAGCTTGTAATGCGAAATCATAATCTTATAAAAACTAGAAACATAGTTCAAACATAGAGTAGTTGATAGTTGACTCAGATGGTCGTCATCAAGAAAGTAAATTCCACTAGAAACTTTAGCACCGCCATCCTCCTCCCCAAGACCATATCCTGAAATTTACACATAAAGGAGTCAAATATAGCATGACAATTCGAGGAATGGGATAATTTACTAATAGATATGAGATTACAAGATAGATTTGACACATGTAAAACATCATGTGTAAGTTGAGAAAAGGAAAATACTACTAGTCATGTGATCACTAACTATAGAATCAACGATCCACAGGCTTGTTTTATAAGGCTTGATACTGAAAAATATTGAATAAACGATACCTAATTGGGAAAAGGAGCAAGATGGATTATTGGATGAGTTAGAATTAGAAGAATCCATCTGAAACTATGGTGATGGAAAAAGCTTGTGTAGATGCTCTAGTTGTTCTTTAATGAATGGAGACCCTTCTAGAGAATTTTGCTACTCATGATTTTCATTAGTTGTTTGGAAAGCTCTGCTATCCCTAGATTGTGAACCACGACCATTTCCACTCTTCTTTCTTCCATTTTTTGAATTTCCGTGGAGTTCTTAGCATGTTTCTCAAGTGTGCCAATGTTTTTTTTTTGCAGTGGTCGCACCAAGGTTTCTTCCTTTTTTTCACTGTCATCGCCAATTTTAACAGTCACAATAGAAGAATTATCATCGTTAGCTTCAAATCTTGGCCTTAACATTACTTTTCTCCTAGTCTCGTCTCTTCTAACCTAAAAAAAAACTCACAGAGTGTTGGAAGCGGTTTTTTCCCTAGGATCTAAGATCCCACTTTATCAAATTCTCTATTTAAACCAACCAAAAATACATAAGCTCATTCATTATCTTCTTATTTTTTCATAGCTTTTACACTATCTCCAGGACATTCTCATTCATCATTATAACATTGATTTAGTTCTTGCCAAAAAGACATCATCTTGTTATAATAAAAAAAATAACCTCATTTTCCCCTTACCTTGCCTTCTAGAGTTTTATTTTTAACTCAAAGATTTATGAAGCATTTTCTAAATCTGAATAGGTATCTTTCACAACATCTCAAGCATCTTTAGCAATCAGGAGAAAAAGAAAAGGTTTACCTATGGATGCTTCCATGGAATTAATAAGCCATGCAATTATCATAGAATTTTTTGACCTCCACATGCTCACCCTTAAATCGCCCACTTGTGGTTGCTTGACTTCTCTAAGATGATACTCTATGAAATGTGGAGAACGAGGAAACAAACTATAGGATACTTTCACATATTTGGTAGTACATACTATATTTTTAAAGACAAAGCCCACTAATGGAAGTTTGATGCACAGAGTGATAAAGGTATATTCCTTGGGTACTCCATTAATAACAAGGCCTAGAAAATGTACAACAAGAATATCAAGTTGATGATGAAGTCCTTTAATGTTGTTGTCAATGATGAATTAGGAAACTTTTTAACCAATGCATGTAGATGAAGAAATAATGGAGCCAGTTGCAAGTGAATAATCAAACAATGTAGACCAATCTACTTATGAAGTTTCTTAACCTCATCATCCTCAAAGGTATGTAAGAATCATCCTTTGGATAGTGTCATTGATGATATTGGTTGAAAACTGGTATAAGAGAAAAGCCTAAGTCTAACTATCGTGACATGGTAAGCGTAACATGCTACACATCCTCAATAGAACTTGAGAAGATTGAAAACGTTCTTAAGGATGAAAAGTAGATCTAGACATGCAGATTGAGTTGAATTAGTTTGAAAGAAACAATATATGGAAACTAATCCTTAGACCTAAAGATTGCAATGCTATTGGGATGAGATGGATATTTAAGAATAAGACAGATGATCACGGTAATGTCACCATGTCCAAGACTAGATTTGTGCCTCAAAGTTACACCAGGTGGAAGGAATTAACTTTGATGAGACATTCGCGCATGTAAACCATTAGACTCTTATTGGTGATTGCAACTTACCTTGATATTAAGCAATTCTATATGGATGTAAAAAGTGCATTCTTAATCAATTTCATCACTGAAGAATTGTTCTTGGAACAACATAAATTATTTGAAGATCCTATGTATCTAAATCACATATACAAACTCATTTAGGCATTGTATGGCTTAAAGAAAGCATTAAAGGCATGTATGATACTCTCTAAGATTTGACTTGAATTAAATTACATGAGGAGAAATGTGGACAAGAGCTTGCTTACATAGAAGTAGAAATGTGTGATCACAATGGCGCAACTTTACATAGATGGTACTATCTTTGGCTCAATCTTTCAACAAGACAATGGAGTATTCGTAAAGATGATGCGGTCTAAGTTTGAGATAAGCATGATGGGAGAGTTTCTTACTTTCTTGGATTCCATATCAAACAGCTCAAAAATGGACCTTTTATCATAAAAAGAAATATGCACAAAATTTAGGCTCGGTTTGAAACCAATAAGACCTCCAATGGAAATTTTAAAGAAATTGTAATCAAATGTAAAGGGAGTTACAACTTACTCAAGCAACTTCTGTAGTATAATTGTCATCCTAATTTACCTCACTACAAGTAGACCAAACCTATCTTTTAGTGTGGATGTATGTGCCTTGTGCCATGTACCAAGTAAATGCCAAGGAGTCACACTTAAAAGGCTGTGAAAATTATCATTTGCTACATTAATGGCACTTTGTACTAGGAGTATTCATTCGGTTAACCGACCCGAATTAGCTATAACCGAATTAACAGACCTTCTAAAATTTTTAACCGTTAACCGAACTAAATTTTTTTAAAAAAACATTAACTGAACTGAAATTTTTTCGGTTAATTAGGTCAGTTAACCGAATTAACCGAAAATTATATATTTTTTATTTTTGGTTAAAAATTAACTAAATTAACCGAATTAACCGGAAATTAACCGAATTACCTGAATTAACCGAATTAAATTTTATTATACTTTTTCTTTTTAGCTTTTTATTTTATTGTTTGGTTTTGGCAATATAACTTTTAAGATTAAAAAAAAAACAAGAGTTCAGCTCTGGACCTTTTCGACCTTTCTAATGTTTCCAATCATGAAAACAAACCATGGATTGCTTAACACCAGAACATTAAGAGAAGTTCAACATGCATTAAGATTCGCTACTGATTTTTTTTTAACATAATAATATAAGCAAAATTTTCACAGCAGAAACCATGATCAATGATTTAATTGACCTCAACGGGATTGAATTAACAAAAGCAACAATTGGATTGTAGTTGTTACAGTTAACAGAGGAACGAAAGAATCAGGGTTTTAGTTCTGTTTTAGTTTTAGGGTTTTAGTAATTTACAGCCAAATGACATGCTATTAGTTCTGTTTTAGTTTTAGGGTTTTAGTAATTTACAACTGTTAGTGTTAGAGACTTTAGTTTTAGACTTTAGTTTTATTGGGTTGGTAATTGGGTAGACTTTAGTTTTAGTTTTATTGGGTTGGGTAATTGGGTTGTGTTGGATAATTTTATTTATTAATTTTTTCGGTTAAACCAAAAAAATCGATTAACCGACCGGTTTCGAACTGAATTAACCGTTAACCGAAAAATAAAAAAAATTAACCGACCCCCCGACCGAAAAAATTCGGTTAACCGATCGATTAACCAAATTCGATCGGTTAACCGAATTTTTTCGATTTTACCCGAATTATGAACTGCCCTACTTTGTACCTTAAAATTTGACCAGCGAATGACACAAACATGAATTTGATTAGGTTGGGAATATGGATGATAAAAAGAGCACATCAGGGGATGCTTTTATTTGGGAAAAAAACTTAATGTCATGGTAGAACAATAATAAATCTTCAATCTCGTTGCCAATAATTGAAGTTACGTATATAGTTATTGGAAGTTGTGCACATCTATTGTAGATGAAACAAATGCTAAAAGGCTTTAGAGCTGTATTGCTAGTTTTAACCGTCTATTGTGACAATTCTAGTGCGATCAACATCTCCAAGAATGTTGTACTACACTCGAGGGCAAAGTACATTAGCATTTGATATCATTTCATCATAGAATTGGCAGAAGAAGGTACAATTGAGCTAAAACATATTCTTACAGAAAATCAATTAGTTAATCTTTTCACCAGGAGTCTTAATGTTGCATGGTTCACAAAATTGAAGAATGAAGTGGAAGTGTATTGAGTTTAACGTGGCATAGAAGTCATGTCACCAGAACTCAATATTATAATGTTGTTTTACCTTTAACTCAATTTTGATTGCTTTTTTTATTATTTTTGAAAGGTAAGATTTGCCAATTTTTTTCCTTATTTTTAAAGGGAAAATTTCAAAAAGATTTAAAGTATTTATGAGAAAAGATTGAAGTGGTTTGAAATTGATTTCTCCCAAAAGTTTCAAGAAGCCATAAAGAGAGCCAAATTCTCTTTAATTTTTCCTTCTTGTCACAATAACTCAAGATAATTTTCTTTCAAGAAAAATTGTTAATGATTCATGTGAAGTTAGCTAGAACTTCCAGTCCTTCTTCCTTAAAAAATTCTCATCAAAGATCATCATCTCCAACCCCTTTTCAAAGGCGTTCTAAGAAAAGTGGTGAAGGAACCTCATTTGCAATTTCTCAAGTTGTGACTCAAGACAATCCTACACAAGAACAACCTCCAATTGTTCCACCGGTTGGCATTGACTAAGGCAATGTAACAGAAAGTAATGTCACACTATCTGAAGAACCTAAGGTAGATGATTTTGTTGATCCTACTTACTACTTTTGAAAGTACTACCATTGTTGAGTCTGTTGAGAGAGGTGATAAGATGCATGAGAATTAGAAGAGAATAATTGAAAATTAGTAAAAGAAATTGATTGCCTACTTGATGAAGGTCCATAGCCTGTTCAGGGCCGAATAATTGATACACTCTTCTAAAGTAGATCCAGTTGCCCAAGAGTTTGTTAGGAAAATGACTTAAGAATCAAAACCATGGGATCGCTAATGGTACAAACCCAAAAAAGTAGTTGTGACCTCAATCGCACGTTCTAGTTGAACCGTTAGTTGTAACTCACCTTGTGGTGGAACGATTATTCAACCAACCATATATGTTGGCATATTTCAACACAAATTATGTGGATCTCTCTCTACATATATCTTGTCAAGGATTTAGAGCAACAATAACATAGATTTGATTTTGATGAAAATTAAACTCTATTTGAAGAAGTTAGGTGTGATCAATCCTCAAATATCTATACTTATTTTATGTCATATACAAAGTCCTGTTAAAATCACCATTCCAGAAACAAATCTAAATCATTTTAGGAACTTATTTTCAATGCAAATACATGGTAATCAAACTATAGTCTCAAAGTAAAATATTAGTAAAAGAGCAAATCTTAGTTCATATAACGAGGCAAGGAGTAAATTGACCTTAAATGATGCCCTGCAATGTTGATACATAATAAATTATTCTCTAAGTCAAGTCTTGGAAACAAAATCAATGTTTTCAAACCACACAACAAATTCTTGTATCCGTTTCTACCTTGTTGATCCAAATAACAAGCAATTCAACACTTTAGAAAGTGCTATTGGGTGGGTATTTTGCAATCGCAACAACAATACTTTACCAGTTGATTAAAAACGACGGTTAGCAGCCGATTCTTGTTTGACTAAACAAAAACAAAGAAAAGAAACTCACCATTCAGAGATTTGCAATCAAATTATAGCTATTAAAGGAGAATAACACAACCCAACAGGAGAATAAGATTTGATTACAAGACTATTAACAAACTTCTTTTTTTTTTTTTAAAGGCCAATCACACTACCTGCACTGCAGATTACAAATATCAACTGCAAAACACAACAATAAAAGAAAACCAACTACCTATACAACCAACATAACCAGTGGCCACTCCAAAGAAAACCTGACAAAAGGTTAGCCCATAGTCAATAGTTCCTTTTTTTTTTTTTCCTTTCTTTTTAGTTCATCTCTAAGCAGAGGGAAATAATAGCACTCTATGTCAGACAGTCGCATACCGATTCAGCGGTTTTCTTCCTCTGGTTTACTCTTTTTCCAGATTTCTTCACTAACCAATTTCAGTGAATATAGGTTCATCGGCATGCAAGTTATAATCTTATAATCAATCATCAAAGTAGAGGTAAAAAAATATATAAAAGAGAAAAATAAAACAAAGGACCCAGGAGACCTATGCAAATTTGCTCCTTGCCGCTGCTGCAACTAAAATTTTTTGTCATTGAGTGCTGCGTGTTAACCCACTTCGAGATGCATTTCTGCATAAATTTGAGAAGTTGTCCGTTACTTACATTGAAAATCAATATTCACAATATTCTAGGCAATGAAAGCAAAATGAGCATGTGACATCTGTCTATTGCAGGCCATGACTTCAGCAAGTCATCCAAAATCAAATTGGCAGAATATCGGAAATAATTAACAAGTAGGCTCATTTCAATTGATCACTACAACTTTAAGTACCAAATTAAGATGAATCCTAACATACACGTCACTTATGCAAAAGTTCACCAGCGGTCTCCAAGTACTGTATCCAGAAGGGTATGGTAACATTCTGAACTGAAGTGAAGACAGAGGAAGAGGCAAACTCAAGTAACCAACAACTAGATAGAATTATACTCTTTAAGTTTTAACTACAGTCTTCTCTAAAATGATTATGTCTTTCAGTGCAAACGATCCTACCCCAAAGCTGCAGTGAAGACAGAGGCAAAGTAACTATGAATCAAATTATACTTCATAATATTTAATTTCTACTTTACTTGGGATGTACAAGAGTATAATTCTATAGAACAGATTATTTGCACTTTGTTGGGAAAAATTATAGAAGCTGAAATCACTCATTTCTGTTATTAGCTTTTACAGTTTCACAATGAAACCTCCCCCTATTCACATTTTCCACAGAGAGAATAAGAAGAAAAAAGCTATCCAAAGATATCATGTCTCAAGACTTTGCCTTAATTTCATGGAACTCCTTCAGGAATATCCTACAAAATCCAAGTATCTAACAAGCATTTACAAGCGCAACTCTGTAAATATATATACTATATGATAAGAAAATATCAATTAACAGTTTATAACACATTAAATTGATTATTAGGTAAAATACTAAAGATCCCACACTTTAATTTGTCAATATCATCCTCTTGTACCCAATTAAGCCTTGGAAGTATATTTTTGTTTAATGAAGCTTTTACTATGCACAAAAACCTCTAAAATCTGGTAGAGAACTTTGAGGGTTTAATTAAAATAAAAGAATTTTAGAAGGTTTAATTGGATACTCTAAAAGAATATGGACTTATCAAGGAAATTCAAAACGGTATTTTTTAGTATTTAAGGGTTGATTCTGTAAGATCACTAAATATGCAATATTACAAATCCATAAGATGCAGACAGGCACCCAATATACATGTCTGGTTCCCAAAGCAACTGCCTAAGTTGCTAAATCTTGCTGAATGTCAACACCCTGTAAACCATTAGGAAGACGGGTTTTCCAAGAATTACTCAGATGCTTCTATAGCATCATGCAGCTCCTCCCTTCCACCCCCCAAAAAAACCCAAAGTTTCTTTTGCATCTTTTAACTTTACCAAATGACTTTCTTCTTCTTAGCCGTCTAGGCCTATAGGTTCAAAGATGTAGAGAAAATAATATAGAGAAAAAGGCAAGTTCATCAGATGACTGGTGAGTGCTGACCCCCATGTGAAAAAAATTCAAAACTTGGATAGGGATATAAATATTGCCACGTGTAACTTTAGAATTAGCATATGATAGTACAAAAACATAAAAATGAATGTTAGAAAATTCAAAGCAAAAAGGAAATGCAGCATGCTTAGAGTAAACATACAGGTTCACATCACAGCTGCTTACCCCACAATTGGTAATGGAAAAATGCAACAACAGCAATATAGGAAATGAAGAAATTTTAAATCTAAACGCACCTTCCAGTAAGCAGCTGAGCAGCAGATCCCTTGGAGTTACCAAACCGCTTCACCCTATTCTCATGTTCTTTCTCCACACGCATTGCAGCAACCTCTTTCTCCATTGCAGCTACTTCTCTTCTCATTTTTTTAGCCTCAACTTCCATTGCCTTTGTCAATGTTTCCACCTTCTTAGCAAGCATCTGAAAACACAAGGATTACTTGAGCATATATCCAGAAGGGTAAATTTAAACGGTATTGAACTGGCAGAACAAGTATCAACCTCAATTGCATCATCCTTATCCTTGAGGCTTTGATCTTTCTCGTGACCAGCTTTTCTCAAAGCTATAACCTCTTTCTGCAGCAAATCATACAATACACCTGGAACATTATCCTCTGTGTGCACAGGCTGGAAATCAGTCGGTTTTTCATCATTTTGTGCCTCACTCTCCTTGGTTCTGTCGGAAGGCTGGTTGAATGAAGTATTTGAACCTGTTCCATTTAAAAGCAATTTAGCCCTCTCTAATGATCTTGTGCCTCCATCAAATGATTTGGATGTTCCTTTAGCATGCTTCAAAACTGTACTAGAAGACAAAGAGGATCTCAATTGAGAGCTTGGTGATTTCTTCGACAAAAACCCATTGGATGTAAGTTTTGAGAAGTTATCAACTCCACCCAGAGACTGACGCCTAGAAGGCCCATTGCTCATGCTTCTTACATCTGATGTACTGCGACTAAGACTGTTAGAAGATCCTCTCAAGCTCTCTTCCAGAACTTTAAGCCTCAATTGATATTTCTCCTGGAAAATCAAAAGCCTTTATTTCAAAAGCAGCAACATCAACAAAGAGAAAAGAATGGTCAGTGTCCCAATCAGATTATTACTTTCAACTGTGCTTCAGATTTTGCAGTTCGCTCAGTTATAGCAAGCTTGTCACGAAGCTGCTGCATTTCTCCCTGTAAGAAATAAAATCCACAATGAATAGAAATTATTAATTTAAGGGCCTATATTTGTACTGAATAGGAAAAACCATCCACAAAAACCTGCAAGAATCTCCGTTCTTCAAGCCATTGTTTTACGGGCATCACTTTGTCATTAGCATCTTTCCACTCATTTGCTACAACCGTGGCCACTCTATTTGCAGTTACTTTTGCACGTGCCAGCTCTCGGTCAAGAGTTTTTCTTTCCTCCTAAGGAACAAAAACAATAATTCATTCAAAAAGAGACCTAAGAGTATATCAACATAAAAGAATATGAAAACTCAAACACTTAAATGCTAGGCAGATTACATTCATCTCCTGAACTTTCCGCTGGTAATCCCTAACTGCATTTGCAGCAGCACCACCGGCAAGAACAGCCTCCTCCAGCTCTCTTACTGTTTGTGTAAGCTTTTCAACCTCTGCAACTTTTTGGCGATGCATTTTGTCCAAAATTTTGTTTTCTTCCTACATAGACAAGTCATAAATATGTGACTTTCTTCATTATATAAAATACAGACTAAGCACAAAGTATATGGCCCAACTCCTGAGTCTTAAATTTGATGCACCCGATGCAAGTCAACACCAAGAACAACTACCATACCTGGCAAATTTCTATCTGCTTCATCAACTCCTGGTTTTTATTTTGTAGATCATCCACCATGGATGCTTTGGCCAATGCAACCTGTACAGTCCTTTCAGCTTCGAGTAAAGCTGCTTCTTTTGATTTAGTTAGACGATCAAGTGCTTTGTTATCATCTTGAAGTTTAGCAATCTGCAAGGGACCACAAGAACTAATCAGTGAGAATACTAAATCACATATAATTTATAAAACATTCTCATTTCTCTTTGTGGGACAGAAGCAATAGTTCAAAAGTTGCAACAAAACCTCTTGCCGAGCAAGCTTCAGTTCAGCCTCTAATGGTGCAAGAATTGCTTCAATTGGAGGCATATCATCATCTTTTTGAGCAGCATGAACCCTCCGCAGAGTGGCCTCTGCTGCAAACTGAGCAGCCATCGATGCCTTCTTCTCATCATTTATTTTCTTGATTTCAAGGTTCTGCAGAGCATGTTTATCAACTAATTATAGCAACACAACACATAAAACAATAAGCTAGAGAAAATCCCAAAGCAATACCTTGCTTTCCAGAAGAGATTCAGTCAACTTAAGCTTCTCTTCCATTCTCAAGAGCTCATCAGTGAGCTATTGTTCAAAATAAAAATAAGAAAACAAAGTCAGTATCCGTCTCAATCACAAAATATTATAAGAACTCCAAGTCAGATGACCAATGTTAACCCACATTTCAGACTTATCCAACACCACAAACAGTCAAAACCATACATTACATTCAATTACTACCAAAAGGTTAATAAACAAGTCTCTTTGATGCAAGAGAGTTGGCAAGTATGTAAAAGACATAAAGATCACGAGTTGTCCTGAACAAGACGGGATCATATGCAATCCAGAAACAGTAAGTCAGAAGACAAAGAGGCAATTAACTGTCTGAATCTCTAAACATCAAATCAATCCATTCAATCATGAGATTGGGGTCACTAAACCCCATTACAGAATTAAATATAGGAAGTACAAAACATAAATGGAAGAAATATAGTTAATTAAACAGGAAACCATGACTCAAGTTCTAGACATGTAGACATGAAATCGTATGACAGCTTTGACAGGCCAAGCAACATTAACAGACAGGACTAAAGCAACTTAAGATATGCAAAACATTGAAACTAATTAGTCATAATCTACAATTTTAAAATCATATCATGCAGGTACTAGAAGGCAACCTGAAAATGAAGTTGGATAAATGGTTCATGGTGTTAGATGAGACAGCCCACCAATGACTTCCTAAAATTACTGAGCAACAAATCTCAATGATGAAACTTCCAACCAACATGACTTTGACAGAACAGTTATGTATTATGTATTTCAGCAGATTACATCCGCAAAAACCAAGAAACTATCAGAAGTTTAACATAGGTTTGCAATCAGCAATGGAGACACAGGCAGACACGAACATTTACTCATCAATTTTGCAGGATCTACTTTTCTTCTGTAAAATAACAATTTACACTGAAATACAAACAGTCCTATCTTCCATCAATTCTTTTGTATAAGCATCATCATATCTAAACTTAAAATAAATCGTAATATTTTCCCAAAAAAATTAAACATCCATCTAAGTGGAGGAAAAAAGGGAAAACATTGGACTTTCCACACTAAGATCAGAAAATATAAAAAAAGAACTAGCAAATTTCCAAAATTTTCAAAATAAATTACTACTTAAATTACCACTATTACTAAAGCGTTTTCACCAATCAGTTAAAACTAATTTCTTAAATAAAATAAATACCAATGATTATATTTTTCCAAAAAAAAAAAGTGATCGACCTCTTCGACAGCCTTTTCTCTTTGCCTTTCAGACATCCTTAATGCTTTAATTTCTGCTTGTGCTTCTCCCAATTCTCTATCTTTATCTGTAACCCAAAACAAAACAAAAAAGAAAATCAAAATTATAATTATAAAAGGAGCTAAATTGGGCCGAATCAAGGCGAAAAACAACTAGATCGAGCTACATTCCTCACCTCTAACTTCATTCTCCAACCGATTGAGCTCTACTTTCACCGGATCCGACCCGTGAAGCAACGTAATGAACTCATTATCCGCATCGAAGCTAGGTCTAACAGCTCTCCTCCTCGACGAACCTTTCCCTCCACTCTCCTTAAACGACGCTGACACCGTCAACGGCGGAGGTACTCCCGTCGAGCTTGACGTCACCCTCACCGGCGACTCACTCCTCGCATTGTTTCCTACCTCCACCGCTTCGCCGTCAATCTCCGCCATCTCCGATTCAAACACTTCCTCTCACCACTTCAACCCCCAAATGCAACCAAATCCAAAAAAAAATCTTTCCAAAGAGAGAAGCTTGCTTCACATCTAAAACTTCAAAGTGGATCCAAATGCTAGGGTTTCAAATCAGTTCAAATACAGCTGTTAAACAGATTATCAGATATAGGAAAAAAAAAGAAAAAAGAGAAAGAGAGAGAATGAAGAAGAGAGAAAATAATGTTTGCTGCTTTTTTTTCTCTCTCTCTAGAATGTGGATTTAAATCTGGTTACAGTGACTACTGACAGAGTGAAGAGAGAGAGAGAGAAAGAGAGAGAGAGAAAATAGAGTAATTAGCAAAGGAGATTAAATTAATTAATCATGGGATTAATTTAATGCAAGTGTTTTGTGTTTAGAGAAGGGAAAGGCTTCGCCTGATTTTCAGCAGACAAAAAAGCGTGTAAGCTGGGGGACTGTGTATTATCGGACAGTAAAACTTCAACTTCTAGCCGCCTTGTTTTTTTTATAAACTAGATTCAGTTTAGGATAAACCGGGAGTGCAATACGCATACGGGTTGCTAAAACGGTTAAGGGTGCGTAATACGCAGCAACTTTAGTAGAATCCAATTCGCAATTTTGGATGGATGCAAAATCCCGTTAATATATATATGCATGTAGTTTTGTAAAAGAATTTGATAAATTACATTTAAGGTCATTAAATTATTAATAATTTATATTCTAGTCACTCAATTTTAAAAAGTTACAAAATGATCACAAAACTATTTAAAAATTTTTATTTAAGTCATTGGGCTATTAAAATCACCGATGTATAGCATTCTTTGTTCGGATCACTTGCACCAATCAAAAGCTCTCATTCCTCCTCTTTTCTATTGTTTAGGTTTCATTAAACAACTTTGAACATCAAGAATCTACAAACCAAAATTCAAACATATTTATTCTTCGATCTTCGACAATGACCGTTAGATCAACTTAGATTTTTAAGGTATGTTCTTCTACTCATTAATGGGTATTGATCCATCATATCGATCATCGAATCGTTACTTGGAGCTCACTAGCTAGACTTTAACAAAAAAAAAACTTTACAATCCAATGAGTTAAATGAAACTTTTGAATAGTTCAGTGACTTAAATGAAAACTTTCAAATAATTGAGTGGTTTTATAACTTTTTTAGGGTGATCAAAACGTAAACCTACTAATAGTTTATTGAACTTAGGTGTAATTTACCCAATTTTTTCTAAAAAAATGATCAATTTTGAAAGTCAATATTTGTAAAAACAAAAATTAAGTTTTTTATTCTAAATTCAATTATTAACATCATTACTACTTTATCTCAAAAAAATTTCATTTAGTATGTTCATGTAACACCCCATATCTGACCTGATCGTCGGGTTCGAATTACAAGATGTCACATTTGTTGCCAAAACAATTACGACCATAATAACAAAACAAATAAACAGCTTACGCATGTTATTAAGCTCAATACATAATTACAATATGTTATATAATTAAAATCAAGATTTGAACGAGCTTATAAAGATCTTCCGATAAACCGAGGTTGGTTGATGACTAAAATGTAATATTTTTAAAATTCTCAGGTTGGCGTCGCGACATCGAGGGTATCACGTCGCGGCCTTGACAAAACAGTGAATGTTGTAGCAACATTGAAGGTCCATGGTTGCGATGTCGCTCTTTGTCGATTCCACGTCGTGACGTTTAAGGTCTATCGTTGTGATGTCACCTATTGTTTTGCGCAATATCCATTAAACATTAATTCCAAATGCCAACAAAAAATCAACACCATATCATTTAGTACCTAAAATTCAAGTAGACATTTGCATCAATTTTAAATTCAACATCGTTTCTAATTCATGTATTAAAGTTAAGTTGACATTTACATTACAAAACTGACTCAAACCTTAGGTACATGTCATATATCGAAAACATAAAGAACTATACAAATATTGATGAGTCAAGAGTTGCGATTTGGATGCTGGATCACTCCTCGAGTCTTCGGGATCCACTAATACTTGCGCACAAAATAAACAAATCGTATGCTGAGCGATAAAACTCAGTGGTACTTTCATGATTCAAGTTAATAATACCATTGCAAATAGCAATAACAATGACATATTAGAATTAGAATCAAATCATGAACTAGTTTCTATAATTTCAAATCACAATTCATGTCTCATAAACCAAACTTATGCACAATCTCAATTAACTATCCATATACATATAATATTAAGCTTTCAAATAACAAATCTCATTCACTTTCAATTCATAATATATTACCTATTCATTTTTTTTATCTCATTTCATTTATGAACCTATTAATTTGTCTCATTTCCATATCGGCCCTCAGGGCTCATTTTTAACCCACTCACATGATCTTTCACATGCTATCATATGTCACATTTCATAAGTATACATAATGTACCATTTCCATCATCATTTCATATCACACGTCATTTAGAAAATTCAAGTTTTATAACCCCTATTAACCCGACACGAACTCAAGATAGATACACAAATATATTTTACTCTGTTACCCCAAGTTCCCCGATAACGATGGCTATTAGAACTAGTACAATCTACCACCCCAAGTTGCCTAACAAAGATGGCTTATAATTATTATACCTGACCCTATGGCATGACAACTATATTTGATTCTGCCTAAACAGCTAATAGGGTAATCAATGTCCCAATTACATATTATAAATTGATTTTTCTATCATGATCTCATACCATTTCATCATCAATTAATATTACATATCATTTATCAATTCATATCATTCTCGTTTCTACTATGTTCAGAACAATTCAATTCTAGGCATTTAACACTATCAAACATAATTTGATTCATAAAACAAGTAATAATCTTGCCTCAATAACTAATATGCAACAATCATGTATGTATGTATGTATGTATGTATGTATGTATGTATGTTGAATTCGAATCATAAAAGTACAAACTGAATTCTTTTGTCACTCGTCTACAACTCTCACTTTTCATTTCTTTCAAGACGGTTTGGCGTTGTCTTTATCTACGTTCGATAATTCAAGCATAAAAATAATATCAGTTCACATCCAAACACATAATCAACATATTTTTTATTCATTTTAGTCCTTACACTCGGGATTCTCATATTTTTCCATATTTAACATCAGATTAAAATCCGATTTCACATTCTTTCACTAAGGGCCTTATACTTTCTATCTATAGCATAATTTTATGAAAGTTTTCAATGTATTCAATTTAGCCCCGAATGTCACAAACTTATAGCCACTATTATAATCTAAGTTTACTAACTACCAATTTCATTTTAATAGCAAATTGTTAAACATCAACTAATTGAACGAATTAACATATGGTCTAGCTAAATCAAGCTCCAATTATTCAAATTCTATAAAAATTTCAAAGATTTGCCTTATTTACCTTAGGAAATTGAATGGTAGAATGTTGCTAAGATTTTGAAGTTTTCTTTCTTTTCTAATAGCATGGATGGTGAAAGAAGATGAGAGCTTACTCTTTCATTTCACTAGGTTGCTATTTTACTTAGTTTAATGTTTAATTAAACTAGTTAATTATGATTCATTAATTAATCTTATTTATGTTTTTAATTGTAATTTCATTAAATAAATGGTCATTATTGTCATTTCCCACTGAATTGTAAAAAAGAAAATGGTTTAATAACCATTTTGGTCCTTTAGATTTTGCTAACTAGGTCCCCTAAGCATTTTCTAATTTAAAACTCGATAGTGATTGGACTTTTATAATTTAGTCCCTAAGTTTTGATTAACAATTTTCTTGGTTAAATTATCTAACCGATCTTCAAAATATTTTCCTGCAATTTTCATACATCTTTCTATTTTATCCTTATAAACTCAGTTTAAGGAAATGAGGCTCCAAAACCGCAATTTTAGACACTGGCAAAAGTCAGGTCGTTATAGTTATATAAAATGGGATGTGATTGACGCAATATAAACATCAAGTTGGTAAATTTTGACAAAAAAAATTAATGATGTTAATAATTAGACTAAAAATTTTAAATTAAAAAATAGATTTTTTAAACTTTAACTTAATATCATTTTTGGGCCTTGTACTATAGGAAAATTCTCACTTTGGCCTTTTACTATTTTTTTCAGTAACTTTTCCCCTATTGTAACACCCCATACTTGAATTGGTCGCTAGATTCAAACTATAAGATGTTACATTCGTTGCTCAAGCAACTACAAACAATATATAATCTAATTCACATCTTTAAACATTCATTTGCATGCAAATTAAGTATATAAGTGTAGTACATTCATTTTCAAGTCTTATACGAGCTCTAATGCTAACCCGAGATCAAATTACGACTAAACTATAAAGATTACAAAGTTTCAAGTTGATGTCGTGACGTCAGGGGGTTCCTCGTCGTGACACAACATACTAACTAGACTTGTCGCAGTGGCCCATGCTCAACATCACGTTGTGGCATGGTGGCTTGATCTCGTCGCGATGTGACAAACTATTTCTGCAAAACGTTATACGATCAACTTCCAAATACATACACATTCCATTCATTACATCATTTTCATTCACATAACTAAAATAATTTAACAATTAACCATTAAGATACTTTTCATATTAAAACATGAATATATACATTCACTACCATTTACCATATCATTCAAATTACACTTCATACACTAGCTAACATTATGACAAGCTAAGTTGCACATGACATCATATAGTTATTTCCAAAATACCAATTTCAATCCCAAATGTTCATAGCAATCAACAAAACCAACAATTGACTCAACCTAGGTACATGTCATACTTGAGACAAAATAGAACTTCTACAAACTTTGTTGAATCGGGGAAATGTTTATTGGATGTTGGATCTGTTGCTCGAACTATCGAGAATCTGTTATACCTACGTACGGAGAAAAAAAATCATATGCTGAGCAAATACGCTTAGTGGTAAATCTATAATTGAAGGCAATTTAAACAAGTTTGAACAATTTCATATATACAAAACAATTCAAGTTCAATTTAAAACCTAAACTCATGTCATTTCAAATCAAAACTCAATCATTTTCACAATGTTAAATTATATGTATATAGACAACCAACTTACACCAATTCATTTGAGCACAACACGTTACCAACCATTTACAATTTCACATACCATTTGATCTATCTCACTTTTCATCTCTAATTCATACATACTAGTTCATTTATCATTCTTAGTATATAAATACACATAAGTCACATTTTATTCCACATTTCAATCATTTCCGAGGCTATTGGCTCATTCACACTCAATCGACCCCCAAGGCTTGTTTTCGATTCATTTCGTATATTATCACATATTGTATCTCAATTTTATTTACTATTTCATATATCATTTAATCAATTCATATGTTTATAACCCTATTAATCAGACATAGACTTGGAACAGATACGTGGATCTATCACTCCGGGTTGCTTGACAACGATAGTTTTCTCAATATAGTTAAACTGTCACCCCCGATTGCCCAGGAATGATTGTTTTCAATCAATTTCCTGACCCTATGGCATGCTAACTATATCTGACTCGGTCTGAATAACTAATAGGGTAACCAAATTTCTAATTCATTATATAAAGTTCAAATCATATTTAATCATATCCAAATAATCCATCAATTCAAAAAATCATCATATAAACAACATATTTCAACTTAATTTCATACCAATTACCACATATCAATCAATTCATACAACTTCATATTCTATTCAATTTAGTCACTGTCTCAATATTTAATCTAAACTATAGCAATTCAATTCAATAATCTAATAACAACTCACCTCAACACCATATAATGCAAAATGACATGCACATGCAGAAAATAAGTGGTTCCCAAATCATAGAAATACAAACTGAATTTTTGAGCTATTCCTCGACGACTTTCAATTTTTCTTTCCCTCTCAACGGTTTCGTGTCAACATTAGCTAAATAAAATCATAAAACACATAATGTTATCAAATTCCATTCAAATCAGAACCAAACACAATATCAAGCATATTTTACAATCTATTCAATTTAGTCCATAAACTTAGGACAAGCATAAGTTACGATCTAGGCCTTCGGATTAAAATTTGATTTCACATATATTCATTAGAGACTTCTACTTTCTATTCCTACTAAAATTTCATAATTTTTCCTATTTTATTCAATTTGGTCCCTAATGTACAAAACTATCAATTAAGCTTTACAATTTAGTCATTTTCTTAAATTAAGCTTAATTTCTAGCATTTTCACACCAATTTCATCTAATTGTCAACAATGGTAACTTTCTAAAACTTCAAAATTTTTAAAAATTAGTACATGGGCTAGCTAAATCAAGCTCTTATGATTCAATTTTCATAAAAATCAAAGCAAATTTGGCTAGAGACTTACTTAAATTAAGGGTCGAATATTTAAAAACCTAGTTATGGCATTCTATTCTTTGTTTTCTTTGTTTTGGCCAGTTGAAAAAGATGGTTTTTTTCATCTTTCCTTACACTAAGTTTCCTTTTATACTAAGATTAATTTCCTAATTAACTTAATTAATTATATTTTAATTAAATAAATCCTAATTTCCTTAAGTTAATGGCCATATAAGTATACCGTTCACTAACACTCACTTAAGCATGGTCTAATTACTATTTTGAATCTTTGGTTAATTGTGATTTAAGTCCCCAAGTCATTTTCCAATTAAAAATCTATAGCGATTGAACTTTACAATTTAGTCATTGGGTCCTAATTAACCATAATTTCAGCTAAATTGACCATCCAAATTTTAATTCACCTAAGTGAGAAATTCGTAAATATCATCAGCTATTTGGAAAGGGGAATTCATCAGCTATTCGTAAATATCCATTCCAAAATTCTCTTGCTCTCTTACCCATTTCTCCTCTTAGGAAAGGGGAATTCATCAGCTATTTGGAGCAGCAATTAAGTGTTCATAGCAGTCTTAGTCAACGAGGACAATGGAGAAGGAAGAACGGAGCAACTAGTCAAGCCACGGAAAAACACCGGATTTGATTCTTGTTCCCTATCTCTTTAATTTTTGTTGTTGCTATGCTGAACATATCTATGAATATTTATGTTGCTAGAATGGTTAATTTAATCAATTTAGCTTGAATTTAATTCGTGTTAGGTTGATTGCATTTCGTTTGTTAAAATTATTGAAATTGTGTTTATGTTGTTATAGGCCTCGGTAAGATGCTTGATTGAGTAAAATCATGACTAAGTTATTCTTGAATTACAATTGTTAGGTAACTAATGAATTAATTATTTAAATGGATTGAAATTGTAATTAATGGACACAGTACTTAATCAGTGCATGTTTAATCATCTAAGGTAGCTGAGGGTTAGATTAGTAACGGTATCTGACGATACATTTGTCTTGCATAACTTACAAGATTTTTGTGATTAAACTGTTTCAAGGTAAGGATACTTTGTTCCCTCACATAGTCTTTTATGTGCTTATTAAATCGAGTTAATTGTTTGAATTTACATAGGGATATGTACAAGAGATTATTTCGATTTAATAAGTATGTATGTGAAATAACATATTTGCCTATTAAGATTTGTTTAATCGGTTGAATTGACATAGGGATATAGTCAAGAGATAAATGGATTTTTGGTAGGTGAGTATGTTCATAAGTTAGCAAATTATCGAGTCGCCGTGAATTTATTTTTAACAATATCAACATGAGTTTAATAATTCTAAGTTAAGAAATGTAATTAATCTAACACAATTATGTCTTCTTGATTAAAATCATATTTTGAAATCATGCATTTGAGATTTATTTATTTAGTTCACTTAGTTTAAAATCTTAGTTTTTAATCACCCTCTTCAAACAAAATATTTTTCTTCAGTAAAGTGTTTTAAATAGCATTCATAAATAATTCTTTTCACAGTTCCTGTGGGTACGATAACTCGACATTTACTTGTCATTTTATTACTTGTTGCGATTGTGTACACTTGCACATTTTCGTCATTCCACTAACCCGAGGAATAATTCATAAAACTGTTAAATTTTTAAAAGTATGTCCTGGATAAACTTGTGATGTTTTTGAAGTTTGATGGTAGATTATTAAGCTTGATAGTTAAATAGGACTATTTTGTAAAGTGATTTTGGTTAATTTTAAGTTAAAGGACTGAATTGATAAAATATTAAATTAGGCATGAAATTCTTCTAAAATTTTAATAAATATGGGCTGTAATGGTATAAGGGAAAATTCTGCTAGTATGAAATTGGTGTAATTGTGATAGACTTGAAAGTTTTGTATTTAGGGACTAAATTAAATAAAAGCTAAAAGTTTAGGGTAAAAATATAAAATATTGATTAAGGGTCAAACATGTGAATTTAAGTATTTTATGGTATTTTAATTGATTAATTGAATAAAATTATCATATTTAGATCAAGAAACGGATCAGTCGATTAATAATCGCGGGAAAAGAAAATTCATCGAGTGTTGATATTTATCAGATTTTGGTAAGTTCGTATTACATTTATTATGTTTATTAATGTATTAATTAATTATGTGTTTGATTATATGAATTTGAATGATGCTATGATCTATTGGATGGTAATGAAATGGAAATATTATGGTTTGAAAGGTAAAGTTAGAGCATGGAATGATCTCGGTAAAACAAGATAAACCCGATTGAACTTAGTGAATAGCTAGGATAAAAATGACATGTCATTAGGGTATATCAGGCACTAGTTGCCAATGATTCCAGTATTAGGTACCTGGTATCGGTGTTATAGTATCAAGCACTCTATGCTGATGTTATGTTTACTATGTACTGATGATGGATACCATACCGATGGCTTGAGATCCTACATGTCTTTCGGATTCTCTGAAGCTTATGTGAGCAGCATTGTGTATCGGCTAATGTCTTTTAGTCAACATGTGTGAGCATTACCCTTTCGCGTAACTGAAGCCAATTTACTATTGTTCTCTAAGCAAAACAGTTTACTATTGAAATAGAAATGGAATGAGATGATATAATGGATTATATTTGTTTGATTATATCTTGGTATGTGTTTCTTAGCATGATATGAGTTATTCAGGTTTAGTCACTTCATATAGTGGGAATGATGAAACAAGACAAAGGATTATTTATTCTATGTTATGTATGATTTATAAATTAAACTGACAGGTATGTGATGTTTTGTTTTATGAACTTACTAAGCTTTACGTAAGCTTACTCTATGTGGTTTTTCTTCTTTGTAGATTCTCAAACTTTTGTTGTCGATTGGAACATCGTTGGAGATCACATTATCAGACAACTCTACCAGTAGCTATTTGTTTATTTTGGCCCGATTATAAGTGGCATGTAAATAGGGTTTTTGGTATGTATATGTTTTTAGGTAACTTGGTAATGACTTGTGTCATTTGAGATGTAATTTTGTATTTTGGTGATTTAGTAACTTGAAATGGTAGATTATCACTTAATTCCTTTGTTGATAAGTTGATTTTGAAACAGTAATTTTGGTTTAGTAATTTATGGACTTAGGTTGGAGTATGTTTGCATTTGAAATATTGGTACAAATGGATGATTTTGGCATATGATGTTGAGACTTGGTTGATGGTTTGATTGATTGCTGTTTATATTTAAATCGTGGTTCCAATAAGGGAATATTGGTTAGGCACATAGGTTGGTTGTGGATTGGTATGTTTTGGTATGTTTTGACACATTTTGAATAGGTTTGAATGTTGGTTAATGCATGGCTTGGAACCCAAGAATTTTTATGTGAGTTGGCTTGTGTTTGAAGGTGTTTTTGGGCGTACACAGCCTAGGACATGGTCTGCCACACGGCAGTGTGTCCCACACAGTTGGATGACACGACCATATGGCCTCTTTGATTTTTGGTGCAAGTTTGTCCACACGGCCTCAGAGAGTTACACGGCCTGGGAACATGGTCGTGTGACCCTGAGTTACATGGGTATATGTTGTTACACGGTTTGGCCACACGGGCTAAGCTCTGCCACATGGCCTGGCCACACGACAGTGTGACCCTTGTTCTCACTTTTTACTCAAACTTTTGTAAAAGTTTCTTTTTAATCTAGAATTGTTTCCGATTTGTTTGAAATGTTTCCTATGCTTGAATTAAGTCTCATTTTGACTGAATAACATGTAAATATGATATCAAATGAATTATTTGGTTATTTTCAATTAAATTATGAATGGTTTCAAAGTTTTATAATTGTAATACCTTATAGCTCGGGTCAGGCGACTGGACCAGGTATAAGGTGAGGCATTTGCTAAAGATGACAAGATTTGAATGTATGAGGGAGTGAGGGTAAGGGATAGGTAGGTTGTTGAGTTTGCAATGAGGGATCTCTAAAGCGATTTTGAAATGGTAAATCATGGTGGTGGTTGTCTAAAAAAGGTAGAAATGTTGTAATAATAACCATAAAGAGGAAAGAAGAAATAAAGCACATATTGTATCATTCACAAAACCCTAATTTTTTTAAAAAAAATTGAATCAAAATACCTTATTACTCTTATCAATATATCAACCTCCAACAATTGTTCCAAATCAATTTGAAACACAACCACCTAACTTATTGGATCAATCTTGAATAAGTCAAGAAACTTTTGAAATCACCGAGACTTCTCTTATTTTCTTTGTAAATCAATAGTTGACAAATGAGTAGTAAGAACTCACGGTTTTATTTTTCAGTAAATTACATAAATGGTCACTAAAGTATTACCCACGTTCTCTTTTGGTCACTGAACTTTAAACTTGTTCTATTTTGGTCACTAAACTATATAAAATCAAATATTTTAATCACCCACTATTAAGATCCGTTAAAACTCTAATAGTAAAGCTAACATAGATTTATTTTTTCCACCTAATTTTTCAAAATTCCACATATGAAATAAAAAATATAAATTAATTAAAAACCATGGTGACTAAAAAACTCCTCTTTTGTGTTATAAATTAAAACCCTAACGACTTGTCTACATACAAACTTCTTTTCTTTTTTATATTAAAAGTAAGGTAGAGAAGGAAAGAAGACAAGCTGCGCAACAAGAAAACAAGAGGAGATCAGGTTTGAAGAAGACGATGATGGAGGGAGCAAGTGAGTTTCAAGTTTGTCGTTGTGGAATTTCTGTTGAGGTGAGAACATATTGGACAAATGATAATCTTGGAAGATGGTTATTTGGTTGTAAAAATCATGGGAATGGGTGGAAGAAAATGTTGTAACTATTGTGGTTCCTGGGGACATTCCCACGTTTCCCCTACCCCCACTTTCATGTTACATGGTGGTTAGTGAAACTACCTTTGTATATGTGATAGTTGGACATGTAGTTGGTGGTTTTTTATGGGGAACCACGACTATAAATACCAACTAGTTTAAGGTCTCTAAGCACCAAAAGAAAAAAGGACAATTCCATTTCAAAGATAAAGAGTTATGCACCTTCTAGTGAGGTTTTTGAGTGCTTAGAAGACTTTGACGGTTTTCAATTTTTTAGTTTTTCTATAGCTAAATTCGATGTCTTCGTCTGTGGTTTGGCATGCTCGATTTTGGTGTCACAATATTTGGATTTTGGCATTTGGTTCAAGCAATGGCTGTAGGTATTTATGTTCGATCTTTTTTATTGCACTATATTGTAAACCATCATTTATGCTGACATTTGGTATCAGAGCTACAAAGAATGTTGTGAGATATCTTAAAGGGATAAAGGACTACATGCTTACATACAAATAATCAGACAATTTTAAGGTGATTGGCTACTCTAATTTAGACTTTTTCGGTTGTGTTGATTCATGTAAATCAACATCAACTTAAATATTTATGTTTGCTGGCGGAGCTATATCTTGAAGGAGCATGAAGCAGATCTTAACTGCTACTTATGGACAAGCATTTGGTACATTTGTAAATTTTCTTTAAGATAACAGTATAGTTGCCCAATAGACCATGCTAAACTCATCTAATCAGAATGGTGTTACAGAAAGAAGAAACCAAACTTTAATGGATATGGTGTGAAGTATGTTAGTATCTCTAAATTCCCTAACTCCTTTTAGGTTGAAGCTCTCAAAACGACTATGTATATATTGAACCGAGTTTCAACCAAGACTGTCCAAAAGACACCTTTTGAGTTGTTCAAAGGTTGGAAACCAAGTTTACGACATATACACGTTTGGAGATGCTCGTTTGAAGTAAGAGTTTATAAGCCATAAGAAAAGAAACTAGACTTAAGGACCATTAGTGGGTATTTCATTGGATATGTCGAAAGGTCTAAAAGATACAGATTTTATTGTTCATCTTATAGCACTAGAATTGTGAAATCAAGAAATGTAAAATTTCTTGAGAATGACTCAATTAGTGAGAACGATCTGTCTCGGGACACGATTCCCGTAGGTCAATCTTCCACTTTAGGTGAGAGATTAGTTATCATACATAACACCCATCAAGCTTAACTGGGTGTTGAACAACCAATCATGACTCAATTAGTGAGAACGATCTGTCTCGGGACACGATTCCCGTAGTTCAATCTTCCACTTTAGGTGAGAGATTAGTTATCATACATAACACCCATCAAGCTTAACTGGGTATTGAACAACCAATCATTGAAAATCCACAAGCTGCTGAAAACACTTCTGTAGATCAAGCTGTTCAAAAAAATCCAAAAATTAGTAAACAACTAGTTGAACAACATGATGCACAAGAAAATGTTGGTTCAACATTGAGGAGACTACTAGAATAAGAAAATCAACAATTTCCCGTGACTATATTGTGAATTTGTAAGAGTCTAACTATAATATTGGAGCTGAGAATGATCCCGAGCCATTTTCACAAGTCATGAGTTGCAAAGAGGTAGAATTGTGGTACAATGTTATGAAAGAGAGATGAGTTGCATGAAAAGTAACGATGTTTGGGATCTTTTGTCGTTGCCTGAAGGTGTAAAAAACATTAGATGTAAATGGGTCTTCAAAATAAAAAGAGACTCAATGGGAAACATAAAAAATAAATTTAGACTTGTTGCGAAAAGAGTCACTCAGCAAGAAGGGATCGATTATATTGAGAATTTTAGTCCTGTATCTAAGAAAGATTCCTTGCGCAATGTGTTAGCATTAGTAGCTTATTTTGACCGTGAGTTGCAATAAATTGATGTGAAAATTGCCTTTCTTAATGGTGACCTAAAGGAAGAGGTATACATGAAACAACCTAAAGGATTCTTCTCTAGTGATGGTGAACACTTGGTATGCAAGCTGAATAAGTCCATATATGGATTGAAACAAGCCTCCCGATAGTGGTATTTAAAATTACATAAAGTTATCTCTTTATTTGGTTTTGTTGAGAATATCATGGATCAATGCATATATCAGAAGGTCAGTAGGAGAAAAATATGTTTCTTTATTCTATATGTGTATGACATTTTACTTGCAACAAATTATAGGGGTATGCTACATGAAGTGAAACAATTTTTTTTCTAAAAATTTTGGTGTGAAAGATATGGGTGATAAGTCTTATGTCATTGGCATTAAGATTCAAACATCGTGGTATTTTAGGTTTATCTTAAGAAACCTATATCAACAAAGTTTTAGAAAGATTTTGGATGAAAGATTGTTCACCGGGTGTTGCTCCTATCATGAAGAGTGATAAGTTCAATTTTAATTAGTGCCCAAAGAACGAATTTGAGAGGGAGCAAATGAAAAACATTCCATATGCTTCTATTGTTGGAAGCTTAATGTATGTTCAAGTCTATATAATACCTGGCATTACACTTGTAGTTGGAATGTTAGGAAGATATCAGAGTAATCCAAGTATTGGCCACTGGAGAGCTGCAAAGAAAGTTTTGAGACATCTTAAAAGGACAAAGGACTACATGCTTACCTACAAACAATCAGACAATTTAGAGGTGATTGACTACTCTAATTCAAACTTTTTCGGCTGTGTTTATTCATGTAAATAACATCAGGTTACATATTTATGTTTGTTGATGGATCTATATCTTATAGGAGCTTCAAGCAGACCTTAACTACTATTCCACTATGGAGATTGAGTTTGTTTCATGTTCTGAGGCTACCTTACATGGAGTATGGTTGAAAAGTTTCATATTTGGGCTTAGACTTGTGGTTTCGATTTCTAGGCCGTTGATGATATATTGTGACAATTTAGCTACTGTCTTTATGGCTAAGGATAACAAAAGTGGAAGTGAAAGTAAACATGTCGACATTAAGTATATAGTCATAAGGAACGTGTTAAAGAAAAGAAATTGGCTATTGAGCACATTAACACTGAGCAAATGTTAGTTGATCCTTTGATTAAAGGCATACCGCCACACAAACTTAAGGATCATATTGTCACTATGGGAATTGTTCCCACATTGTAAATTTTTGTTATAAGAACGATTATTGTAACAAACTATTTTTAGTGAAATCAAAACAGTGGTTTCAGGACCACAAATCTGAAGTCAAAAATTTATTTTATTAGTATTTTATGGTCTATAACATGATATCATTACCGAATAAAAATTTTGTTAAAAAATTTTACCATTTACATGTTTAATTTGATAAAAATGACTAAATCGCGTAAAGTGCAAAAGTTGAGTTCTAATAGCTAAATGTATTAAATAGCTATAGAACTTAAAAGTGGAGGTCCTTATATGGTAATTATCCCATTAAGGTTGTTAGTGGATGAGCATGGTTTATTATTATTGAAATTTTGATTAGTTTTTAAGGTTAATTTAGTAAATAGGTAATAAATGATAAATTAAAACAAAACAAATATGTCATCATTTTCAATCATCTTCTTCCATCGATTTTTCATAAGGAAGGAAGTCATTTTTTAGCAACATTCGGCCAAGCTTATATTGCCCAATAAGGTATATTTTTGTCCCATTTTTAATGACTTCTATGTTTTCGGGATCGTTGTAGCTTAATCTAGCTAGCCTAGGGACTAATTTGTAAAATTGCTAAACTATTAGGGTTTTTCCATTGATGAGTATGCTTGAGTTTTGAAGTTTGATGGTAGAAAATGAATGGTTGTTGTTATATAAACAACTTTCGTAAATGAATTTTTGATGAAATTGTCAAATAGGGATTAAATTGAAAAATAGAAAAAATTATGTGGTGAATTATAAATTTATGAAATATATGGGCTGCTATTAGTATATATTGAAATCGACTATGCTTGGGTAAAGGAAAAATTGCAATAATTTTATTTTCCGAGCCTAGGGACTAAATTGCAAATAAATTAAAAATATAGAGGCAAAATGATAATTTTTCCAAAAATATGTTTTGGATTAAATTGAATGAATTATATGTTGAAATGGGTTAAATTTATCCATATAGATCCAACTAGACCTCGTAGGAATTAGATCGAGGCAAAGAGAAAGTCTCGAGATAGTCGCCTCCGTATCTACGTATACTCGTCGAGGTAAGTTCGTGTGATTAAATTGTGATTATATGTTTTATTTTGAAATATGTATGAATTATAAATTTGCTCCATGTATACACGGTTGCATATCCAACTACATATGACTACTGAGCTCCATTTGAACCTTAGGAATACGTAGGATACAAATGACATGTCATTAGGGTTACCAACTTCAGCTCGTGAAAGCTTACCTTACCAATTCTCAACTCGTATGAGCTTACCGTTATTCAGCTCGCATGAGTTTACCATTACTCATCTCATATGAGCTTACTAATTACAGCTCGTAAGAGCATGCTGATTCAGAGCTCATATGAGCATACATGTACAAGAATTGAAGAATTACAGTTTAGTACACCTCGTGTGTGCTACCCAAGTATCCAATGATATTCTAAATAATTCAAAGGGCATAGTTTTGTTATCAGATTTTATGAGTTCAATACGAACTACTACAGGTATTTACATGAAATACATGGAAATAGTGTTATATGATACATTGATATATGAAATGGATGATACATGTATAGGCAACTTGAATAATTGTTGAGTTCATCCATGTGTATTGACTATTATATGTGTTTCACATTACTAACATGTTGGTGAATATGTGCTTAGGAATTTGACCAATTTTGGTTGGGATATGTGTTTACTTATCTTAATTATGGTCAAATGGTAAGTTAAATTCTATGTTATACGAACTAACAAAGATTAAATGTTTACTCTGTGTTATTTTCTATGTTTTATAGTGAATCGGAAGCTCGTTAGAGTTGAAAGCTTGTCAGAGCTATATCACACTATCCATTGGCTCTTTTGGTACTTTTGGATGTTTAATTTTGGTTATAATGGCATGTATAGGTTATTTTTTGCTGATGTTAGCCTATATGTGTTTTGTTGAGATTGGCCACTTATTTGGTATGTGATTTGGCACATTTTGGTTTGTGCATACTTGCCTTTTATGGTTGATGTGTGGCTTGATTTGTGGTTGAATGATGAAAGGAAAATTGGTAGTTGAATATCCTTATTATATATGTTTTATAATTTGGTGTGATTTGGTGCTTTGTTATGGAAAGCATATATGTTTATTGATGCTAGTTTGGAATGGCTTATTTGGTACCATTTAAGAAGTTTGGTATGTTTTGATCAGTAGGCTAGTGGCATGAAATGATGCAAAATGGCTTCGTAAATTATTGGCTTATTTGGTTTAATAGTGTACATGATTATACATGTTTGCATATTGTCATTTGAGGTGCTTAAGGGTATATTGGTTGTATGTGAATATACTACATGTTTAAGGCTTGATTTTGTTTGTTTTGGATGCCTTCATATGGCTTGTTTATGTACACAATGTTGAGTGTAGGTAGATGCCAAGTTGGGTTAGAAATGTGGCTTGTAAAATGACTTATTTTCGTCCACACAGACAGAGACACAGCCGTGTGTGACACACAGCTAGGTGACATAACCATGTGTCCCCTGTAGGTTTCAAAGGGTTGCAAGTCATGCTGTTACACGGCCTAGCACACGGCCTGGCACACGAGCATGTAAGGTTACTTTGAAGGGTACACGGCCTAGCACATAGGCGTGTGGCTTGGCCATGTGACCCAAGTCAGTGAGTTACACGGGCATGGACACGGGCTGAGACACGACCATGTGTCCTTATTTCGAATGCCCACACGGCCTAAGACACGGGTGTGTCTCTTGGTCGTGTAAGTCACACGGCTTGGCCACACGGCCGTGTGACCCTTGCAGCTTTGAAAATTTTCAATGTTTTTTGAAAAATTCTATGAGTTTTCGATTTAGCCTTGACTTGTTTCTA
This sequence comes from Gossypium hirsutum, assembly GCF_007990345.1. Lineage (NCBI taxonomy): Eukaryota > Viridiplantae > Streptophyta > Magnoliopsida > Malvales > Malvaceae > Gossypium > Gossypium hirsutum. Next base: position 44,267,571 of record NC_053437.1, read on the forward strand.
ACGTGTATTTAGGGCCTCGAGAGCTTCTATAAGGGATAGTATGTATGATTTTGTTTGATTTTGATATGAATATTGATATGATATGAAATGTTTGGAATTTCTGTTTGTTTGATTTGTAAACTCCAGTAATGCTCCGTAACCTTGTTCCAGCAACGGATACGAGTTAGGGTACGAAAGATATTACTCAAATTCTAAGAGAAAATTGTTGGAAAAAACAAGTTTGGAAAACGCAGCGGAAAATAAATTTAGGGAAAAACCAGAGTTTTAATTTTTTTTCCAAAACAAGATATTGGTTATGATATCTAAAGTAATAAACACTTAATCAAAATTGTACCTTTTTTATTCATCTAGGATGACCACTTCGATTGAGTAGTCTTCTCTACTATCCTCAAGCTCACGTCTGCCGAGTGTGGGCTCGCTTCGAATCAAAAAATTTTCAAAAAAATTACCAGTTGGGTAATTTTGCAATTTCTCTAAACTTTTGGGTCAAGTTATAAATCAGAAAAATGTCTCTAGAAATTTTTTGGAATAATCTCTTCAGAAAATTCTCTTTACAACTTTCTCTTCAATTCAAGTGTGTGTAAATAATGACCCAAGGCTCTCTTTATATAGGGAGAGTTCAACTATGATTAAACTTTATCACTTTAATATTAAATTAATATAATATTTATAAATATTAGATTAAATTTAATATTAAATCTTATTAAAATAATAAAATGTTTATCTACAAGATAAACATTATATTAAATTTAATATTAAGATAATCACTTTAATATTAAATTAATAAAATACTATTAAGATAAGTATTAAATTAAATTATTAAAATAATATTATTTTTGGAATAATTAATTTGAAATCAAATTCTCTGGTAGAGTTCCAGTACGAGTGTAACTCTTCCACTACTTAATCATTGATTACCAATCGCTGTCAGCCATCAGGATGCCGCCGTCACAGCCATCAACACCGCCATGTCTGGTGATACAAGTGCGACACCCTTATGGCACCCCGAGTCGGTTCAGCTGATGTCGGTTCGGTCTAGGTCAATGATGACCCGATCGATCAGGTGTAGCCACCGGTTAGACCGTCGGTCCAATTTCACATATTGAGCCCGGTTCGACCAGCTTTTGGGTCTTGTTCTCGATTTTGGGCTCCCGGGCTCAATTTACGATCTCAAGTCTAATTTTCAAGTTCACTTACCCATTGGGCCAATTGTTTGACTTAAAAATTAACTTCCAAAAATATCATATTAATTTTAATTTATTTGATTAATTTAACTTTACTTGATCAAAATTAATTTTTCCAAAAATCACTTAGATTTTTCAAATTAATTTTTCAAGAAAATTCTTTAATCAAATTCTCTAGTTAAACAATTCTTATGACCACCTAATTTAATTCCACATCGAATAAATCGACTCAATTAAATTATTCTCAAAGTCGTAGAATTTTCTTATGATTCAAATGCAGTCCGATTGAGCTTTTATTGAGCTACCTGGGGGACCAATCAGACATATACAATTAGGCTCTAGTGATTGCAATTATGTCTAGAAGCATTGTTCCGATAATTCACAATTACTTAATCATGGAGTTAGTCCACAAGAAATACCATGATTGAAAACTCCTTATCGTTTACTCTTTATGAAAGCATTTCATCCAACTGCTTTGTCCAATGACCTCGTCATGTGTGTGTTACCCTCATATGATATCCTTGATTCCTTTGAGTTAAATCCGCCCACTCAATACAATCTTATTTTATCTCTTTGTCAGCATTGTGTCTTTTTAATAATTAATATGATTGCTCGTTCGAGAATAAGCAACCCGTAGCCATGTTCTATATTTATCAATCTACACAATGTCAATAAGAGGGTATCATTAACTCTTTAATTGAGCTATGAATTCCACTATTGCTAGTAAAGCCATGCCATACACAAGTCATGTACCCAACATATTAGCTATGGGCTCAATCATCTTTAGAGTATAAGCCTCCACTTATATCAAAGTACATGAGTTGCATACGCATGGTCAGTGACTAACTCAGGATTTAGGTAAATCACACCATGAACGTCACAAGTGAATTAATTCACAAACGGATTCAAAATTAATTCATCTTGGGTCTAGTCCAATGTATCATTCTAGCAATGAATACATCTATGTCTCTACTTATGGAGTCAACTGCCCCGATAGCCAAGACTAGCCATCTCCCCAATTGGAATTACAGAAGACATAATAATCTTTTCCAGTATTTGAATCAAATGCTCACTTTAATTCTTTTTTATTGGATTATGGACTCATTTAGATTATTTACTGAAGTAAATTGTATTTCTCACAATGTAAATGTTCTTTACAATGTCACTTATCTTCAGTTTGAACTTTAGACAATTAATGAGCTAATATTTGCTTGTTACAGTTTTGCTATGCATGCAAAATATAAAAGACAGAAAATACAAAAAACATAATAGTGAAATGTGAAATTAACTTTATTTATTTATTCATTGTTTAAATAAATAGAAAATGGTTACTTGTTTACTACAATATGGACACATTTCCCAACAAAAATATTATCATGATTCATGCATTATGTTTATTCTTTAAGTATTCATGGGCAATACAAACCAAGTGGGAAAATGGTGGAACTGTTGTGGTTCGTAGGGTCATTCCCATGTTTCCCCTACCCCCCCCCACTTTCATGTTCCATGTTGGTTAGTGGAAACTACCTTTGTATGTGTGATAGTGGGACATATAGTTGGTGGTTTTTGAGAGGGAACCACCACTATAAAAACCAACTAGCTTAAGATCCCTAAGCACTAAAAACAAAAAAAAAGGCAATTCCATTTCAAAGATAAGGAGTTACACACTATCTAGTGAGGTTTTCGAGTGCTTAGAAGACTTTGGCAGTTTTCAATTTTTTATTTTTTGTACAGCTAAATTCGATGACCTTGTCGATGGTTTGACGTGTTCGATTGTGGTGCCACAACATTTGAATTTTGGCATTTGATTCAGGCAATGGCTGAAGGTATTTATGTTCGCTCTTTTCCGTTGCAGTTTATTGTAAGCTGTTATCTATGCTAACAGAAATCATGTAAGTTTTTTTACTGGTATGATTCGCCTATGAGTCCTCATGCAAGGATTGTCATTATTGTGCTATTAAGAAGAGTGACAGGGATGGAGAGAGGAAGAAGGAATGAGCTTTTGACTTGGATGGTTGTTATTTTTGTTGTTTTATTGTGTTGTGTGATTTGGTAAAGGAAATAGCTATGGAAATAGAGGATTTTTTGGGGGGTTTCTTTCAATTGTTTACTGCTAGTATCAATTTGGTTTTTTTAACTGAACTCTCACAAGAACACTGAAGAAAATGGGTTCTTTTTATCTGTCTTCTTTGGTATACCTTATTAGGTTTTTTCACAATCACAAAAAATAGAAATTTGTGATTTTTTTTGCCTAAATTACTTTACTTATTGAAATCCCAAAAAGCATTAAAATGACATTTTTTTCATTTTATTTATATTTTTATTTCACTTGTGGAATTTTGAAAAATTAGGTGGAAAAAACATAAATTCATGTCAACACTATCGCTTGTGTCTTAATGGTGGGTGACTACAATATTTAATTTTGTAGTTTAGCGATCAAAATAGAACAAGTTAAAAGTTTAGTGACCAAAATAAAACGTGATCAATACTTTAATGACTATTTTTGTACTTTACCCTTAAATTTTTTAGTTTTCCTTTTTTTAATCCCTATTATTATTAAGAAACATAAATAGATATAATATGTTGGCAAAATGACATGGCTTACGTGTCCATATGTTAGCTTATAATTGGTTAAAATGGCCATTTCAAGGTTTTTTTTTTAATAGAAACGATCAAGGGGCTAATTTTGGTGATGGAATGAAAATAGGAGTACAGTAACCGAAAAATAGTAAAATGGTTAAAGTGAGAATTTCCCTATAATACAAGGGTCAAAAATGATATGAAGCCTAAAATTTTTTAAGTATGATAAACTAATTTTTAATTTTTACCAAAACATACCAACTATAACTTATTTTGACCATACTAATGGTGAAAAATGTTGATAGTCCAAAATAATACTACTTGAATCCAATTGAAAATATTATTAAAAATGAAAAATTAATGACCAATAAGTGCTGAACGCAATGGTAAGACACATGTATTTTCAAATCGAGACACAAGTTCGAACCTTTGAGACAATATTGTTGGAAAGGGTAGCCACGAACCCCAAAGATGTTTAATAAAAAGGACATGTAAAATACCAAAAAAGAATTAATGATAATTTTAATGGTAATCATAGTTTCATCTTTTGTTTTCATTACAAATTCTAAAACAATTTCCTTCATCACGAGTGTTGTTCAAAGAAATAAATACTTGATCATGAAATGTATTCTATTCCTATGAGTAGAGATCGAACCCCTAACTATATAATCAAAAGATAAGATTATTAACCACCATATCATATCTCATAATTGATATATATATTCACACATACTATAAATTTTCTTCATATATAAATATAAGAAAATTATGTTGATATAAATGGACAAACATGGCAGCAATGTCCATTTTCTCAATAAAAGTCATTTGTAGTATAAAAGGAAAAAATAGGAGTAATAACTTTAATTAGATGGAGGGATGTTACTGCACGAAGTTCATTGTTGTGGAACTTGAAACCAACTAAAACCACTGTTCAATTGAGGGACCATTTTTTGGGGGCATAAAATTACATGCAAATACAAAAACAGTAGGAGAAGATGTTACTTGTCACTTGTCAATATTGATTTACAAATTGAAAATGACTTCTAGACTTTCATTAACTCTAATTTTGGGAGAACATTTAAATGACTCTCACCAATTTCTATAGTATCAAATGAATTTTCTTTTTATCTTTTGAGATTGAATTTTTTTTCAAATTATTCACACACTTTTTTAAATATATATTAATAAATTATTTAAATGGAGCATGAAATATAACGATTGAATTGTTAAAATATTAATAATATAAAAAATTATAGAAATATATAAAATCACTTAAGTTATTATACCGATATAAGTGAATCCCTACCAAATAAAAAAATACTGCTAACAAATTAGTTAATATAATTATATCCATATGTTTAATTAAAAATGTAAAAAAATCAAGCTAAAACTAAAAATTGTGTATAATTAAAAGTAATAGTGTTACTGGATTTATTTCATTAAAAACTTTTGGAGAGACCAAATATAAAGGTTTTAGAAAATAAATTAAAAACAAAAGTAATTTTACCTTATAGGGCCAAGGCCTGATTAACTCATTTTGTAATTATAACATAAAAGATTAAATTATTAGGCAATAAATGACAAAGTCATCAGTTTCTCTCTCACATGATACATTAATTAACAACCATAATGCTTTAATTGAAGTTGTAATTTTTCAAATCAAGACCTTTTAAGTGCTTTAAGCCTCCACCACTTTCATGGGGCCCTTTATTTATGTCCAAAATAATTAAATTCAGATTTTACAATTTTAGATTATAAAAATATAATTTTAGGGGCAATTGCATGTTGTAGGACTGTACTAACCTACGATTATTTGCTTCATTAATTGTGGATGTAATTTGTTTCCTGTGATTTAGGAAAAGGACTATAATAGATAGTGACACCATTCATCTTATATTTTTTTATTATAAAAATATCCTATCACAATATTTATTATTTTATTAGTAATTTTTCAATCGAGTTGAGATTCAATTAGTGAGCGACAACAATACAATTAAATATTTAAAATAATATTATATAGCTTATTGGTACACAAACGACATAAGTGAAAAAAATATTATGTAACAAATATATATATATTTTTTAAAATTTATATACAAACCAAATGATGCTTTTGTTGAAACAGTAATGCTAAAGGTTTGATATTCATATTGTTATTGGTTCAAATTTTATAATGCGTACTTTTTATTGATTTAAAAATTATAAAAAAATAATATAATTTTGTACAAGAAATAGAATTTTGATAATTTTTTAATGGAGTTAAAACTTGGTTGATGGGTGACACCAATTTCCGTTGATGACTTTATAATAGAGATTATAATCTTATACTATATATAAAGCCCTTTACTGAGTTGGTATCAACCCATCAATCAGGTCCCAACTCTATTAGGAAAATTACTTTAATACCCTTTACATTAAAATAAATTATATTATTTGATGATACTTTAATATTTTTTAAAAAGAAATAAAAGTATGCGAGATTTAAACCCATGCCAATTGGGTTAGCAAAATCTTAAATTTACCACTCAACCAAAGTTTTATTTTGATATTATTAAACATTTTAATTTTATTATACACACTTTATTATCTCCATAAATTGTATATATTAATAATGTTGTTGATTGAGATGGTGTTACAAATTAACTCGACACCAACTTAAGATTGATGATAACACCATTATAAATAACTGTATTCATTTAGTAATCTTAATATAATGTTTAAATTTTCATTTTAATTACAATTTAATTTAATTTTTTTATTTTTAATATCGTACGTATTTCTCATATTATTATTAATTAATTTCTTATTATATATTTAATTATTTATTGTATATTATTTTAAACACAAATTTATATTATAAATATGTGTTTGCATGTAATAGAATTTTTAATAAGATGTTAGGTGTATATAAAACTTGATGAATTAATCATTTTTATTATATAAAAATTAAAATATTCATACTTTTTGTATAATATTTAACATTATCATGTCTTGCAAATGTTCTCTTAAATTTTGTGCACTTTTAAAGGATAAATAGAGAATAAATTAAAGGAGGAAAAAGAAAAAAGTGGAAGTAAAAGCTGCAATCTTAGCTTTATCGAAAACTTTGCTATCCCTTAAAGAATCAACCTGGAAGTGGACATATTCAGTCATACTTATATTATTGGTATATATTATTTAAAATATTTTATATATTAATGATTTGTGGAAATAAATATCAAAATTATATATAAATTTTGACTCAATGTATAATATTATAATATTATATATATAGTTTAGTTTTGTATAATTTTATATATAAAATTTTAATTTGATTCAATTTTCACAAATTATTGATAATATTATTGAATTAATAACACTTTACGTTGATATATTGCATGTACAGAAAATTATATTATTCCAATATAAAAATAAATAAATATTTATTTATTTAAATATGTACAGTTGAACTAAAATCAAAATTTCATATTAAATTAATATTTATGCCTAATTTGTATTATATAAATTTTGTGCAAGCGCGAATAGGATGTTAATGTTTTCTCATTTTTATTTTTTCTTTATATAATATTAAAAGTAGGAGATGAAATAATAAATGTTTTGTCAGCTACATTTTCTTTATACAAAATTAAAATTAAGAGATATACTAATACACAGTTTAAATTCATATTAAATAGGTGTTGTATTCATAGTAATTAAATACAGAACTATTGGTCCTTTTTATGCAAAACAATCCGAAAGTGTTTAAGATAGATAAATAGATACAAATGCAAGGAGACATTATGTACAAATTGCTGCTTCGTATTCCAACAACATAATGATATTGACACCATACCATCTCATTTCTTAAAACTTAAAATAGGGCCTTTTCATAATTTCTTCTTTTTCAATCTCAATTAATATTTTGTTTTTGCATTTAATTCTCCATTTTCTTTTTTTTAAGACATTATTTTAATTTAGAAGTTAATATTCTAATGTGTTTAGAAGTTAATTATTATTGTTAATAAGCGTTGATTTAATGATAAAGAAGAGGTCCTAAAAACTTGGTATCCAATTTAAATATCAAAATGTGTGGGTAATAATACTTTTTATTTATTTATAATAAAAAAAAAACAATCTTTTTCAAGTGAGTTTAAAAATGTATGTTAATTTTTAACATTAAATTCATCTTACTCAACTCAAAGTTAATTAAATAATAATTTATTAAAGAAGGAAGTGAAATATGATCACAACGTTGGTTGTTAGGGTGTTTATTATTTATAAGGTAGATTAAAGATAAGTTGAAAATCAAAGTGAGTCAAACCTTTTTAATGTTATTGTAAACTAATTATAATAATTCTCATCCAATATTATCAGTCTTTTTGCTTGCCAATTGCCGACATAGACATTTGGAGTACCTTGTGATGGAAGAAATTCAACAACATAATTGTTTTCATTTCAAGTTTAATTTAATTTATTTCTACATTTTCTTTTGCAAATTCAATATTATTTAATAATAATAATCATATCTTTTTTATTTTATTTTATTTTTAATAATAAAATCCACCATCATATTTGCCTTACCCAAACTTGAAAAACTTCGAACCTCAATTCCATCATCAACAAATCTACATTCATACTCAAACCTACTTTTCAATAATATATCCCCATTTGGCAACTGCTTTTTGATAAGCAATGGGAATATCTAAAAGCATTTGCAATTTCTGCATTTTGGGCTTCATTTTTTTTCATTTGAGTTTAATATTTTTAGGTTTTAAATTGTGTTTCTGATTTATTTTATATGTGAAAATTAAACGTCGATAATAATAATATAGAAAAATCGCAAAGTAATAAGAAAGGAAAAATAAAAACACAGATTTTACGTGAAAATTATTTCGGGAAAAATCACGGGTAAAGGAGAAGAAAATTTACTAATGTCGAATTCGTACGATACAATAAGAGTTTTGACTATATCTATTTATTGGTTAAAAAACTTATTCTAATCAATGTCAAATAGAAGTAGTATAGTAAGGTTGAAACACTTTGTTCTAATCAATATCAAATAAAAGAAGTGTACTTCTATCCGGCCCTCGGCTTTAGCCCCCATAGATCCCCTTTAACAGGAATTTGAGCACATAACTCTAACATTATATCTTAATTTTCATATATTATATTTATATCATTTTTTTAGGTTATATTAAGTTTTGTTATAGTTATAATGGTTGAGGAGTTAGATTTTTGATGCTTTTCATAGTAAGATTTGCATATATGTGGGTTCACAATTCAAATTTTAATCTATTTTCATTTCTTATTTGGTGTCATCTTTATTTAAATTATTTTAGTTTAATTAAATCATCGATCCACCGATTTATGTATTATAATAATTTGATTTTAATCCTAATTATACAAATTTATTGATTTTATAAATGAAACATTAAAAAGTTAGTTGTGTTTGTATCCTATTGTATGTCAATTTGCTTTATGTTTTACATAATATTTTCTATTAACTCAATTTAAATTTAAAAAAAATATTTTGTACCATTTTTCGTGAGATGAAAGTCTAGAATTTTTTACATGCAAATATTTCACCTTATCTAAATCATAATAGGTTTATACTTTTGTTTTGTGGTTTTCTTTTTTTGTCTTTCGTGTTATGCGTTAATTTATTATTTATTTTTGTATAATTTATCGTATTTAACTCCTAAATTTATTTATTTAAAATAAATTATTTCTCTTGCCACACAACAAAGTAATTATGAGAAATAAATTTACGAAAATTAATAAAAGCACATGTATTAATGTTATTTTTTAAAAGTTCTATTCGCTCCCACCTATATTTTGGTGTGCAAAAGAATGACTAACAAATAAACCTCGAGAATACAATAAATTCCAATGGCTATCGACATTTTGTATGACGGAAACAGTGCACTAAGTATTGAGTGGAGCATAGTAAGAATATCGATTTCTATAAAGAACTTCTACAATTATTACTTAGAAAAAAATCTAATAATACTAAAAGATGAAAGAGAATAAAAAGAAACTTTTTATATGCTTCAAGTGTAACAAACAGATGAATTCTGACTTATATTTATAGAAATCACTACACCAAAACAAACGCCGCAAAAAATCGAGAAATAGTGGCGTTTTAGGAAAATCGCCGCAAAAAATAACAATTAGTGGCGTTTCCTTGGAAAACGCCACAAATAATAAAAGCAAACGGCATCGTTTGGTGGCCTTTCGGGGAAATTAGTGGCGTTTTTAGTGAAGCGCCGCTAATGCTCTGGTTATTAGCGGCGTTTTTTAAGAAGCGCCGCTAATGTTGAGTGTTTTAGCGGCGTTTTTTATATAGCGCCGCTAATCTAGGTGTTTTAGCGGCATTTTTGTTGAAGCGCCGCAAAAACAATTTACCTCAATTGAACTATTATGTATATTATTTAAATGAAATTAAACTTATTTCTAATAAAATATTTAAAATCTGCAAGAAAAAATAATAGGTATAAATAATTTGAAATAAAACACATGGAAAATTTAAAATACTATTATTTAAAATAATTTTAAAGTTTGTTGGGTACATGATTACTGATTGTTTTTTAATTTATATATTAAAAAAATTGAAATTATTATCGTAATTAAAAGAGATAGTATTAATTTAAATTTAAAATATTGAATTAAGCGTATCACTGTAGTTAAATTTAGGGTTTTAGGTTTTAGGGGTATATATATGATATTATTAATTTAAGATTTGAGGTCGGTTTAGAGGTTACTATTTTAAGGTTATTATTATAATTGATCAGGAGTATATATATATTGGATTTAAGGATATGGTTTAAGGGCTAAGATATAATGTTTAGGGGTTAGGGTTGGGGTAGTTAACACTTAGGGGTTATTAGGAGTTAACGATTTAGGGTTTAGCTAGGGGTCGGGTTAGGGAACATATTGGGTTTAGATTAATTAGTTTTTTCAAATTATATTTTAAATATGTTCTTATATAATTGTAAAAGAGGTAATAATAAAATTTTTTTAGGGTTTTTTCGGTTCGGTATATGATTTGGTTTCGGTATATTATTAATTTAAATTCGAATTTGAATAGTAATGCTCAAATAATTCATGAATAACACTTAAATACTTAAATAAATTTGTGAATTTGAATTGAAATCATTCAAAAATATGCATATACCTGAGTCAGTATCATTCCTATTTTGATCACTTCAATAAAAAAAATCCCATATATATACTTGTTAGTACTCCTTGTTTGTTTTCATTAATTTATCTATTTGAGAAAGAATATAATAAATTAGGTAATTAGACAAATTTATTCATTTATAAATAAAATAAAATATTATAAAATTCAAACTTTATACAAAAAAAAATAAATATTATAAAGATAATATTGTTTATTGCTACTTTATACAAAATTTTTTACTATTAATTATTGTTTAATCAGTTTTAACTATTTTATGATTATTAAAGATTTAGGGATTATTTTGGATGGCCGTGCTATTTTAAGGATTAGGGGGTATGGATTTAGGGTTTGGGATATAAAGGTTAGGGTTTAGGGGTTAAGGGTTACATGTTACAAGTTAGGGGTTAAAGATTTAGGGTTTAAGGTTTCAGGGGTCGAATAAGGATTTTAGGTTAATTTAGATTAATTTCTTTAAATAATATTTTAAAAAATCAATCTAAAGTACCAAATGATATATTTAAATATTAGTTTAAAAAGAATTCATAAATAAGTTAAAAAATAATTTTGATATATATCATATGTATGGATATATATTTAGGTATAATTATTTATTTTGGAAATATATATATAGGATCAAATACATAAAAAAATGAAAAAAGACAAAAAATGACAAAAAAAACTAAAATTTACAAAACGGTGTCGTTTCGAATGAATAGTTAAACTTTTAGTGGCGTTTTAGCTGTTAAACGCCGCAAATGTGGGAAGAATTACTGGCGTTTTTACAAGAAACGCCGCAAAAGTGTCTTTAAACTTTGAGTAAACAACGCCGTTTGTCTACACTATTTTTAACTTATAAAAAGTTTAGAATTATTTACTTGAAACGTCACCGTTTTGGCTTGTTGTACGTTAAGTGTTAGTGGCGTTTTTTCATTAAACGCCACAAACTGTGTAATTTGAGAAAAAAAATGGCCCCGTTTCTGCTTACAACATTAAATTTTTATGGCGTTTCTGCAAAAACGCCAGAAATTTTGGAAGCAATAGCTGCATTTTTTCAATAAACGCCGCAAAAGGGTATTAAAATAATATCTAAACGGCGACGTTTCTGTACACGATTTTTAACTTAGAAAAATTTTAAAATTATTTATTTAAAACATCACCGGTTTGCTTAAAGTAAATTAAGTATTAGTGGCGTTTTTACACAAAACGCCAGAAATAATTGCAAATTGAGACTAACAAAACGGCGTCGTTTCTGTTTAAAACTTGAACTTTTAGTGGCGTTTCTAGGAAAACGCCGGAACTGTGTAAGCAATAGTGGCGTTTGTATATTAAACGCCGCAAAAGAGTTTTAAAAGAATGAGTAAACGGTGTCGTCTTTGTACAGAAATTTTAACTTAGACAAATTTTAGTGGTGTTTGTGCTTAAAACGCCACAAATAGTGCAATTCCAAACCACGAAAATGGTGCCGTTTCTGTTTACAACTGTAATATTTAGTGGCATTTTTAGGGAAACACCGGAAATGTGGAAGCATTAGCGGCGTTTGGAACTAAAACGCCGCAAAATGTTGTTAATATAATGGCTAAACGACGCCGTTTCCGTAACCGATTTTTAACTTAGAAAAATTTTAGAATTATTTATTTAAAGCGTCACCGTTTGGCTGAAAATAGATTAAGTATTAGTGGTGTTTTTTATTAAATGCCACAAAGAATGCAATTTCAGACTAACTGAACGGCGCCGTTTCGGTTTACAGGTTTAATTTTTTGTGGCGTTTGGTATATAAATGCCGGAAATGTGGAATAAGTAGTGGCGTTTTTTATAAAAACGCCGCAAAAGTGTATTAATATTTTTTCTCAACGACGCCGTTTTTGCAGACGTTCTTTAACTTAGCATTTATTCACTTGACAAAGACAGAAAGAAAAGGCAATTGCAGAGGCCGATTCGGAAGGGAAAAAAACCTAAGAAAAAATTCTAAGGAAGAAAGGGGAGGAGAAGTCAGAAATCATCAAAGAGGAAGCAACGATTGCGTCATTCTTGACAGTAGCTGCGGAATTTCTGGTTAAAAGGTATGCGTTTAATCCTTCCGAACCACATCGTCTTGATTTAAGGTTTTGGCTGCATTGTGTTTTGCGAATTTGGGGTTTAGGAAAAAAATTTCAGATTTTGGGGTTTTCGGTATAGGTTAAAACACCATAGAAACAAAAATTCCCTTTTGCACACTTACACATGAAAGGTAAAGGATCCAGTGCTACCATCAGATTCATATGAGTCTCTTGACTCTTCTAATCTCAGATTTTGGGGTTTTCGGTACAGTGTATGAGGGATTTAGGTATAATTTTTTTATTTAGCAGTTGCCCTGAATTTTGGTTACAGTGTATGAGGGATTTAGGTATAAAATGTTTATTTGGCAGTTGCCCGATTGAATTTTGTGAATGAATTTCTGTATGAGGGATTTTGCCAGATTTTCTAAATGAATTTTTTGAATGAATTTTCTTAATGAATATAGTAAATGATGTTCTGTTTTATACTTTGTTTGGTTGCCACTGTTTATGAATGTAAACTTCTGTTTTCTAATTTGTATTTAAAGTTAGTAAGATTAGTTTATAGTGTTTGACTGATTTTGAATGTGATGTTGCATTTGTTCTGTCAAGTACATTTGTTTTGCATTTTTAGCGTTCCTTTACTAAAGTAATTTGTGGGAACATATATACATTAGGTAACAGCATAGTTATAACCTATATGTTTTTAAGTTAATGAAAAATTGAAATGATGATCAGATTCATTTTTCGGTAATATTAAAGTATCTGCACAATTATATAATAATTATTTTTATTAATTACTTTATTATAAAACTAGATTTCTCATAGTGGTATCGAAAACTCATTTTATGAATATAATATACCACACCACCATCAACGACGGTTGCTGCTAGCAGATGCCTTTTTAATTATTCAGCTGTAGATGTTGGTCTTAGGGTGGTATTGTTTGCTGCAGCTGTAATTGCTGTGGTAGTTATGGCTACTAGCAAGCAAACTGAAATGGTTCCTGTTCCAGGCTTGCCTACTTCAGTTAGGGTTCCTTATTCGGCCGAGTTCACTGATTCACCTGCCTTTGTGTCTTTTTTAACTGAATTACCTTGTACTCGGGTTTGGTTATACTCGATATAGGTATACATTTTACATGAATACGTTGAAGAGTTATATTATATTTTGTTTTCTCTATTTAAAAAAATGGAAGCCCTTCCATATTTCTTCATTAATTTTATAAGACGTTAAATCCACTTGAATTTTTTATAATCACAATTTCAACTTTAGTTTCAAAAATTAATATCTAGAGAGGCCTTCCCCATCTCTATTATATTTATTTAAGGACTTTCACATGTAACAATTACTTTATTAATCCCTAATATTCTTAAATTTTTATAAATTAAATCTTAATTCCAAAGTTGCACAATTTTCTCTGGACATTTTTATTTTATCAACGTTACTCACATATACCTTTTTTTTATGAATAAATTATCATGTTTGATTTATTTATATATTTTTATTATTTGGTTGATGAAACATAAATTTATATAAAAGCATATTTTATTAAATTTTCATTTTATAAAATTTATTATTTATTAATTAAAACAATTTGTTTCTCTCAATAAAATTAGTAATAGATGCCATTTAAAAAAAATAGAAATATAAGTTGCTTTTAAGGGAAATAGGTCGATTTTGATATGATGGAACAGTGCCATGTTAAAGACTTATTTCAAATTTTTTTTAAAATTAATTAATAAATATGTTATTTTTGAGTTTTTAATTAACATTCATATTTTATTTTATTTTATTTTTATTTCATATTTTTAATGAATAACATGTTTTTTATATAGATAAAATAATAAATATGTAACTATATAATAACAAGGCATAAATACTTATTTAACCTCTAAATTTATCATTTTCTTCTACGTATGTACTCATAAATTTTTTTTGTTGTCCTAAGTTGATATTTCGGTAAGAGTTTTGATTTTTTTTCTTTTCTTTTTGAAATAGTAATAAGCTCAAGAGACATGACGCTTTTAGGTGATGTCAATATAATAACTTGGCCAGTAATACATAACTTTTTAACAAGTTTTATATAAACTTACATACTACATTACTTATGATGCGGAACCCCGGATCTAGACACAAGAGAAACACAAATTAGAAATAAAAACGAGAATAAATAAAATTAGTTAAATAATAATAATAAAAGGATAGATTTGCCCTATGGAACCCTTGGTTAACTTGCAACCAAAAACGCCAATAATTGAGCGGCTCCCTACGAAACCCCTAAAAGAAGAACCTCTAGAAACACCGATGAACGGGAAAGAAATTTGAATATTTGTAACTCCGAAATACCCTCGAAAGTAACAAACTCCAAACTAAATAGTAAGAGAAGAATCACTCTAATCTCAGAAATTTGCCTCACACAAATTTGGAAGAAAACAAATACTCTCTTTTTTTTTATCCTTCAATGTGTAGAAAACAAGCCTATTTATAGGCAAATTACAAGAGTAATTGAATCCTAATAAAAACTCTTTAAAGAGTAATTGAATCCTAATAAAACTCTTTAAAATTATCTAAGAAAATAAATAAATAATAACCTAACCAATAAAATTACTTAACTCATAAATGATGTGTCCCAACCAATGAGAATTAAGTAAATAATAATAATAAGATACATAAAAGATTAATCCACCAATTTATGGGCTTCACTATTCCAAGATTGGTCCAGTGAATTGCATTCCCGTATTTGTCAATGTCACGAACATGATGAATTAAATTTGTAGCAACAAAGTCTAGGACAAAAGCATTCATCTTTGATTTTAATTGTCGTGCCTTGTTTCGAGTGATTGGACACTAGGAAAAACAACCCTTTGAGTGTCACCTCCTTGGCTCGTATCATTCTCCCCCTCTTTAAGAAGATTCGTCCTCGAATCTGAACCTACATCAAATTCAAAAGGAGAAAGATTAGAAACATTGAAAGTAGCACTAACACTATACTCACCAGGAAGATCAATGCGATAAGCATTGTCATTTACTTTCTCGAGTACTTGGAATGATCCATCTCCTCGTGCATCAAGTTTATTCTTTCTCTTAGGAGGAAATCGTTCTTTCCTCATATGCATCCATACCCAATCTCCAGGTTCAAACAAGACTTGCTTTCGCCCTTTATTAGCTCAATGTGCATTGGACTCATTCGTTTTCTCAATGGCTTTACGAGCCTTCTCTTGGATCTCTTTCACTAAATCAGCTTTCCTTTCACCATCTAAATTAGCAATGTCATTCAAAGGTAAAGGAAGCAAATCTAAAACAGTAAGTGGATTAAAGCCATATACAATCTCAAAAGGAGTAAAACTTGTGGAAGAATGAACAGAACGATTATAAGCAAACTCAACATAGGGTATCCATTCTTCCCAAGATTTAACATTCTTACCTATTATGACTCTAATCAAAGATCCCAAAACTCGATTTACCACATCGGTTTGACCATCAGTTTGAGGGTGGCATGTAGTAGAGTAAAGTAGTTTAGTACCTAACTTACCCAATAACACATTCCAAAAGTGACTAAGAAATTTTGCATCTCTATCGAAAATGATAGTCCTTGGGATTCCATGTAATCTCACAACTTCACGGAAAAATAGATCGGCAACATGGGTTGCATCATCAGTCTTATGGCATGGAATGAAATGAGCCATTTTAGAAAATCGATCCACAACCACAAAGATGCTATCTCGTCCACGCTTTGTCCTTGGTAAACCTATTACAAAATCCATTGAAATGTCAGTCTAAGGTGAACTAGGAATAGGAAGAGGAGTATATAGACCATGAGGCATCACAGTGGATTTAGCTTATTTACAAGCAATGCAAGTAGAACAAATTTTCTCAACAAGTTTTCGCATGTTAGGTCAATAAAAATGCTCATGTAAAACATCATAAGTCTTAGTGACTCCAAAATGACCCATAAGACTACCACTATGAGCCTCTCGAACCAACAATTCTCGCATTGAACACTTTGGTAAGCATAGTCTATTATTTCGAAAAAGATAGCCATCATGCTTATAAAATTTGTGAAATGCACCATGTTCACATGCGTCATAAATGCTTGCAAAATCAGAATCAGTGGCATATAAATCTTTGAGATACTCAAAACCTAATAACTTAGTATGCAAAGTACTAAGTAAAGTGTACCTCATTGATAGAGCATCAGCCACAATATTATCTTTACCTTTCTTATACCTTATAACATAAGGAAAAGATTCAATGAATTCAACCCACCTCGCATGTCGCTTGTTCAACTTACCTTGTCCCTTTAAGTGCTTAAGTGATTCATGGTCTGTGTGAATCACAAACTCCTTTGGTAAAAGGTAATGTTGTCAAACTTCTAATGCCCTTACCAAGGCATACAACTCTTTATCATAGGTCGAATAGTTCAAATGTGCTCCACCAAGTTTCTCACTAAAGTAGGCTAGTGGTTTATTATCTTGCATGAGGACGGCACCTATACCTACACCAGAAGCATCACATTCAATCTCAAAGGTCTTTTCAAAATTAGGTAAAACAAGAATAGGAGCAGTACACAATTTATCTTTAAGGTCATTAAATGCTAATTCTTGCTTATCTGTCCAATAAAAAGATACATCCTTTTTAATAAGTGCAGTTAAAGGCGAAGCAATTGTGCAAAAGTTACAAACAAACCTGCGGTAGAAACCGGCTAACCCAAGGAAAGACCTTACTTCAGAAACAGTTTTAGGGATAGGCCATTCTTTATTTGCCTTTACCTTCTCCTCATCCACATGGACTCCTGTAGAACTTATCACAAAACCTAAAAAAACAAGCTTATCCATACAAAAGGTGCATTTTTCAAGATTAGCAAAGAGTTGTTCATGCCTTAACATATCCAGTACTAATTTAACATGCCCAACATGATCATTCAAAGTTTTGCTATAAATCAGTATGTCATCAAAATACACAATGACAAATTTTCCTAAAAAAGGTCTAAGTATGTGGTTCATTAATCTCATGAATGTGCTAGGAGCATTAGTTAAGCCAAATGGCATGACTAACCACTTATACAGGCCATACTTAGTCTTAAAAGCAGTTTTCCATTCATCACCTTGTTTCATTCCTATTTGATAGTAACCACTTTTTAAGTCAATTTTAGAAAAAATGCATGCACCATTAAGCTCATCCAACATATCATCTAATCGAGGAATTGGATATCGATACTTTACCGTAATCTTGTTGACAGCACGATAATCAACACACATTCTCCAAGAACCATTTTTTGGGACGAGAAGTACAGGAATCGCACAAGGACTTAGACTATCACAAATCAACCCTTTCTCTAAGAGATCTTCAACTTGCCTTTGCAACTCCTTAGTTTCTTCAGGATTGCTTTGATAGACTGGTCTATTCGGAATACTCGACCCAGGCACAAAGTCAATTTGATGTTCAATCCCTCGTAAATGAAGTAATCCCTTAGGCACTTCAGAAGGAAATACATCCTCAAAATCCTGCAAAAGATTAAACAAAACAACTAGGCAAATGTGTATTAGGGTTAGTCAAAACAAAGTTTTCCCTAAACCTAATAATTACAAATGTTTGTTTTGTACAAAGAGCAAATTTGATATCTCAAAACTTAGCGAATAAACTCACTCTTTCATCTCGTGACTTGTGTGTGCAATCACTCACCAATGTTGGGCCTTTAAGTTGGCTTTTAACACTAAGGGTCTCTTTACTCTCAGCCTTTTTCAATGATTTGACCTCACTTCCCTTACCCATCTCACTAGTAAGTTTGAGTTGATCATTGTAGACTTCTTGAGGAGGAAGTGGAGCCAAAGTAAACTTCTTTCCAAGGAACACAAAGGTATATTGGTAAAGGAAACCATCATGATTTACTCGTCGATCAAACTGCCATGGCCGTCCAAGTAATATGTGCCCAGCTTGCATTGGAACAACATCACACAAAACTTTATCAGAGTATCTACCAATGGAAAATGAAACTAAGCATTGCTTAGATACTTTTACCTCCCCACTATCATTTAGCCATTGCAAGCGGTATGGCCTTGGATGCTTCACACAAGGTAGGCCAAGTTTCTCAACAAGGGAAGAACTTACCACATTGGTGCAACTTCCACTATCGATGATCAATGAACTAGGTTGTCCACCAATCAAACATCTCGTGTAGAAAATGTTATCTCTTTGTTCGCGCCATTCCTCTTCAAACTGAACATTTAAAGCCCTTCGAGCAACAAGTGCTTTCTCACCATACTCCAAGTATTCTTCATACTCATCATGAGTATGCACATCATCAGCATCTTCCAAAGGAGGCATCTCATCTTCGTTATTGGACTCAAAATCAACCTCGCCATCTTCTCGAATCACCAATAACTTTTTATTAGGGCATTTTCGAGCATAGTGACCCCTTCCTTGGCATTTGAAGCAGGTAATATCTTTTGGCTGCTTAATGGCACTAGGAGAAGTAGAAGAAGAAGATGGAGCTCGATTAGTAGAAGTAGAACCTTTAAATGAATTAGGCATACCTCTATCTTTGGAGTAAGTTCTAGGCTCATTTGGCTTGAACCGTGCATCTCTCCCATTCCACAATCTATCATCTTGTTTTTGCCAATTTTCTCTCCAAGTAGGATTAGAAACTGAACTAGCACCCCTCGGTGTCCCTTTCTTTCGTAATTGATTTTCAATGGTGAGCGCGGTTTGAAGCATTTCTTCAACATCCATGTAGTGTTGTAACTCAACTCGATTTGCAATCTCAGGCTTTACGCCGGCAAGGAATCTAGCCATAGTCACCTCAGCCTCTTCAACAAGATTAGCTCTAATCTGAATAGTCTCCATCTCTTTGTAGTAGTCATCCATAGATCTATCTCCTTGAACAAGATGTTGGAGTCTTTGATGGAGTTCTCAATAATAGTATGGTGGAACAAACCGTTTTCGCAAGATGAGCTTCATTTCAACCCAAGTAGTAACAGGTTGCTCTCTATAAAGAATCCTGCTTTTACATAATTGATTCCACCATGTTAGTGCATAATTAATGAACTCAGCGACAACGTATGTTACCTTTTTCACATCAGAGTAATTGTAACAAGCAAAGACTGCTTCCATCTTTTCCTCCCAATCAAGGTAAGCATCAGCATCATTCTTCCCTGAAAAAGAAGGAAATTTTGGTTTGGGGGTGTCATTGTTTCGCTCTAATCTTTCTCTAGGTACATACTCAGACTCAAAGTCATCATCAAAAACATGGTCCTCCCTTCGTTTAAAAGTTCGATCTCGCAAATTTGATCGGCTTATAAAGACTTCGTTCAACTTCTTGTAATTATCGGCAATGTATCTCTCTTGAGTTGTAAGTTTTGTATCAAGATACTCCCTTTGCTCTTGTAACATCTGGGTCATGCGATGTTCGAATTGAGTTTGCAACTTTTTTATCTCTTTTTGTAACAACTCGACCAAAGGATCGTTCTCTCTTTTTTGCTCATCCTCTTCATTTTTACTAGTTTGGGATCTAGTGATTGGCATGGTATCTGTGAAAAAATCACACAAATAGGAACAAGAAAGAAATAATAATAATAACCTCACTCGGTAGCTCTCAAAAGAATAACTCTCTGAATGATTCAAAACTTGTAAATATGTTTGGAGAGGGTTACTAATCAAGATCAAATAACGGAGGTGCAAACTTCAAAGAAACAATGAAGATCCTAATTGCTTTAAGAGGCCAATAAACTTGACGAGGTAATTTGTAATGGAGGCTACACAGATGAAAGAATTGTGCGTGCCTTTAATATCTGCTAACACAAGAAGAAACAAAGTGTTAGAAAGCGTAAGAGAAACAAAAAAAAACGTAGACCTGCAACGATCCCTAACTCTAGAGTCAAAGAAAAGCTTTAATAAGAAGAAAACTTAAGAAAACTCTACCCAATTTAAAAAAAAAACAAAAATCAGAAACTTTCGGTGTCTTAAGATTTTCAAAAAAAAATTGAAACTTTAATTATACTTGAGTCAAGAAAAGATGAAGGAAAAGAAATTCAATTTTGGGAAAAATAAAAAATAATAAAAATAATAGGAAAAGAAGAAACCTACGTATGAAAGGTAGGCAACTTTTTTTTTGCGGTTTTTTTTACGCTTTTTTGCTTCTTCTTTTTTTCCTTTTTCTTTTTCTTTTTGCTGTTTTTTTAAAGAATAAGAGGAGAATAAACACAAACTTCAAAAAAAAGAGAATCAACGAAACTGATGAAAAGTTTTTTTGGTATTTTGACTCATTTCGGATTTGATTTTAGCTTCAAAAATAACACCGAATGGCCTGAAACTGATACCAACTGATGCAGAACCCCGGATCTAGACACAAGAGAAACACAAATTAAAAATAAAAACGAGAATAAATAAAATTAGTTAAATAATAATAATAAAAGGATAGATTTGCCCTATGGAACCCTTGGTTAACTTGCAACCAAAAACGCCAATAATTGAGCGGCTCCCTACGAAACCCCTAGAAGAAGAACCTCTAGAAACACCGATGAACGGGAAAGAAATTTGAATATTTGTAACTCCGAAATACCCTTGAAAGTAACAAACTCCAAACTAAATAGCAAGAGAAGAATCACTCTACTCTCAAAAATTTGCCTCACACAAATTTGGAAGAAAACAAATACTCTCTCTTTTTTTGATCCTTCAATGTGTAGAAAACAAGCCTATTTATAGGCAAATTACAAGAGTAATTGAATCCTAATAAAAACTCTTTAAAGAGTAATTGAATCCTAATAAAACTCTTTAAAATTATCTAAGAAAATAAATAAATAATAACCTAACCAATAAAATTACTTAACTTATAAATGATGTGTCCCAACCAATGAGAATTAAGTAAATAATAATAATAATAAGATATATAAAAGATTAATCCACCAATTTATGGGCTTTCACTATTCCAAGATTGGTCCAGTGAATTGCATTCCCGTATTTGTCAATGTCACGAACATGATGAATTAAATTTGTAACAACAAAGTCTTGGACAAAAGTATTCATCTTTGATTTTAATTGTCGTGCCTTGTTTCGAGTGATTGGACCACTAGGAAAAACAACCCCTTGAGTGTCACCTCCTTGGCTCGTATCAACTTACATATTAACTTACATAAGTTATCTACAAGCTTATATATAAACTTGCATAACTTACATAATAACATAATAACTTACATAATACATAGCATACATAACTTACATAAGATAGAACTTATATAACTTAAATAACTTACATAATTTACATAAAACATAACTCTGATAACTAACATAACTCTGATAAGTTTTCAACTATTTTATTTGTAATGCAGATAAAATGCCTAGAAGAAAAATGCGAGATGTAAGCATTGTTCAAAATGCTCCAAACTTGGCAGAAACAAATAATGAACAACGGACAGCTATTGGATCTTCGAATATTCCGAATACACTTGAGGATCCTACAGAAGTTCAAAGTAATTTTACATTTAATTTACATGCATGTTGACTTATAATTGATTTATTTTTCAAATTCTTATATTATAATATACCATTTTCAGCTGAAAATGGTGGGACGCGCAGAGGTCGAGGACGTACGCTACTTAGAGAGCTATACGAGTTAGATCCAGTCGAGCGTGTCAAAGTTGGACGAAACAGATTTGGTCAGCCTGTTGGATCAGAAGCTCGACTTTTAGCAGGATACTTAGGCATTTTAGCACGAAATGCGAATATGTTGCCTATCAACTACAAGTTATGGCATAAAATGCCCGATAGTAACAAAAACCAAGCCCTCGATAATATTAAGGTAACGAAACGTTAATGTCATCTGTAATACTTAGGTTTAAGTTTCATTTATATTTACTTTCTTAACTTTTGTTTTTTGTAGGCGAGGTTTGCTTTAGAGGTCTCGGATACTTATGTAAAAAAGGCATTGGGAAAAAGATTGAGAGACCATAAAAGTACTTTAAAGAAAGATTATTATAAGACAAAAACAACCTTCGAAGAGAAATTGCAAAATGTCCCGCCGGGTATGCTGAGGTACCAATGGGAAGAATCGGTTAGATTTTGGCAATCGAAGAAAGGCGAGGTATGACGTGCTTCCAAACTCTTGTAATTATTTTGGTTTATAGTATTTACTATTTACGTACTAAAAATTTCATAACGTAGGATCGTGAACGAGTTGGAAAAAGCAGCAGGTAGAAATAGAAATTCACTCACACAGCCGGGTCGAAAAGTTTTGCATGTATAGCTGAGGCGGAGGTATTTTTAATTTTTTAATACTGTCAAATATGTATAAATTTCCATTAAATAATATTTTTACTACTATATTTTAGGAACTATCGTATGGTCAAAAAGTTAGACGCCTTCAACTATTTGAAATTACACATAGGAAGAAAGATGGATCTCCTATGACTCCTAAAGCTGCAGAAATTATGATACGTTTATTTAATACGATTTGACTTGTTTTAGTTATTTATAGTGTTTATTTTCTAATGGTTTAATTCATTGCTTGTAATGCAACTATTGTTAAGTTATGTTGCATTTGTTTTTTTAATATATATTGATTCCTAACTATGTGATTTATTTATTAGGAAAAACTAAAAGATAAAGAGGCGGAGTACGAAACGATTGCTTCCAGTGAGAGTTCTGTTCATCTTGAAGACATTGATAACCAGATTATTGCTGAAGTTTTGGACCCTGAAAGGTATGTCGAGTTAGATTTCAAGGATCTTTTATTAACCCAACCCAATATTTTAGTTCCAGCTCGCGGCAATACATGCCTTCAGCGAGTCAGTCTCAAGCTGAAGTTCAGAGGTTAAAAGACCAGATGGCTCAGATACAAGTGACCACAATTGAGGTTCAAAAGAAATATGAAGAACTCTAGCTACAACTTAAAGTAGAGGCAGCAGCGAGGGAAGCAGAGGCGATAGCGAGGAAAGCAGAACAGAGCAGAAAGTACGACGAACTCCAACAGCAGCTTCAGAATATGATGAAGATGTTTCAGCAATCGCAACATCCGCCGTCATAGTGTATTGTATAAATATTTTTATCATTTTAACTTTTAACATTTTTGTAAAAATAATATGAATTATATTTTATTTATTGATATTAATATTATTTTATTTGTTTAATTTAAAATATTATATAGATTTATTGCTTTTGGTTGGTTTAGATTGGGTTATTTTTGATTTGTTGTTGCAAGATGGCTGAAAATATGAAAAATTTAATTTTGCAAAAATCCCAAAATTAGTGGCGTTTGTGAGGAAAGCATTGCTAAAGAACATGAACTTTAGCGGCGTTTGTGATAAAAGCGCTGCTAAAGAACATGACCTTTAGCGCCGCTAAAGGCCTAAAAAACACCGCTAAAAACCTGTTTTGGTGTAGTGAATTATCATGTCTTTTCATAGAGATATAACTATCCAAATGAATGACTATATCTTTAATAATAAACATTATCTATTGAATAATTACAACTATTTATTAATAAAGTGATTTCATTTATAACTTTTTGAAACACTATAAAGTAGAAATTATTTTATTTTATGTCACATTAACGCTAGATTTGATAGAAGTTGAAATCATATGAGCAACACCAACCAGAGATGAAGAAAAAGAAGGGAAATCTTTTACTTGACTCTAAGTTCTGACATAACTGTTTTGGTGTGAGGAACATTGCATACAGTTAAAGTTGCGGGAGGAGCAGGAATGTTTTTATGATTTTATCACAGAAAACTATGGTAATATTGGATTCTCAATAAATTGGTAGTCAAACTTAGAAAAGGTAAAACTTGTTTGGCATCCTGAAATCAATATTTTATTTAAAATCACCCAACTGTTTTTCCATGGTCTAAAAGTTTAGCTTGGAACTTTCTTAACAACATCAATCAATCCATTTTTATTATTTATAAATACACAATAAGGTATTGAATTGGTCCGAAAGTACGGGCTTTTGGACTTTGAAAAAACGAAAATGGTGGCAGTTATTGAATGAGAAATCCAAGCTAATCTGTAAACCTTATTAACAAATGATCAACATCCTTTTTCTTGTATTTTAATCCTTCAATATTAACTCTATTTTTAAACCAAATCCATATATAAAACTTCACACATTCATGTTCATTCGTATTATTTATGTTATTTTAATTTTGTTATATTATGTTGATATTGTGATATTATACAATTTCTCATATTGATATATCAAGTTTTTCACCAATTCTAAACCCTTACTTCAAGTTCATGTCATGTTAGGTTTAGTCAAGGTCCGGGTAGTTCACTTGGTCGGACAAAGATATTTTTATTTCGGGTTAACTCGGCTCGATGTGTATTGACTTCAATTTAAATAGTAAAAAATATTTTTTAAAATTAAAGTTAATTAAAAAATTATATAAATATTAATTAAAAATATAGTTTTTAATATTTTATTATTTTTTAAATAGTGGAATGGGCGTTTTTGGTGAGCCAGCCCAACCCAAAAACTAGCCTGGGCTTAAGAATTTTTTTTGAAACCTGACATTAGCTCGATCTAACTCGACCCATGAACAACTCTAAGTGAGATTATCTTAAAGGCTAGATTTTGGAATTTGAAGGAAGTGTTAGAAAAATAATTATAGGTAATTAATTAATTTCTAGTTTTTATTATAAAAAAGACTAGGTTAGGATAATTTTTTTAAGCATTGTTTTTTTTCCAGCTAATATGAATTAATTACAATTAGTTTTGGATTTCATCATGTTATTGTTTTATGAGTAAATTACATCTAACGTCACTAAATTATTAGTAAGTTTATATTTTGTCACTTAACTTCAAAATGTTACAATATGGTCACCGAACTATTCAAAAGTTTTCATTTAAGTCACTGGACTGTTAAGTTTTTTTTAGCGAGCTCTAAGCAACAATTTGAAATCAGTATGGTGGGTTAGTACCCATCGGCAAGTAGAAAAATATACCTTAGATCCATGTTCATCTGATACTTAGTCTCAGGGATCAAAGAATAAAGCTGTTTGGATTTTGATTCACAAATTCGTGACTTTCATAGTTGTTTCATGATAAAAAATTTGATCTGTTGAATAGAAGAGGAATGACAACTTTTGATTAGTGCAGACGACGCAAATAAAGAAGGTCATACAACAATGATTTTAACAACCTAGTGACTTAAATGGAAATTTTTAAATAGTTCAGTGACCATTTTTTAACTTTCTGAAGTTGAGTGAAAAAAACAAAAACTTATTAATAGTTTAGTAACCATAGGTGTAGTTTTATTTTTTGGCCAAAAGAGAACTTCAATTATAAACAAAAAACAAGAGTACATCACTATCATGCATGCAACAAGTAGAAAACTTGAGCACAGAAACACAGAGTACAAAGATTCTAGGCAAGAGTGTTGAGATTCTTCTAAGTAATCTCATAAACTACCTAGAATACAAAGTTTTAAGTAGGGGGTGCTGGTAGACCACATTTTCCTGGGATGTGTACTAAAGAAGATGGAGAATGATCAAGCCAACGTATCAAACTTACCTCTTTTTTGTATTGATTAGCTATCCGATCAATAACTTTGTTAGCATCTCTTCTAATTAGTTGAATCTTTACATCTAGAAATGAACTAATCAATTTATCCAATTGAAGTATAATAGGTTTCAATCTCTAATTAACTTCACCTATTTTCCTCTCAATTCATTTTAAACCACTTGAGAATCTGTCTCCATAACAACCTTCTCATACTTCTTTTGGATTGCTAAATCGACAACCAGTTTGAGAGCAAAGGCTTCCATTGTATCTGGTGAATCAGAAGTAGTACATAAGCTAATACCATCAACCATAACTCCATTCTCATTTCAAACAATCACACCAATACCAACTTTCCTATTTTTCTTATCAAACACACCATCATAGTTAAAATTAAGCCAACCCTTCTCTAATCTCTCTTACTTTGTAATCTTCTTACTAGCTTCCCCTACCTCCCTATAATTCACATATATGTCCATGCTATCAATTAATTCTCTCGAAGCCATTTGAATTTTCCTTATATTTTTCCAAATATCAATTTGGCTTCCCTACAATACCTTTTCGCACCTTATCTTCCGTAGATACCATAAGGTATAAACAATTCGAATCATAAGGTCCTTCCTATCAATCTTTAGCTTTCCTAGATCCTCAATCATCTGAACCAATCATCTGTAAAAAGAACTAATCAACTCTCTTTGCATTTGCATTCTACGACACACCCCAAACCAAATGACCATTGTCCAATCACAACCAAAGAAAATATGTTCAACATTTTCATCATATTGTTGGCAAATGTTGTTAAAGTATGCCCGAAGACCAATCATAAGATGATTGTAATTACATACTCGTGTTACCTTGTCATTAATATAAGGCATTACCATTATTATTTCTTTTTCTTTTTCTGTGTGTATAAATAAAGTGATTAATAATAAAGTCTTGAGAATAATATGATTATTCTTGAAAAGTCCTTAGTCAAATATTATTGTGGGTTTAGACAACGACAATGCATTGAGACTAATGTGTAGTTGATTGATGACAAAGTGTTGTCATTGACATAGGGATGTCAAAATCAATACATGATTATGTGTTAGAGAACAACATATTGGACTGACTCATTGTGAGTTTGTTTCTTGGATTATTATGTAATAGTCAAAACATTACTCATAGTGATAACTATGTATATTATCCTCAAACTTGAGATCATTATTACCCCAACATCGTGAGTTGTATATTTTGATGGTCAAATGTCCACGGTAACAATTTGTACAATAAAGACTGATGTTGGATATACCATAATCCATGTAATGGGATATGATTGATCAAGATAGGATTTATCCCTCCTACATAATGAAAGTAATATCTTGGGCCAGTACTTGATTGAGTGTGACTAAAAATGTATGGTCATGCTCAAATAAGTTGATATGAGATTACACTTATTTTTTTATTGTAGTCTACTCAGAATATCAAAAAATATGATATTGGACTATACAAGTGTGACTATACCATGACTTGTGTCCACTCCAGATATAAAGAATAAAATGATATAATACATAAAAAGTTTATCATAGAAACGTTATGTCGAATCACTACTTCTTGTAACTTGGGTAGCAATGATGTATTGCTAGATGCCACTCATTGATTGTAACATTAGAAATGTTCTAGTATTACTACTAACGTTAGAAGAACCTACAAGGTCACACCCTATGGTTAAAACGAATAGACTTCACACAAATATGTTGGGCGTTTGCCGTCCTACATACCTCTTTGGCGAACTGTATCACCTGACAGATATTTTTGTTTGGCAAACTGTATCGTCTGGCGGATAGTATCGCCTAGCAGATAGTATTACCTAGCAGACAGTATCGCCTAGGGAATACAATTCGCAACTACTCTCCAGAGTTAATATTTATGGAAGTTTATATTCTTTTGGAAAGAATAAAAAATTTTAATATCGTCCATAACACAAAGCCAAATTTCATAATCACAATAAATAATAAAAATACAAACACTTAAATATTTCATAACCCAAAGCTACTGATACTAAAATAAAATACGTATCTAGAAGCAAAATCTAACCTTCATACATACTAAGTAGCAAAGTTGATCCTAATCCTCTATTACTGAATAAAGTAACCAAAGAATCTTAAACATCTTAAATATATATAAAAAGTACTGCCAAACCCCTAAAATATTGGAAAGAAGCAAAAACTTTAGATAATTAAATTCCTTGAGCAATTTTTTTACACCCTACATAAAACACAATGTTGGACTCAACAATAAGCACCAAATCTTCCCAGTATTTTCCATCATTCTGCCATTAAAAAAAAATCCTATTATTAACCCCTCAATTTGACAAACAACGTAAGTTTAAAGACTAAAGAGGTGAAAAATAAATGGAGAGCTAAAATCAATACATCAATTAATATGTTGTAAATCATTTAAATATTTTGTATAAAAAAAGTAGATAAAAACTTTAAAACTAAAAATATATAAAAAATGAAAATTTATTTTTATTTTTCTAATTGAATTAGATATATCTTCTAAAAATAAACTTGTTCCAAATATACATCATTTAAAAGAAATTAGAAAATTCTGGAGCATGTTACATACATATAGTCAAAATGGATTCTAAACTAAATATATAAAATTTTATAAATTAATTAAAATAAAATAAAATCTTATGAAACAAGTGCCTCAAAGTTGGGGCAATCCCAGATTTCAATGACCTCCAAATGGGTAAGAGCAACCCAGACAGAGATCCCTCACATTGCAATTTCCTCTAATTTCAGACTTGTACAGCAACTCAGGCAGAAATTTAAGAGACGAGAGGTTTTGCATCCCTTTAAACAAAATATTTCAATGCCTTAGCAACCAAAGAAGTGCAAGAATTGAAGCGAATTCCAATTACCAGGTTGAATTTCCTCTACGAAGATGAGGTTGATCAGACAAGCACTTGAAGTTTTGAAACATCAAATAATCTCTAAATGTCAGTAAGCTCTGAAGCTTTCGGATAGACTTTGGAAGTGTCTACTCAAATTCTGCCACCTAATCATACAACATTCATACTCTCACTTGCTTTCTTACCATTTGTTCCTATAATGCAAACTAAACTGAACCAAGGATCAATTGAACCATAACACTTCACCTTTTAGATTTGTTAGACAATTGTGTTGTGTAATATAATGAATTCCCATTATCAAGGTATTGACATACTCATGATGACAAGAAATGTAAAAGGAGAAAGAACAGGAAAATGAAAGTGGGTGATCTAACATGTAATAATAATATAAGAAGATACAGCTTTAACAAATGAAGAAACTAAATGAGGAAATTGGTGTCTAGAAACAGAGCAATAGAGAGAGAGAGTTTATCCCCAATCCACAAAAGGAAGAGGTGGATATCCATTCTCAGGTGGGGGCTTTAAGGATGGAGGCAGATTACCCCACGATATTGCCATACCATTTCCATTTCCCTTTACACCACTTATAACAATATAAATAAAACCCATCCTTACTTGCATTGCACTGCATAAACAAATATGAATTAATAAAACAGAGAGAGAAAAAAAACACCTAGTGGTGCAGTTGAAAGTGGAGGATTTGGGGTCCGAGAATCATTGTTGGGATGGAAGTATTTACAGTTATCTTCGTACTGGCAAAATCCCTAAAACAGGAAAACCAAGTGTACTTGAATATTATATGATTGAAGTAAAAAAGAAACAAAAATGGCATTCCAAGAGGAGAAGAGAGGGATATTTACTGTATTAAGGAAGCGATTGCAGACGCCTTTCGAAAAGGGTGGTACCGAAGTTTGATAAAGATCTGCAATCATAAACATGTGAATAAAAAGCAGGAAGTAGGGAAGTTGGGAGAAAAGCAGTGAGTGAGGAGTACCTTGGGCATTTTGGGAGTGGAACCATTGAGCTTTGGCACGGATGTGCTGGAGGCCCTACAAGTGGCGTTTTCGAGCAGCAGGAGTGTCTTGAAATTGCTTATCGCAATAGTCGCAGTAATACTTCCCTAGCGGCATTCCTCTCTCTCTCTCTCTCTCTCTGATACTTGTTCTATTACTAATACTAGTCCATAACTGGAAGCCAAATCAGAGTAAAAGGGGAAAGGTTTCGGTAAAATTCTGCCACAAAACCCGTCGTTGCCGGAAAATGAGGAAGGGTGGAAGTTGGGAAAAAATAGCTTTCCAAATTTGGGCATTTAAGAATTGGGGTTGAGGAAGAAAAGATAGCAATGGGCATGGAGTTAAAAATTTTAAAGGACGGTGTAGGGTTTCAAGGGGAGGGAAATTAGGGATTTTTATAAAATGGGCTATTTTATTTGAAGTAAAATTATTTTTTGTAGCGTTTTTTATAAAAACGCCGCTATTGTTTATTTTTTGTTGTGTTTTTAAAAAATTATTTCATTTGGAATAAAACGACACTGTTTTACTATATAAAATGGCGCTATTTTTTAAATTAAAATTATTTTTTGTGGCGTTTTTTTATAAAAACGCCGCTATTTCTTACCTTTTGCGGCGTTTTTATGATTTGGAATAAAATGACACTGTTTTGCTATATAAAATGACGCTATTTTTTAAAGTAAAATTATTTTTTTGTGGCGTTTTTTATGAAAAACGCCGCGAAAAATTATTTCATTTGGAATAAAGCGACACTGTTTTGCTATGTTAAAAATCTTTTATTTTGTCTGTTAAAAATTATTATTTAAGTGATTTTATAAAACATTTATTATTATTGTTTATAAATTAAATTTTTATAAAAAAAATCAAGTACTCTCAAAATAAATATCGTATATTTTAATAAAAAATAATTAAATGGTTGTAATTAATTATTAAGTTAGAATTATCCAATGTAAGCAATTAATCTCTCACATATCAAATTTCTATTAAAGATTGAGACGTTAATCATGATTTTATATTATTCATTTCCGATCTAATCTCCATCTTATTAGAGATATTTCTTCCTAACTAAAATATAATTATTTTGCTAGATGTTCGATGTGGAATGATTTTAGTTTTTGTATTTTATTTTTATTTGTTATAATTTGGTCCTATATATCCAAAATAGATAGTTACCTATCCGTATCAATTTGTTACATTTTTTTATTTATTAATTTTTTTAAATCTAATATTTAAATATACCAAATGGTTTAGATTAAATAATTTTTAGTCATAAACACCGCTAATGTTACCTTTTCCGGCGTTTACAGAAGAAACGCCACTAATAAATTAAATTCTTGTAATGAAACAACACCGTTTTGAAAAATTCTAAATCATATTAGCGGCGTTTTGGCTATAAACGCCGCCAAAGCTCGCATATTTTACAATTTTTTATATTCAATTATTGTATATTGCATATCAATTTTAAATTAATAATATTTACAATTTATTATTATCTCTTTTACAATTATATAAGAACTTATTTAATATATAAATTAAAAAATACTAATTAATCTAAACCTTAAACCCTAACCCGATCCTGAATCTCTAAACCCTAAATCACTAACTCTTAACCCCAAACCCCAAACCCCTAACCCCTAAGCCTTATTTAATATATAAATTAAAAAACATTAATTAATCTAAATCATAAACCCTAACCAGACCCCGAATCCCTAACCCCTAACCCCTAAACATTATTTAATATATAAATTAAAATACACTAATTAATCTAAACCCTAACCTGACACCAAATCCATAAACCCTAAATCCCTAACTCTTAACCTCTAACCTTTAATCCCTAACCCCTAACCCATAACCCATAAACCTTAAATCACAACCCTTAAATCAGAATCCCTAATCCATAATCCTTAATTTCATAATCTATAAACCTTAAAATTGTAACTCTTAAACCGGCCCTAAATCCTAAATTAACCATATATATACCCTAAACCATATATATTAAACCCTAAACTATAATGATAATTAAATTAAATATTTTAAAATTAATACTATCATATCTTTTACAATTATATTTGAAATTATTTAATATATAAATTAAAAATCAATCAATCATGTACCCAAAAAATTTTAAAATTATTTTAAATAATAGTATTTTAATTTCTCCATTTTTAACAAATATTTTTCTATGTTTTTTTATTTCAAATTATTTCTATGTGTCATTATTTCAAATTTATCCATTTTTAACAAATATTCAATTAAAAATAAATTGAATTTTAATTAACATAAATAAACAAATTAAATAGTAAATAGACAGATAAAATGTTTTTGCGACACTTTTTCAAAAACGTCGCTAAAGCCCCGAGCATTAGCGGCGCTTTTCCAAAAACGCCGCTAAAGATTTGAGCATTACCAGCGCTTTTTCAAAAACCCCGCTAAAGATATGAGCATTAGCGGCGCTTTTTCAAAAACGCCTCTAAAGATCTGAGCACTAGCAGCGATTTTTTAAAAACGCCACTAAAGCCCCGAAAGGTAGAAAACGATGCCGTTGGGCTTAGGTTTTTTGCGGTGTTTTTCCAAAAAAAGCTGCTAATGCTC
The DNA here is from genome assembly GCF_007990345.1 of Gossypium hirsutum. Lineage (NCBI taxonomy): Eukaryota > Viridiplantae > Streptophyta > Magnoliopsida > Malvales > Malvaceae > Gossypium > Gossypium hirsutum. Next base: position 44,300,520 of record NC_053437.1, read on the forward strand.
GATCTTTAGCGGCGTTTTACGTAAGGCGACGCTAATGCTCGATTGGAGGACTTGGTTTTCAATCATACTTCTAAATCATTTGTCGTTTTATTCAAAATTGGAGGACTTGGTTTTTCATCATTATTTCGTAAATAAAAACATATTAACTTCATAAATTAAATGTCTTTAGAAAACTTATTTGTAAACATTAATAATTTTGAAAACTAAGTCTAATTTCATTAGAAACTCAATATTCAAAAATGCAACGGAGAAATGTGTTATTGACATATTCTATTTTAAAAATCGAGTTTCAAGCGAAAGCTAATCAAATAGTAATTTATGCAGTTTTTAAAACTTAATATCATGCAAGCAATTTATACAAATTAGAATGAAAAATGCCTAAAATAAAGTCTCATGCCACAATCCATACTAAAAATTATTACAAACCTAAAGTGTCAACATATCAAAATAAAATTTAATTAATTTAATTGAAAAAGATTTCCGAGAAACTCCTCCAAATGCTGTCATTGAATCCTAACCTCTGGGTTATTTGTAAAATCAGAAAACTAGAGGGAGGTGAGCTATAAAGCTCAGCGTAAGATTAACATAAACACAATCACAATCACATACATATAAACATATACATTATACAATCATAATAATCATATCAATTTCATATAACTCAATATTTCACACTTATACTATGCATGATCATGTCAATGCACATTTCGTAAAACGATGCAGATTTTATGAAAACAGTCCTACCTATCTCCGCTACACACCAAAATTGAGTTCCCCAAAACTTGTCCATCCAACACACCAAATTGTGAACAGCGACACCCAATCGTAGATAAATTGCCAATAATCAATATTGTGGACAAGCCACCAAAATCATAGATATACTGCCACATAATCAAAATAGTGAATATTGTCACATTAATGCAGATAAACTACCACATACTTCCACCTTTCACATATCCCACCCCATGCATGTGATATGGCCAAAATCACTTGTTCACTTAAAAATCAATTCACTTTAGCATGTAAGACATGCTCATTATATCACTTTTTACTTAAAATCACATAGGCATGCTCAACATGCAAATCACATATGTACACATGGCACCAAAATTTCACATTTTATAAATCATGCGAAAATCAAATATTCTATAAGATCACATAACATGAGAATGAGATTTTCATAATTTTCATATTATTGATAATAAAAAATCACAAATCATACATATCACCAAAATTAATGGTTTCGAATCACTTACTGGACAGTCCATAATGATGGGTTTTATCTCTCTTAATGGATACATAAAGTATCCTCATCAAGCATAATTTAAATAATAATTTTAACAATATAAAACATAGGTCTATTTTTGTTTAATGTTAAAACCCACACCTGGTCTAAGCAAATCCAATGTAAAAAACTCCTTCTAACGCCCACTTCCAAATTTAATTAGATCTATCTCGAATCTAAACACAAAACAAATAATCCATTATTAAATCGTCACTTAAGTTATCATTTTAAATAAAAATGGATTAATCTTGATTTCTAATACCTCACGCTAATATGACTAGAATCAGAGATGTGATTCACTTCCTAAAAGTCAAAGGTGTTCCAAGTTGTTAGCAATTGACTCTTCACACAAGATCAATATACGAGATGTTAATATCGGAGAAAAACAATGCCTAACACTAAGACTAAATTCATATATTAGATGAGGAATAATTGATGATTTAGTACCCAATATCATCACATACTTACGTTATTCATTAACCAAATCTTGCTAAATCAATCGATCAAGAGGAGAGAAAGGATAAATCGAAGAAATAATTGATAGCAAAGGACTTTTTAGGATAAAAACAATAAAATTCTAGCAAATATTTATCAAAACTAAAACGATAAAGATTAAGGTGGAAGTGGAGAGTTTTTGAGAAGAGAAAATAAAAAAAATAGGAAAATTAGTGGTCCCAATGGTGGTCCTGTGGTGGTCCAGTGGCGGTGAGGTGGTGGTACGAAGGTGGTGTGGTTAACTAATGGTAGTGGAAGGTGGAATAGAAGTGGAGAAAAAGAGGTGAAAAGAAAAGAGGAGCAATGGAGGAATCGATCAAGAGAGGAGGAAGAGACACCAAAATTTGAGAAAAAAGTGAATGTGGCTCACTTAGGTGGGATAGACGGTTCAAGCTTGGTAAATGGGAGAAAATGGAAGCTTTGGAGGACGATGGCGTGAAAAATGGATCAAGGGGGAACATGTGGAGTGAAAATGGGGTTTATGGGGGAAAGTTGACTAGCTAAAGGAGGAAAGAATTTTTCTTTGCATGGTAACTAAGAGTGGACGGTTATGGAAGCTTTGACCAAAGTTTTATGAGCCAAAAATTAAATAAAAACATTAGAATGTAGGGAATCGAACATAAGACCTTTAGGAAATTAACTAAGCACTTAACCACTTAACTATTCACTAACTTGTTGTAATTTCTACAACATTTATTTTAAAAACATGGTGTAACCTTAGCTAAGGTTTAAGGAAAAATTACACCACATAAAAAATAATGTAAGGGAAGGGATTCAAACACAGGTCATCAATGATAGCTCCACCACTACTCAACCACTATACTTGATACTTATTTATTATCAAATGAGTAAAAGATCATCTAAAAAATTGGACTGACCATTCTTGGTTCATTAACCCGATTTTTACTGACCCAGATTTTGGGATGCAACAACTTATCCATAAAATTCATAACTCTTCTTTCCAAATCAACCATCATGCTTCCGCTGTGCAACTCTGATTCCAATGTAGTTCCAATAATTCACCTTAAATCTCCAATGGATTTCCTATTTGCTTACACGAATTGTCTTAAGGGACTATCTAGAGAAATATCACTAACGATTTCATCATTCCCAAATTCTCAATTTCACATATACACTATTAACAACAAACTTTTAGGTAAAACCAATCTTAAATTAGTGCAAGAAACAATTAGAATGGATGGTAAAAGTACCTTCATTGATGTTAGATGTGTCTCAATACTCTCGACACCTAGAAACATAAACTAATCTCTGATACTATTTCTGAGTTGAAGCTTGCATTTAACTAAAAGAATGACGTGAACAATCTTTAACACGATACTTAATGGACCCACTTCTCAAGCATCTTCCTAACTTTTCCAACACTCGTTTGAATGTCGCTTATTACAATAATTACAAATAAAAATTTCTCGTTGATCCAATAAAACCTCCAGTATTAACTTTTACAATATTCTATTGTGGTTTGTCCTCTTTGCCCCCTTCAAAAGTTGTGAATTTGGGCCCGATTTCTAGTAACCCAAATTTTGGGATGTGATATGGGTGGACCACGTAGAGGCCTAAACGATTCTACTGTGGCTTGGAATCGACACCTCGAAGGAAATCAAATCTCTAAAGGTATATCTTCAACTTCTTTTCAACTTGATTCGTTCCTCGTACATAGATCATTAGTTGGTGATCGCTGAAATAATTTTTTCACTACACCACGGGGCATACCGACGATCCAACAATAGTATCAGAGCCACTTGTATGATACAAATTTAGGATTAAATTTATTAGTTGATGTGATTGTATGAGATTTATGTTGTTTAATCTAATTCACTTGTTCTGTTTTATGTTTATTTGATACATGCAAAATGTTTAATAAACTGTGTATGTAATCTGTTAAACCTATGTGATTATATGTTCACCCCAAGCACTGATTAATTGTTAATCATTGATTTTGATGTCTACTGGATTTTATATATAAAATATTTGTTAAGTGTTAACAAATCAGTCTTGGGGCAATGGGGTTTTCGTTATTTGAAGTTAATACTTAACTTGCTAATAACATTCAAAAAGTAGGAACAAAAGTTGTTCTAGTAAGAAGACTCATAGATCGCAAGTTCAAAAAATATTCCATTTTGATAAAAAATTTTCAATTGGTGATGTTTTTCCCATAGAGATCTGAGTGTAGTTTCATAATTTTCGCCGGGGTGTGCCGCTGCAAGAGGCTTTAATTGTAAGAAAAATTTTGTAATTCTCATTAACAACCAACTGAATAAATATATATATTATATTGTTTACTGTGGTTGATATGCACGGTGTTTGAAATGCATGGTTATAACCCGATATCCCATTTAATTTATAATTTAAAAAGGTTGTAATTTTATAAATATGATGTGTGTCGTGCCTTGCTATTTTTCTCTTGTATTTCTTTACTACTCATCCTACTTCCTTGTATGTAAAACGAGTTTCTATAATTATAAATTGTACGAACTGTATGAACTAGACAAGATGAAGGTTAAGCTACTTATAGTGAGAAAGAAGCTTGTGAAGCGACTTACACCCATCACTCATCACCCAATTCTCTAAGTCCAATTGTGAAGCTTGTGAAGGTTGGGCTAAATTAAGCTCTGATACCAACTTGTAACACCCATCACCCCAACTGAGTCTTACTTCATAGAAAACTTAATGAAATTCTCAAAACAGTTGACAAAACTCTTTACTAAAGACATTACTCATTAAATTTATTAAAACTCCATATTTAAAGAACAAAGGAAAGTATTTGCACATAACATAGTGTATATGTCTTGTTAAAATTTTAATACAACTTATAAGTTACAAAAAGACGGGCTCTAAGGCGTAGTCTTTCTAAACATCAACTCTTTTTACATGTCTACTGTAAAACTAGTAGCCCTCTTATGCTACTTATCTAGCACATTCCGGGCATCATCACCTCAAGTACTTACTTTGACACGCAAATACCTGAAAAAAGACATAACGTGAGTAAGTAGAAAAGAACTTAGTGAGTTATGAATATAACACCCCTAACCCGTATCTATCACCAGAATAGGGTTATAGAGCATGACCAGAGTTTACTAATTAATTTTCAGACTTTTCTTTTCATCAAGCATTCATATTTATAACCAATCAAAATCAAAACATTAATGAGCTAACGTTAACCAATTTCACTTATACATGCCATTATAACCAGAATAAAATCATCCAAAATTATCGATAGAACCAATGGATAATGTGATATATCTCCAATAAGCTTCCAACTCAATCGAGCTTTCGATAATCATTTCAATGCATCAAATAATTATACATATTACTAATAATAATTCAATTCCAATAATAAAACACACACACATATATATAATATTCATTACCAAATAGCATTCACTTCAATTAAAATTATACAAAATATAGTTCATACGAATTTACCAGGCTAAATTACAGAAATACCAAAATTCAGGGACATTTTAGAAATTTTCTATTTTTCTCAAATTTCCACCCAATCTTGATCTAAATTAATATTTCATTCAATTTACTAATTTAAATAATAAAAAAATTCATTTCATGCAATTTGGTCACTTTTTGATATTTTTACAAATTTACCCTTAAAGTTTTACTTTTATTCAATTTACTCCCCGAGCCTAAAACGTGCAAATTATCCATGCTAGCTGAATATTCATATATATATTTTCCTCCTCCTTCTCTCCATTCCAAATCCTTAATTTATATAATATGCTTATAAGTAACATTATCTATGATTTTACTATTTACTTGTAAATTTATTCAAAACTGTCCATTTGAGTCATAGCCACTAAATTATTTTTATCTTGAGCTACAGAACTCCAAATTAGGATCCGCTAATTTCCCCTGAAACTAGAATCACACATATTCTTACCATAAAATTTTCTGAATTTTTGGTTTAGCCAATAAGTACAGTTTATTCTTTAAAGTCACCTCTGTTCTACTGTCTGACAGTTCCGTTCCTTCTTCACTAAAACTTAATTATATCCTTGTACAGAATTCAGATGATATCCGCATTTGTTTATATTGAAAATAGACTCTTTAAGAATTTTAAACATATAAATTGTAACCCATAATTATTTTTTTACAATTTTTGATGATTTTCCAAAGTCAGAACAGAGGAACCCGAAATCATTCCGATCTTGTCTCAAAAAATCTATTATATCTCATGATTTACAATTCCATTACTTACATCGTTTCTTCTACGAGAAACTAGACTTAGTAAGATTTAATCTATATTTTTTTCATCCTCTAATTTCATTTCCACAATTTATGGTGATTTTTCAAATTTAACCTACTGCTGCTGTCCAAAACTGTTTTAGTGCAAAATGTTAATTACTAAGTTTATAACTTCCTTATTCCCTTTCTCTATAATATTTCCCATCAGTTTCACTTATTTATCTTCACTAATATATCAAGAACGTAAGACTTTATATAAGAAAACTCTACTATAACATCTTTTCGATACTATTTCAATAATATCAAACTTAAAATTATATTGAAATCTCAATGTTCTTACATTGTCCTATTGATTTCAACCTTTAACTTGATTTTCTGTCTCCTCCAGCTTCAATTTCTTGAATCCAACTTGATATTCTAGCTCCCCATAGTCTCCTTGTTATCTTTCTCTCTTGATGGCTATGGAAATTCTTTTGATTTCTAATTGAAAATGGTGAATTTTTTTTGGTGGAATGACCAAATTGTAAAGAAAGCAAAACTTTCTTTCTTCTCTTCTCTTCTAATGTGAAGTGTATGGAAAAGATGGTGGGTTGGTTTCTTTTCATCTTTCTTTCCACTTATATATACTAAATAATAAAATAATAAAATATCATTTAAAAATCAAATTAAAATATTAATAAACTAATATTTATTTATTTAATTTATCTAAAATATCTCCAACTTCATCATTATCTTCTAGATTTATCTCTCTTCTAAATGACCATTTTTCCCTTTTTGATCTTTTAAAATTCCATCATTGAGTCATTACTTAATTTGGTAAAATTACGATTTAGTCCCTCATAATTCTTCACCTATTCAATTTGGTCCTAATTCTTCCATTTTCCTTAGTTTCTAGATTATTCCAACCTTAAAATATTTGCACTATCGGTCCTTCAACTTTTTCTTATTTGCACTTTAACCCCTCAAATTTTGAGTATTTACCCTTGGGCAACAAAACTTTTCTCACTTTTGCGATTTAATCCTTTCTTGAAATAATATGTCATAATTTAGTTCTTAATGCTGAAATAACTCAAAATTACCCTTTTTATCACTTTATTTCCTTATTTTACTATATCAGGAATATTATCTTACTTTCTTACTGTAGTAATTTTCGGGGTATTACAATAAACACCACTTACCTTTTTAACATTTCATGAAGTTCTTCATCTTGAATAATTTGACCTTCTTGTATCTATCTTTGGCGAACACCTCTCCATTTGTAGTTGTATACTTTCATACTTATAGATCCCACATCATTAATATCATATCCTCATTCATTCAACTATTTTGCTGGCTCTAGGTCTCGACATTCGAACACCACACTTTTCTGTTTCCTTCAAACAACTTTCAACAGTTATTCTCGAATAGGTAATCGCAAGCACTATTCTTGATGGATACCGCTTACTTATCATACTTTTGGTGAATACCTTTACTAATCATACTTTTGATGAATACCTTTGCTAATCTTGATAAATCAAAGCATAATTTAAACTAAACCCTGATTCATCCCAAGTCATAACCATACTAATGAGAGTTTCTCCAGATTGTTAAGAAAAAAATATACACATCTTTTTAACAAACACAAGATATCAAATATCAAACAATATGTATTCTAACAAAATTTAGAATAAGACATTATTCTAAACAGAGGTGTCAGATAGCTCAGAATTCTACCATAGCAGTTGTAACTCGAATTGACGAAATCTTGTACCAAATATGCCCATATACTGGATTGGCAGATAACCACAACAGATACTCTCATTGAACATGCTGAATCATACTTTGTTTAAGAATTATTCGTATTTATCACAAAATTAACATACTAAAGTTTCAGATAGATCATATTCTTGATACAGACTTACCATAGTATGCCATTAGGGCCACACAGAATATGCCAGAAAGGCGACATACAGATTACACCACAAGGGCTAGCAGAATGCTACAAAAGCCATATCAAATGCCAGAAAGGCTAACATAATGCCACAAATGCCATATCAGATGCCACAAAGGCTAACAGAATGCCAGAAGGGCTATATTCGAATATGCCATAAAGGCCAAATCATAGTATGCCTATAAAGGCTAGTAGAATGCCCATAACACCCTTAACCCATATCCTTCGCCGGACTAGGGTTAAGAGGCATTACCAAACAATTCACATCATTATACAAACATTTCATATACATTGATCATGTATCATCATATCACATTCATTCATAATCAAATTGTCCCTTAAATAGGTCTACGAGATCTAAAACATGCTTTTAAGGAGGTTTGTGACTAAACTGGTTACACATAAAAATTTTTGAAGCTTTAAGAATTTTCTAAGTAACAGATGTCACACGCCCGTGTGAACAGCCGTGTGGACGAATATAGGCCATTTGCAAGGCCAATTCACCACCCATAAGGGTCAACCCTACACAAGCACAAAATATACCATTTTTATACACAATAGGTAGCTTAAACATTGTGAATTCATGCATCAAACATGCCATACCAATTCAACCATTTCATCTATTCATACACAAACTTTTGCCTAACCACAAAAATACAATATCGATATGATTTATTATTTAGCCAAACAATCATCATTTAAACCAATTTAACAAGGCATGTAAATCAATATCTTTTAGACCTAAAATACTCCATTCCTTTTTCATCATCTCAATTGCAACCTAACCTCTCAATACCAATATAAACAACTGCATAAATACCATTATTCATCAATTGTGAATATCAATTTGGACACTTCCATTAATGCATCAATAACTTTACTGAAGCTTACCACATAAGCACAATCACATACCAATTATAAGGCCATCTACATATCAAACCTCACATTATAAACAAGTCAAATCTCATGGCTCAATACATTTCAAACATATAGGCATCAATTGTGAATTTTCTAAGTAATAGATGTCACACGCCCGTGTGAACAGCCGTGTGGACCATTTGCAAGGCCAATTCACCACCCATAAGGGTCAACCCTATATAAGCACAAAATATACCATTTTTATACACAATAGGCAGCTTAAACATTGTGAATTCATGCATCAAACATGCCATACCAATTCAACCATTTCATCTATTCATACACAAACTTTTGCCTAACCACAAAAATACAAAATAGATATGATTTATTATTTAGCCAAACAATCATCATTTAAACCAATTTAACAAGGCATGTAAATCAATGTCTTTTAGACCTAAAATACTCCATTCCTTTTCATCATCTTAATTGCAACCTAACCTCTCAATACCAATATAAACAACTGCATAAATACCATTATTCATCAATTGTGAATATCAATTTGGACACTTCCATTAATGCATCAATAACTTTACTGAAGCTTACCAAATAAGCACAATCACATACCAATTATAAGGCCATCTACATATCAAACCTCACATTATAAACAAGTCAAATCTCATGGCTCAATACATTTCAAACATATAGGCATCAATTGTGAATTTTCTAAGTAACAGATGTCACACGCCCGTGTGAACAGCCGTGTGGACCATTTGCAAGGCCAATTCACCACCCATAAGGGTCAACCCTACATAAGCACAAAATATACCATTTTTATACACAATAGGCAGCTTAAACATTGTGAATTCATGCATCAAACATGCCATACCAATTCAACCATTTCATCTATTCATACACAAACTTTTGCCTAACCACAAAAATACAATATCGATATGATTTATTATTTAGCCAAACAATCATCATTTAAACCAATTTAACAAGGCATGTAAATCAATGTCTTTTAGACCTAAAATACTCCATTCCTTTTTCATCATCTCAATTGCAACCTAACCTCTCAATACCAATATAAACAAATGCATAAATACCATTATTCATCAATTGTGAATATCAATTTGGACACTTCCATTAATGCATCAATAACTTTACTGAAGCTTACCACATAAGCACAATCACATACCAATTATAAGGCCATCTACATATCAAACCTCACATTATAAACAAGTCAAATCTCATGGCTCAATACATTTCAAACATATAGGCACCAATAGCCAAAATCGCTTATACACTTAATAAACCAACTAACCTATACATGCCACATAACCAAAATTACAAATCTTTTAAGTACCTAAACCATAGTTGGATATTGTGATGGGATTTCCGATGACTTCTAACTTGAGCGAGCCTTCGAAATACTATAAACATAGAAAAAAATAACACAAAGTAAATTATAAAGCTTAGTAAGTTCGTACGGCTAATAAACTCATCTTAGCAACTAAACACATTTCAAGTAATTACATAAAGTATAACTCAATTCATATGATCTCACAATTTAATCTTATAATCACTCACATAGCTATCCTTAGCTTTCACAAGTTTAATCAATTTAATTCTCATATAACATTCAATTTATACTACCATATAGCCAAATGAGCATATTTTGGTATATATCTAAACACATATCTTTCTCATTTCATATACATGATACGGTATGAACTCACCAATTCACTTTCATTCGATTCTCACGTAGGTTCTGTATGTACCTGTCTTGCTTAACTCGATCGTACTTTCATTCTCAATTTTCACTTACTTGTTGATTTCTGTCACAAATACCTTGCTTTCGTTGTACCATCACTTATAACCATGTTTCATCTACTTTTTCGGTTGAACCAGTTGGAATACTAAAAGATACTCGGGGATCTCGTACACCTAGTATCGTAACAATACCATATCCCAGATATGGTCTTTCATGTAATCTTGTATCGATGCCAATAGCCCAGCCATGATCTTACACGAAATCACATATCGATGCCAATGTCCCAGACATGGTCTTACATGAAATCACATATCGATGCCAATGTCCCAGACATGGTTTTACACGAAGTCTCATATCGATGCCATATCCCAGATATGGTCTTACTGGAAACACAGAAATTTACACATTTTTACATACCCTTTTTAACTTAAAATTATACAATTTCGATAAAATTCTTGTCGAAAAAATAATTAATTTTTACAAAATAATTAAAGTGAACTTAAAATATGAACATGTTGAATTTTAGTTAATTTTATAATTAATTTTGATGAATTTCGATTTTTTTGACAAATTTGCACATAGGGCGAAAAATGGCTTAGCAGACACTGCTAGAAGCGCAAAACCGAGATGCAATTTGAAGTATTGAGGCGATGGTCCAAAATTATATGTATTAATTCATAATACAAGTAATTTTAATTTATATCCAATTTAATTTGGGTTAATAAATTATTATTAATTAATTATGAAAAAGTGGTCCAGTTGAACTAAACCGACCAAGAAATGGACAGCCCAAAAACCGTCCCAAGAGCTAACCCAAATCAGCTAATTAGCTGATTATTTAAGCTTGGAAAGAGGCCCTTGAAGACTTGTTCAAGTTGCATTCAAACCCCTCAACAATTGGTGGCTTTATAGATTTGCCCAAAGCCTAAATTAGCAAAGTTGAAACTATCAACCTTGCCACATGTGTGGCCGACCAAGGGAGGGCTCTTTGGCTGATAATTTTAGCTATTTTTAGCAGCCCTCCTCAGCTATAAAAACCACCTTAGTCTTGTCATTTGAAAAACACGCCTCAAGCATTCACATCTTACCTCTCTTTTCTCCACTTTCTCTCTTCTTTTCCATTCCAAAATTCCCTTGCTCTCTTGCCAATTTCTCCTCTTGGGAAAGGGGCTTTCATCATCTATTTGGAGATGCAATTAAGTGTTCATATTAGCCTTGGTCAACGAGTACAGCGAAGAAGAAAGAACGGAGCAACTAGTCAAGCCACAGAAAAACACCGAATTTGATTCTTGTTCCCTATCTCTTTAATTTCTATGGTTGTTAAGCTGAACATATCTATGCATATTTATGTTGTTGGAATGGTTAATTTAATCAATTTAGCTTGAATTTAATTCGTGTTAGGTTGATTGCATTTCGTTTTTTAAAATTATTGAAATTGTGTTTATGTTGTTAAAGGCCTCGGTAAGATGCTTGATTAAGTAGAATCATGACTAAATTATTCTTGCATTACAATTGTTAGGTAACTAATGAATTAATTATTTAAACGGATTGAAATTATAATTAATGGACATAGTTCTTAATCAGTGCATGTTTAATCATCTAAGGTAGCTGAGGGTTAGATTAGCAACGGTATCTGATGATACATTTGCCTTGCATAACTTGCAGGATGATTGTGATTAAACTATTTCAAGGTAAGGATGCTTTATTACCTCACATAGTCTTTTATGTGCTTATTAAATCGAGTTAATTGTTTGAATTGACATAGGAATATGTATAAGAGATTATTTCGATTTAATAAGTATGTATGTGTAATAACATATTTGCCTATTAAGATTTGTTTAATCGGTTGAATTGACATAGGGATATAGTCAATAGATAAATGGATTTTGGTAGGTAAGTGTGTTCATAAGTTAGCAAATTACCGAGTTGCCGTGAACTTATTCGTAACAATATAAACACGAGTTTAATAATTCTAAGTTAAGAAATGTAATTAATCTACCACAATTATGACATCTTAATTAAAATCGTATTTTGAAATCGTGCATTTGAGATTTATTTATTTAGTTTACTTAGTTTAAAATCTTAGTTTTTAATTACCCTCTTCAAACAAAGTATTTTTCTTCACCAAATTGTTTTAAATAGATTCATAAATAATTCTTTTCATAGTCCGTGTGGGTACGATAACTCGACATTTACTTGTCACTTTATTACTTGTTGCGATTGTGTACACTTTCACATTTCCGTCATTCCAAGTTTTTGGTGCCGTTGCTGGGGACTGTGTTTTAAAAAAAGTCATTATTTGTGAAGTTGTTAGTTTTGCATTTTGGTTTATTTTTGTCTTCAAATTTTAACTCAGTTAATTTTTCTATGATTATTTCAAGTGTTTATGAGTATTGACCGAATCATCGATTTATTCCCTGTAGACCCTAAGATTGAATGAACTTTTCGACAGCGAAGAAGACAAGCAAGTTAGAGAAGGGCTGAAGAGATGAACTTCAAAAATCTGAATCAAGGAAACAGAGCAAACCTTGCTCAAAATCCTATCCTTATTGTTGATGATAGGGATAGAGCTTTGACACAGTATGTTGTGCTAGTATTTCATGATCTTAATTCGGGTATTAGGAGACCCGAAATTGAGGCACAACAGTTTGAGTTGAAGCAAGTCATGTTTCAAATACTTCAGACAGTGGGCCAATTCAGTGGAATGTCTACAGAAGAGCCTCACCTACACTTAAGACTGTTTATGGAGGTGAGCGATTCTTTCAAGTTAGCTGGAGTACCCGAAGATGCATTACAATTGAAGTTGTTCCTATATTCACTAAGGGACAAAGCTCAAGCTTGGTTGAACTCATTACCACCAAACTCAATTTCAACATGGCAAGAGTTAGCAGAAAATCTCCTTATGAAGTATTTCCCACCTAGCAAGAATGCTAAGTTGAGGAACAAGATCACTGCTTTCCAAAAAATGGATGATGAGTCATTGTATGAGGCATGGCAAAGGTACAAAGAATTATTACCGAACTGCCCTCATCACGGAATCCCACATTGCATACAACTTGAGACATTTTATAATGGTCTTAATGCTCACACGAGGATGGTAGTGAACACTTCTGCTAATGGTGCTCTCCTTTCTAAGTCTTATAATATGGCTTATGAAATCATTGAGAGGATTGCTAGTAACAATTATTAATGGTCAACCAATCGAGTAGCTTCAGGAAGACGATTCACTGGAATAATGAAGTAGACGCTCTTACTTCACTCGCATCTCAAGTATCATAAATATCCTCAATGTTAAAAAATCTTACTACTAATGGGTGTAATATATTTGCAGCATAGCCACTGAATCAATTTAAAAATGTAGCCTGTGTTTATTGTGGGGAAGGACATTTGTTCGAAGAATGTCCATCGAACCAAGAATCTATGTATTACATGGGTAACTAGAGCCAAAATTGAGGAAGGCAAGGGGTGCAATCCAATTTCTATAACCCATCATGGCGAAACCACCCGAATTTTTCCTAAAGTAACCAAGGGGCAAGAACTAGTAACAATTATGTCCAACCTAGATCGACCCAGCCACCTAGTTTTTCCCAACAAGCTCAGAAACCAACCCAAGCTAAACCATGCAATAGCCTAGAGAATATATTGAAGGCATACATGGCGAAAAATGATGCCTCTCTAAAGAATTATGAGAATCAAGTGGGCCAGCTTGCAACTAAACTCAGAAACCGACCACAAGGTGCTTTACTTAGAGATGCAGAGAATCTGAGGAATCCAGGGAATGAGCATTGTAAAACGTTAACATTGAGGAGCGTAAAGAATTTAGAGCTCAGTTTCGTCAAAGTTGAGAAGGACCTAGCTGACGCTCAAGACTCAGAAAAAGTTCAACTAAGTGTTGAAATTCCAGTTTCACCGAAAATTAAATTTGCAAATCTGATAAGGTAACTTTTGAACCAGCTAATTCTGATAAACTAATAACTCTGTTAGATGTAGAATTGCCACAGAAAACGAATCAACCAGTTCTAGTAAAGAAACCTCCACCACCCTACCCTTAAAGATTTTAGAAGCAGAAGCAGGAAATTCAATTCAAGAAGTTCCTAGACATACTCAAGCAACTTCATATCAACATCTCGTTGGTTGAAGCACTTGAAAAAATGTCGAACTACGTCAAATTCATGAAGGATATCCTGTCTAAAAAACGAAGGCTTGGAGAATTTGAAACGGTAATCCTAATGAAGGAATGCAATGTATATCTTCAAGATCCTGGATATTTTACCATACCTTGCAATATTGGAGCAACATATTATGGTAAGTCACTATGTGACTTGGGTGCGAGTATCAACTTGATGCCTATGTCAATATTTAGGAAGTTGAGGATAGGTGAAGTTAGGCCTACTACGGTTACACTTCAATTAGCAGATCGATCCTTAGCACATCCAGAAGGAAAAATTGCGGACGTATTGGTACGTGTAGACAAATTTATCTTTCCTGCTAACTTTGTGATTCTAGACTTTGAAGCAAAAAAGAGGTGCCAATCATCCTAGGAAGACCATTTTTAGCATCCAGAAGGACCCTTATTGATATGTAGAAGGGCGAGCTTACTATGCGTGTTCAGAATGACCAGGTAACATTTAATGTTTTTAAGTCCATGCGATTTCCTGACACAATTGATGATTGTTCTGTAGTGTCCGATTTATAGGATTTAATCTTGGAGAAGGAACTCAATTATGTTGAGAACCCATTGGAATAAATTTTGACATCAGATCCTCCAAATTATGAAGAGGAAGATGAATACTTTGCTTTGTTAGAAGCTAATTAAAGGGGATTTAATCTGCAATCCCGATTTGAGTATTTGGATTTAAAGAAAAGGGATTATGCCCAACCAAAAGCGTCAATCGAGGAGCCACCTAAATTAGAACTGAAGGTACTTCCCTCACATTTGAAATAAGTTTATTTAGGTAACTCTTCTATTCTGCCTGTGATTGTTTCAGCAGAATTAACTACTGAGCAAGAAGAGAAACTCATCCTGGTGTTCAAAAAATTCAAGAAGGATATCGGATGGACCATAGTTGATAGTCGCGGAATTAGTCTATCTGTATGCATGCACAAGATTATCTTAGAAGATGGCGAAAAAGGTTAGATGCGGATATAATTTACCCCATCTCAGATAGTTCATGGGTAAGTCTGGTCTAGTGCGTGCCAAAGAAAAGAGGTATCACGGTCATTGAAAATGAGAATAACGAGTTGATACCGACTAGAACAGTTACGGGATGGAAAATTTGCATCAATTACCGGAAGCTGAACAAGGCAACTGAATTACACGGTAGCAGAAAAAGAGTTACTTGCTATTATGTTTGCTTTTGACAAGTTTCGATCTTATCTTGTAGGTACCAAAGTGATTGTTTACATGGACCACTCGGCAATTAAGTATTTACTTTCCAAGAAAGAAACTAAGTCGAGACTGATCCTATGGGCACTTCTACTTTAAGAGTTCGATTTAGAAATTTAAGATCGAAAGGGAGTGGAAAACCAAGTAGCAGACCACTTGTTCAGATTGGAGCTGTAAGAAGGGAACTCTCCCCTTATACCAATTCGAGAGACGTTTCCAGATGAACACATACTGAAGGTAAATCATGTCCAGAATACCCCTTGGTTTGCTGATATTGCTAACTTTTTAGCTTGTGGTTTGATGCCGATTGATAAGACATATCATCAAAAGAAAAAGTTTCTTCACGATGTGAAGTACTATTTCTGGGAAGAACCGTATTTGTTTAAAAAGTGTGCAGATCAAATGATCAGGAGATGCATGGCAGAAGATGAAGTACATAAGATTTTATACCATTGTCACTCAGCTCTAAGTGGGGGACACTTCGGAGGTACATGTACTGCAGCCAAGGTAATGCAAGTAGAATTCTTTTGGCCAACACTATTCAAAGATGTATATGCTTACGTAAAGAGTTGTGATCGATGTCAAAGGGTCGACAATGTCACCAACAAAAATGAGATGCCTTGAACAAACATCATTGAGGTAGAATTATTCGATGTTTGGGGTATAAAACTTTCTCGGTCCTTTCCCTTCGTCTTTTGGTCACAAGTACATATTAGTAGCAGTAGACTATGTGTCTAAGTGGGTTGAGGCAGAGGCATATCCGACAAACGGTGCTAAGGTTGTTGTAATAGGCCAATTTTGGCATGGCTAAAAAATCATTTACATAGCCCAAATAATTCGGCCCAATAAGGCCTAAATTGCTAACCCTAATCTGCTTGCCCAAAAAAAACACAAAGGGTATAGTAGAAACCCTAGTAGCCGCCGCAGCAATCTCACCCTCACACGCCGCCACAAATGGCGCGCATGCGCTCCTCCAAGCATGTACCTGCAAAAGGCAACAAGCAGTATAGGCAAGAAAATCAGAAAATCGCAAATCAAGCAGATAATAGAATGATTTTTTTCCTTTATTTTCTTGTTTCAATACGGCTATAAAAAGCCAATTAAAATCTGTAAAAGTGAAGGCTTTTTTTTTGACACAGAGAGAAATACAAAGAAAAAGATTTAAAATA
Source organism: Gossypium hirsutum (assembly GCF_007990345.1). Taxonomy (NCBI): domain Eukaryota; kingdom Viridiplantae; phylum Streptophyta; class Magnoliopsida; order Malvales; family Malvaceae; genus Gossypium; species Gossypium hirsutum. The sequence goes on from NC_053437.1 coordinate 44,317,629, forward strand.
GAGTTAAAAAAGAAGAAAAGTTGAATACAAAGGTGATTTTTTGTTTCATTTGTCGAGGAGTTCATCGTTTTTTATTTTTTTTTATTTTTTATATTCTTATGCATAAAATAAAAGGTAGGAGAGAAAGAAAGCCTACCTTTTCGTCGGAGCCGTCGCTTTGCCACCATCGCCGTCGTAGTTGGGGCTTTGGTCTAGGGAAGGAAAGCGGCGGCACTCAAGGGGTTAAAAGAGAAACCCTAGCAGAGCAGCCTTTTTTTTTGGAAAAAATGAAACAGAATGATTTTTCAAGAAGAACCTGTTTTATTTTAATAAAAGCAAAAAACGGCGTCGTTTGGTGTAGGTTAGATTCAAGTGTTTTTGCTTTAAGGGGGAATTTGCGTAATTGGCCCCCCGGTTTATCTCATTGTTTTGATTTTGTTCTTTTAAAATTTACCCTGTTTAATTTGAATTTATTCATCTTAGTCCATGTCACTGAGCAGTGATGAGGGATGGCGGATTATTTCCGATATGATCCCTCATGTTGTCTGCATGTTGCACCTTGGCCCTTCTCTTTATTTCAATTCCGTTTGTTGCCTTTTAACTTTGTTTTAATTTTGATCTAATCCTTGAACTTTACTTTAAATTGCTTTAATGTAAATTACATTGTAATTTTTTTTGTGTATTGCTTTATTTATTTATTTTAAATTTATTTATATAATGTCTGTTTAAAAAATATATATATACATATTATTTAGTTTAATTTATTTCTTTTATATGTTATTTTAAGATTTACTTTCAAATTGTTTTATTTTAAAATTTTTACTTATTATGTTAAATTTTTATAGGTTATTTTAATTCACTTTGAAAATTATCTATTCCAGGTTATTTTTTTCGTGTATTATTTTTAATTATTTTATACATTAATTATTTTAAAATTATTATATATCATTATCTTTATCATGTACTGTTGTTTTTAAATTATTATACACCATTGCTTAAATTTGCCATATTTCTCATATTTTTATGTAAATTTAATATATTTTGTATACATTCTTTGATATTTTTATTTTATAATTTTTTTAAAAAAAATTTATCCATTATATTTCAAGTTTTTTTTTAGATTTACATAGAAATATCTTTATATAAATATTTTTATTATACGCATATACTCACATGTACATTATTTTATGTATTCTGATTTTCTCTTTACAATACTTACTTTAAGATTCATTAAATATTATTATTTTATGTAGTATTTACTTTTAACTCAATGTATAATTTATTTCAAAGTCTCATGTATATGTATCATTTTACACTTGGTATTTCCTTTAATATTAGGTTTTTAATATTAGTATTCAAATGTGGGTGTTAATATTTACATGTGATATGAGATTGTTTGTCCGCATATGTATTATATTATTTATTCGTATTTAATGATTATTGATGATTATTAGTGTATACTTCAGCTTATTAATTATGGTTTCGCGTTGTACATTAATGTCCCATCGCATTTTTTTAAAATATTTGGTTTCATTAAAGCATTAAAACCATTTTGTTCAAAGGTTTCCAAAATAACGCAATACTCGCATTTAGGATTTTCAAGAAAATTGAGGTCTAATGTATTGGGTTCCAATTTTCTTCGTTAAATCTAACAATCGAGAATTGCTCTTTAATCAAAAATAAAATGAAAAGCTTGTTGTCGGGAATTTAATATGTTGTATCCTAACGTATTGGATGTGACGTATTGATTTCTCGAGACAAAGATTTTTTTAAAAAATAATAACAAAGGAAATATTCCAAGTTTAGGATTTTGAGAAATTGTGCCCTAACGTATTCGGCCGCGATTTCTTTATAAATCTTAAACAAATGAATATTCTTTTAAATTTTATTACACAAGTATTTTGGACTAATTCATTTTTGAGGAATTAGAATGTCGTGCCCTAACGCATTTGGTGAGACATTTTCTTTCTCTGAAATGATAAGAGTCTTAATAAGTAACGTTTTTTAAGTTTTTATTAATGATCATATTTTAAAATTTTCGACATTAAGACACTAATTAATTAACTAGGTACCAGTTTTGGGCGTTACGAGGGTGCTAATCCTTCCTCGTACGTAACTGACTCCTGGATCCATTTTTCTAAAACTCGTAGACCAAAGCTATTTTTTAGGTGATCCAATCAAAAGATTGGTGGCGACTCCCAATTTTTGTTTTTTTAAAGTCGACAACTAATTTTTTGTTTTTTCCAAAAAAAATGGTTTCGATAGTTGTAATGAAGTTTTTGCAGAAACATGTGCTCACAAGGTTTGGAACCCCAATAGCCATCATCAGTGATGAAGGGTCCCATTTTTTAAACAAGTGGTTGAAATGGTTATTAGATAGACATGGAGTGAAACACAAGGTCGCTACGGCTTACCATACGCAGATGAATGGGCAAGCAGAACTGGCAAACAAGGAGATCGAAGGCATACTTGATAAGGTAGTTTGCTCGAACCAATGAGATTGGTCCAAAAGACTAGATGATGCTTTATGGGCTTACAGGACAGCATACAAGACACCTTTAGGGTGTCACCCTACAGGTTAGTCTTTGGGAAAGTCTGCCATCTACCCTTGGAGTTAGAACACAAAGCTTACTAGGCTAGTGTAACACTCTGATTTTAAAAGTGCCAAAGAGAAACGGATGCTTCAACTTAACGAGTTAGAAGAATTCTGAATGTCTTTATACGAGAATGCCAAATTACTTAAGGAGAGACTCAAGAAATGGCATGAGAAGCACATTCGAGTTTGAGAATTTGAAGCAGGTCAGCTAGTGTAACACTCTAAATTTTGGGCCTAGAAGAAACAGGTTTTGAACAAGGGAACAGTTAGAAGACTGCACATAAATATTTAGTTGTGCAAGGAATTGACATAAATGAATGTCTGCTTCAGTGGTTAAGTGATTTAGGAGTGTTTGGGGGTGTCTAAGAAGTCTTGGGTTCAAGCCTTGGCTTGGGCAAAATTTTTGTTTTTAATTGAATAAATTCGTATCTCTAGCCAGTAGACTTAAAAATAAATGTTGATAAAATATGTCAGAATGGGTCTGCTGGTCTGGTGGTTAAGTGGAGTGTTGGTTATGTTTGAGGTCTTGAGTTCGAATCCTTTCGCAAATAAGGGATTTATTTTGCTGCTTGCGTCGTGTGAGAGTTTGAGTTCAGCTAAATTTCTGAGTAGTGGGAAGGTTGGAGTGATTTTTGGAGGAAATTAAGAGATAATGGGAGTATTTCGTGGGATTGAGGAGCAAAATAAGGGAATTCTCATATTATCATATTATTATTGATTTTAGTTTGATTCTTGTGTTTTTTTAAAAAAAAAAAAATTGGTTCCCCATATTGTTCCCAAAATTTTTGACATTAGTTCCTTTTTCCCTCAAGTCTACCGTTCGCCATTTTGCTCCTCCCTTTGTCGAATTTTGCTTGGCAAATTTCTATTGTATCTTTTGTTCCTTTTCGGCTTTTCACATTTCTCTTCCCATCGTTTTCTTTTTCTTCTTCTCGTTGTCACCTCCTCTATTTTTCCTCTTTCAGTAATTGGTTCCCCTTTGCGGTTTGTTCGCGCTTGCGTTGCTATATTGCACTCTGCTCTGTCATTATTTTGGTAAGTGATTTAGATGTTTTGTTGTCTCATTTTATAAGTTACTGAATGAAGGGTTATACTTGTATTCTTGAGGTTTTTAATTGATTGTGTTTCTTTTCAATTTCCTCTCCTCCGAGCAAGGGAAATATCGACTCCTCCCTTACACTCTTCTTCTACGGTTCTTTTCAGCTAGGGTTTTTCTCTAACAACAGTCGGTTGTGCTTGATCGGTAAGTATGGTTTAAGTGAAGTTTAAAGTGAAATTCGACTAGGGGTTTAACGAGAAGGTTTGCGACTCTTCTTTTAGGTGGAGACCAAGAGTTGGTTGGTGCATCTTCAAGGAATTGGGTGGGCGATTTCGATGGATTTCAGTTTTGGAGTTTTCGGAGTGTGGTTTAAGTACTAGCGGAATCGGGTGTGTAAACTCCCCACTGTAACTGTAGAACGGCAAAAGCCAAAAAGTCGAAAATATAGCGTTTGAGACCAAACAAGCATGCGATCGCTCGTCTAGTAAACCAAACCCACGTATCATGAGCGATAGACTGTAGAGGCCTCCATAAGCATTTGCATGGGCTTAGGCCGTAATGGGCCACGTTAGGCCGAAATGGGCCGTGTGGGCTCAATGGGCTCATAGGCCCCACACGAATGAAATCTACGATTTGTGGCAAATACTGGACTGGGCTATGTAGATCTCATAGTCGTGACAAAATATGGGTTGAACGGGCCACATGAGCGTGTGGGCCAACTTGGGCCGAGTAATTGGCCATAGGCCCATTTACACTGTTATGACCATTTAGCTTACCTGAGCGCTCGAGGCGACTGTGGACCTTTTGAGAGGTCGATATCTACACTGAGAATCCAAAATAGGTAAAATGACCAAAATACCCTTATAACGTAAAATGACTGAAATACCCCTATAGGGTAAAATGACTGAAATACCCTTATAAGGTAAAATGAACGAAATACCCCCATAGGGTAAAATGACTGAAATAACCTCATAGGGTAGAATGACCGAAATACCCCCATAGGGTAAAATGACTGAAATACCCTTATAGAGTAAAATGACTGTTATACCCCTAGGAGATGAAATGACTGTTATGGCATTATGTTATGTATGACTGATTTGCTCTATGATATATATGACTATGATTGAGTATGACATTTTGCATACACGTATGATATTATGTCATGATATATTGCATGGGGATGGGTTGTTATATTTGGAGGAAGTGTACCCTACTGATAAGGTTGCACGAGTTGCCCAAGATGACTGTAGACCAACTGATGGCTATATGCCATTTATTTTACTGGCAGCTTTGTTGCAATACTGTTTAGTGTCACAACCGGTGCTAATCTTGGTGTGTTTGGCTGGGTGGGTCGATTTTCTCCCCACATGGTGTGTTTGGCGGGATGGAGTGGTGTGTAGAGGCTGGATTGGGTAGGATTTCTAACTACATATCTGCACTGATTAATGATTTTGTACTGTTACTACATGGATTAAGCATATTACATACTGATCACTACATGACTGATATATGTTACTGTTTTGGGCCAAGGCCCCTATGATACTATTACTGAAATTAGGCAAATGCCCTACTGATTACTGGCATTGTGACGGGCTTAAGCCCAATAGTTTACAATTACGGGAAAAGGCTTAGGCCCACACTAAACTGGACTGTTACTGTAACGGGCTCAGGCCCAAATTGTATTTATCTATTGTTTAATTGACTGTTTACTTATTAAGGGATTACACACTGAGTTTACATAAACTCACCCCTTCTGTTTAATCTGTACAGGTAATCCCTAATTGTAGGCGGGTCGGTGCTGAGAGGGACTCGGAGGTGGCCACACAACTGCAGTTGTTCTACACTTGCTTTTATTTAAATTTAAAGTTTGCGTTGGGTTTTGTTTATGTAATAAGGCCATTTATGTTTGTTTAAATTTTTAATTGGGCTTTTGCTTACTTATTTTAAACTGCTAATTTAGTAGAAGACAAATTTTCAAAATAACTACTGTTTTCAAAGACACGAAATTTAAACATAAGAGTTTTCAAAAGCTTCCGCGATTTTAGATCAACATATTATAACAATAGCAGATAACAAGGCAAACATTTTAACTAGATGATTTGTTAAATAATAATAAAGGGGTTTTTTTTAAACTTAGAAACGAATGTTTACCAACAAGTCTAATTTTTGAAAGACACTTCAATGTGGCACGCCAGATTCGGCCATAACGTCTAGGTCGAGTTTGGGGTGTTACAGCAAGTCTTGTTATTCAATTCCAGATTAAGGTTAATTCCAGGTAAGTGAAAATCATGTTGGTCCGCTCCATTTATGATTCATCGAGTCTATCCATACGGAGTTATTGAACTTCAAGGTAAGGGAGGTAATTTTCGAGTTAATGCTCGACGCTTGAAACATTATTGGGGAGATAAAATTGAACGGAATCAAATCTTGTTCATTTTATAAAATATTTAATTTTTCTTGTTCTTCTATTTGAATAAATGATTTAGAGTATATTTTCGGGATTAGTATGTTTAAATAAATTCTGTCTAGGAGATTGGAACTTAAGCGAGACCGCTTGTGTCCTCTCCAATCTTTCCTGGGAATTGATTTTAACATAATTTCCCAATAAATTATTCCCTAAATGGAAAAATAAATTTTTATTTTTCAAATAAGAGGGTCAATTTTGATCCAAGTTTTATGTTGCAACTCAATTTTGAATTTTGATTAAGTCTAGGAACTTAATTGAATTATTTTTAAAAGTTTGGTTGCTCTTTTTGTAAATATTAAAAATTAGATGCCTCTTTTTGTAAATATTTTTAAAAAGCATCTAGAATAAATGTTTTTAGTTCAATAAAAAAAGATGATAATTATTAATATATAATTACATCCATTATAATATATATTGATTATTATTAGCTTTATTTAGAGTTAGGATTAGTTTTAATTTAATCATATTTTATTTGATAAGTTTTTATCTTAATAAATTTATAGTAAATAATAATTTAATATGCATTATATTAATTATTAATTGTTATTTACTTTGAGTAGAATTATAACTTAGAATTTTGAAGAATTGTACTCTAGCTCCTACTCCTTTCACTATAAATTCCACCCGTCTATTCTTATTTTTTTTCATTCATACACCATTCCCTCCAAAAACACCAAAATCCTTAAGTGCCGAAACCTCCTAATAATTCCCTAGCCACAGCATCGCCCAGTTGATCAGTCAGCAGCACCCTGCGCTCGCCCACACCAGGCCTGCTCAACTATCTGCACACTGCTCACATCCATCCCCTGCTGCGCGTTGCTGCCTTGCATACCCAAGTGGCACACCACCCTTTCACCCATTCTTAGCCAAAAACCCCTCAACTTTTTTTAATTTGCCATCTTTTGATTCAAAATTATTTTTCTTAAGTATTAATTTTTACAAAAAAGGTGGTACGACCAATTTTTCTCCTAAATTTTAATTTAATTATCTACTTTTTATATTTATTAAATTATTAATATTTTATATTAATTAAATTTTTAGAAACTAATTGTTACCATCTTATGATCAGGTTAATCATGCCTCACAAGAGAACTCGTGCATCTGTCCAAATTGACGAATCACAAAACAAGTTCCACTGTGAAGAAGCCAAAGCAAGATACGAGAGTATCTTTAAGAATCAACATGCATCCAGAGAAAGGTTTCACATTGAAAGAAAAAAACTATATTGGTTTTATGGCACATATTCGTCAAGTTGCTGAAACTCTCAATTGGGAGTTGTTTTGTGAGAAGAGACCTAATGTGGATGAGGAGTTAGTACGTGAATTCTATGTGAATTTAACCTCAAGCGAGTTGACAGAAGTTCCAGTTCGCTGAATCAAGTTCCAGGTTCTAAGTGGACCATGTCAAAGCAAGGAATCCACACTTGTTGAAGAGAATATTTGACACCACTCGCAAAGGAATGGTTCTACTTCATCCGATTCAGCTTTATGCCTAGCTCACATGGGACTACAATCTCATTAGAGCAAATGGTCTTATTATACTCGATTTTAACTGGGAAGACCATTGATGTGGGAAAAATCATCCTAAGGGAAATATAGAATTGTGTCGTTAGACGTTCATGTTCTGGCCCAGCTTACTTTCCCTTTACGATAATAATTATGTGCTTGAAAGCTAAACTTCTTGCAAACGTAAAGAAGACAGGCTATAGCCATGGCACAATCACAGATTGAGACCTCTAGCGAATAGTTAGAGACTCTGTTCTACAGTAATGAGTTGAAAAAAGTGAGGATCCCGAAAAAGAAGAAGAAGATCCCATAGAGATCGAGCCAGTGCAATCGGCTGAAGTCCCTGATAAGGTGGAACTAACGGAACCCGAAGCTGAACCTGATATCGAGACTTCAATGTTCAAAGCTCAACCGCCTCACCCAGATCTTTGAAATAAGCTGTCAAAGTTAATGGGCATAATGCAACATATGCAGTGGCAGCAACAAGCTTACTGGAAATACTCAAAAATAAGGGATGACTGGATAAGAAATGCTCTTACAAAAATTTACAATGACCTATTTATTTTTTTTCCTGAGTTTCTAGATTACATATTTGAACCATGGAGCCCATTATCGAAAAAAGAATGAAGCGATTGATGCAAAGACAATAATGATGGAACAAAAGATGAGTCAAATTCGGAAGGATCTGCAAATAAATAAAGGGGGGATCTCGACTTTATTTTATTTTTGTTCTTAGGTTATTTTAGGATAAATTTAATTAGGAATTTTTGCATAATAAAACAAGAGATGGAAATCATTAATAAAATTGAACAAGTCGTGAAGTATAAAGTGTGGCAATAGATATATACATGTCCAGGATTGCATTTAGAAATAGCTTGGTACTTAAGCAATCAAATTGACTTACCTCCTCTTTTCTAGAATCCTACCTTGTGTATAGTATCTATTCACTTTAAACAATGAGGACATTGTTCATTTTAAGTAAAGGGACCGAAAAATTAAAATTATTTCCACTCAGAATAAATAGTTCTTTTAATTATGATTAGGATATATTTTGTTCAATAATTTGAAATTTTGTTAAGTATGCTAAAATTCAGTATAAATAAATTTCTATTATTTCAATAAATTGTTATGTTAGTTGAATAATGATATAAATGTATTTTTAATAAAGCATGCAAATCGTACCATAAAATTTTTAGTTCCTTAAGAAAGGTAGTCATGCATGAAAGTTTAAGTCTTTAGAATTGACTTAGTAGTTTCTTGAGGCGAAATCTTAGGAAGCATGGAATGTTGAAAATGATTTAGGCAACTCTTGTTTGGACCGTTTGAGCCTTTCAAGCCAATCTTGATGAGATTTTATCCTTTGAAACCCAACTTTGAGACTATCTGGCCTAATTTTATTTGAACCCTTGCAATATTTAGCCATCATTTCTCTCTTAATTATCTTTAAATTGTCCCAAACACTAGACTCAGTACAATTCAGAATATTATTTAAAAATAAGTCTGGGGGAGTAGAAAGAAGTATCAAATGCTCCAAAAATTGTAGTACATACAGTAAAATGCTAAAAAAAGAGCACATCTACTTGAAAGAAAATAGATGTACAAAGGAGCATGTGAAAGCAAAGTAAGTTGGTGTATTGAGGGAAATTATTTCAAAGGTCTGATTGAAGCTGAGTCTAGGGTTTAAAAGCCTAAATTTATCTATCTTTTACCTACCTCTAGGCTAGCTACGTTATAACCTTTTTAAAGACCTATTGATTGAAGTTTTCTATGCTACCTACATTAGTAGAGAGAAATTGCTATGTTCAACAAATGAAGGCATAAGATAAACTTCATGATTGCAGCTTAATCTTGAATAAGGTAATAAAATCAAATTGGTAAGGGTTAACATGTCTTGTTAAGGAAGCATTTAGTCTAATTGTGCTATCATAATAGTTGTTGAGATTAATTTGAACGATATGTATACTTAAGTAGCATAACTATAAAATTTCTTGTTTTTGAGCATAAGTATATTAAATTCATAATTCTGGGAAGAATGTTATTCTGAAGAAATTTTTCAAAGGTGTTTTCTAAGTAATTCTTTTTATTTCTTGCATTACTTGGGACAAACAATGAATTAAGTTTGGGGGTGTGGAAATACATAAATCTACACATTTTTACATACCTTTTTTTTAACTTAAAATCATCCAATTTCGATAAAATTATTGTCGAAAAAATAATTAATTTTTACAGAATAAATAAAGTGCATTTAAAATATGAACATGTTGAATTTTAGTTAATTTTATAATTAATTTTGATGAATTTCGGTTATTTTCAACAGATTTGCACAAATGGCGAAAAATGGCTCGGCAGGCACTACTAAAAGCGTAAAACCGAGAAGCAATTTGAAGTATTGAGGTGAACTAAATTTTAGCCTAAGACGGTCCAAAATTATATGTATTAATTCATAATATAATTAATTTTAATTTATATCCAATTTAATTTGGGTTAATAAATTATATTATTAATTAATTATGAAAAAAGTGGTCCAGTTGAACTAAACCAACCAAGAAATGGACGGCCCAAAAACCGTCCCAAGAGCTAACCCAAATCAGCTTATTAGCTGATTATTTAAGCTTGGAAAGAGGCCCTTGAAGACTTGTTCAAGTTGCATTCAAACCCCTCAACAATTGGTGGCTTTATAGATTTGCCCAAAGCCTAAATTAGCAAAGTTGAAACTATCAACCTTGCCACATGTGTGGCCGACCAAGGGAGGGCTCTTTGGCTAATAATTTTAGCTATTTTTAGCAGCCCTCCTCAGCTATAAAAACCACCTTAGTCTTGTCATTTGAAAAACACGCCTCAAGCATTCACATCTTACCTCTCTTCTCTCCACTTTCTCTCTTCTTTTCCATTCCAAAATTCCCTTGCTCTCTTGTCGATTTCTCCTCTTGGGAAAGGGGCATTCATCAGCTATTTGGAGCTGCAATTAAGTTTTCATAGCAGCCTTGGTCAACGAGGACAGCGAAGAAGGAAGAACGGAGCAACTAGTTAAGCCACGAAAAAGCACCAGATTTGATTCTTGTTCCCTATCTCTTTAATTTCTGTTGTTGTTATGCTGAACATATCTATGAATATTTATGTTTTTGGAATGGTTAATTTAATCAATTTAGCTTGAATCTAATTTGTGTTAGGTTGATTGCATTTCGTTTGTTAAAGTTATTGAAATTGTGTTTATATTATTATAGGCCTCGGTAAGATGCTTGATTAAGTAAAATCATGACAAAATTATTCTTGCATTACAATTGTTAGGTAACTAATGAATTAATTATTTAAACGGATTGAAATTGTAATTAATGGACACAGTACTTAATCAGTGCATGTTTAATCATCTAAGGTAGCTGAGGGTTAGATTAGCAACAGTATCTGATGATACACTTACCTTGCATAACTTGCAAGATGATTGTGATTAAACTGTTTCAAGGCAAGGATGCTTTGTTACCTCACATAGTCTTTTATGTGCTTATTAAATCGAGTTAATTGTTTGAATTGACATAGGGATATGTACAAAAGATTATTTCGATTTAATAAGTATGTATGTGCAATAACATATTTGCCTATTAAGATTTGTTTAATCGGTTGAATTGACATAGGGATATAGTCAAGAGATAAATGGATTTTGGTAGGTGAGTATGTTCATAAGTTAGCAAATTACCGAGTTGCCGTGAACTTATTCGTAACAATATAACCATGAGTTTAATAATTCTAAGTTAAGAAATATAATTAATCTAACACAATTATGTCATCTTGATTAAAATCGTATTTTGAAATCGTGCATTTGAGATTTATTTATTTAGTTTACTTAGTTTAAAATCTTAGTTTTAACCTCTTCAAACAAAGTATTTTTCTTCACCAAATTGTTTTAAATAGCATTCATAAATAATTCCTTTCACAGTCCTTGTGGGTAGATAACTCGACATTTACTTGTCACTTTATTACTTGTTGCGATTGTGTACACTTGCACATTTCTGTCGTTCCACTTACACGTAATCTAGGCAACCCTAATGTCATGACATTTGTATCCTATCTATTCATAAGGTTCAACTAGGACTTTTACTTTATCGAATCTCCGTCAAATATTTCCAAAGCATTATAATCACAATTGATTTCAATATTAAAGCATTCACCATAATTATCTTAATTAAGCATTTAAACATGTATAATTTAATGCTTATTAAACATACGAACTTACCTCGTTCGCTGTAACGACGAATTAGGTCCACTAATTTGATACTTTGTTTTCCCCTGTTCTAGATCCAAATCTCGTTTATCTCAATAATTAAACCTTGAGATGGCTGAATATTCAAGCTCTCATGGCTGTTTTTCTTTAGCAACTTTTGGCTAGAAAAGATGAATGGAGAAGAAATTGTTTTGTTTTATTTTATTTAGCCTTTATTTACCAATTTACAAAATTAACCTTTAATAACTTTAATAACTACTCCAAATGACATGCTACTAACTTCCACTATCTTATTAATGGACTAATTACCACTTAAGGGTCTTTACTTTAATAATCCATAGCTATTAGACACCTTTTTCTAATAGAGTGCAAGTTTTACACTTTACGCGATTTAGTTCTTTTTACCGAATTAAGCCTTTAAACGGTAAAATTTCTTTACGAAAATTTCACACAATAATTCTATCATGCTGTAAACCATAATAAAATAATAAAATAAATATTTTGACTTTAGATTTGTGGTCCCGAAACCACTGTTCCGATTAACCCTAAAAACGGGTTGTTACAATGCCACCCAGGTGCCCCATAACTGTCGTGTTTGCGATATGGATTTGTCCAAACTCACACCACGTGAGGTTTGCCCATTATTGTCCTCGGACATGTAGAGCACCCCAATCGATAATTAAGACTCATTCGCCCTTTCTAGAATATGCCATGGCCATTGACTTTCTTCAAAACTTGCATAATATAATTCGTGTTTACTGTCACGACGGACTTCATCGTATACCACTGTAGTGACCAACTCACAACTCAACCTCACCACTCTCAGATTCACCACCATTTCCCAAATAATTTCCAATCTTATATTACACATTCAGGTAGACTAACTCATCTTCTTAACTAAAGCATACTTCATCACATGCTTCACACACATCAACACAGTCGTATCCCACGGTAAACATTCCAAGCACATACACTTAGTTGCTCAACAAAATCACATACACCCATACACACAATTAATTATACTCTAGACTCACAAAGATCTATTTCAAGCATACATACTTATTTTTAGAAATTATTCATGCACTCATTCATTTTGGTCTAGAACTTCATTCACTAGATATTATTTTAGAAGAACTTATAAGAGTCGATAGTAGAGACTCATCTGAGACTCACCTATTGCAGCTACCAGCTTTAGACTTCAAACATCCAATTCAAACCAGCAACAACACTACTTAAAGAACATGATTTCACCATTAAACCCATTTATAAATAGATTGCTAACATTTCAATTACTAAAAATCCCCATGTAGTGTGACACCCCAAACTCGTCCAGGACAGATCATCCCGAATTCGAATCATTACATTAGCCACTAAAGTGGCTTTCCAACTAACAACCACTAGACACACACCCCAACCTTATAGCACCTCATTTATGACTAATTAACTATCATTTATTAATGCGAAAGCAATTTGTGAACCATTTTTAAAATTTTTCTATGTATTTAAAACTAAGGGTATTTTGGTCATTTTACCACCTAAATTTAAAATATTCTAATTTTATTTTTAAATATTTACCGACCTTCTTTTAGTCAAATTATGCAACCCCTAAAAATTTCAGCTTAATTCGAGTTTATTTACTATGTCTAATTCAAGTTTTATTATTAGGGACTAAATCATAACTTTTACAAACTTTTAGTACATTTTTCAAATTAAAAAATAAGAGTGTTTCTACCAAGTATTGACAGTTACAAGTCTAATCCTAAAATAATACCAAGTTTCCCTATCATTAAAGGCTTCAATTAATCTAATCAAGTTTTAAGACTAAATTATAACTTAAGCAAATTAGAATACTAGATTACAAAAACTAAAAATCAAACCCCCCAAAAGCCACATGCTCGTGTGCAAACCATTGCACCTATTTTGTCAAAAAAATTTTAATTACCCGATTTTACATATTTTACTTACCCATTAAACTTGAAATAGCTACAATTAATTACCATAAACATCCACACATCTCCAATTTCATTTATTTACAACAAATATGCAAAAATTAATCAAAGTTTAACACCTAATTACACGCTTAGCAAACACCAATTAATTCACACAAGCTACATACCTTAGTCGTAAGCAATCCACTCCATGGTAAGCTTCAATTAAACATTGGTAGTATAAAATACGTGCTTCATATATCGTGTTATCAACCACCCTACGAACACTCATCAACATACCATAAACCAAATATCTATTAGACATAAAATTATGTATTAAATCAATTATAAAATCACCAAAATTAAAGTCCAAAATTTAATGTTCAATATCCAATACAAGTAAAATAACACTAGTCCTAAAAGCATCACAATGCCCCTATACAATCTCTAAAGTAAATTTCTTAAGCCACTATCGAGCCTTATTCTTGGATCGCCCTTGCATTCACTTCTTAACTCCTTACGCCTGAAAATTCTCTGCACGAAATGTGAGAGTGTGAGCTTAAAAAGCTCAGTGAATGATAGTAAAAACATCAAGTAATTTGCACCCAATCATGCATAATTCAAAGCAATTAAGCATTAAATTTTCACGCACAACATGTTAATATTTCACCATAACATCACATGTTATATTTCAAGAATTAAGAATAAATTTTTCCATGGCATGTAAAATCATCTTTTAACACATAAACATTCAATTATATTGGCACAATCAATCAATCAATTATATTGGCATAATACATCTATGGCAATAAGTAAACGTGTGATCATACATTAGATAAACGGATCTCCAAACTCCCACAAATCAAATACAGTCCTTCAAATCGAGCGGGCCGAAGCCACACGCTCCCTTATAGCACCTCAAATAACCCGATGAGTGGAGACTCAAGCTCAACACTCCTTTATCTACTCCAAACAAATTAGTCCACCAAGAGCCATATGCTCACAATATCACAAATAATGGTGGGTACTCACAAATTCTATGGCTTGCCAACTATATCCAATGGATACACCATGCAATGTTGCCAATGTAATCATCCATATAAGGCTTAAAATTTGTTTTTTAATAACTTAATTTAGGATGTTAAACTGCAAGTAAAAGCATGTTGCTAAGCAATTTTAACATCAATAAAATTAAGCATAGAAAATATCATTTTCCCAATATTCATATACCAATTAGAACACCTTTATCAAATGTTCAATAAATCAGCAATTCATTCTCCAAATATCAATTTATTCTACACAATTTAATCATACTAAAAGCATAATACACAACTTACCAAACCAATTGCCATTCTGCTCTTTTATAAAATAAAACCTATTTTTGCAAATCCAACCTTCCAATATGCAATTAAGTCATTAATAACACCAACTAAACCTTTAATTTAACACATAATCAGGCCAATTTACCAAATTTCCCTTAATATCACTCACCTTCACACTTATTCTTTAAACAAAAAAAAGTGTTCAAATAAGCAAGTTTGAGTTTCAATTCTGATTTGCACATTCCTCCTCTTGATGTGGAGCTTTAACAGAGACAAAGTATGCATTACAAAATAACAATAGCAACAAGAAACACGAAATTTGAAAAAATTATACGAATATAAATCATTTCTCTAAACTACCTTACGATGTTGCACAACTAAGCCGAAATAGGAATTCCTCAACTAAACTCCCTTTTCAGCACCTCAAACCACATCTAATCTTCATTCCTAGTCCAATAACATGAATTCTAAGTGTTAATTTCATCATTTAATCCATTTCATAATTTTCTGGAAAAATCATCCATGTTCTTGATGAAATTCAAATTTCTCAAAATTGATCCATAAAATGTGTTTGCCCTTTTGGTTTAAGATTAAAAACCTCTTATTAGACCTATTTTGAGCTTAGACATCCATTAATATTTAGATTGCAACTCAAAATTAAAGATCCACCATTATTGATCCTCAAGTTCAAGAAAGAAGAAATTAAAGTTGAAAATCCATTATAATCACTTTAATTAACAAATAATGATTGAAATCAACTGAAAAACAAGTTTAAAGATGAGGATTACCTTTAATTGAACTCAAATCATTGATTTGGAAGTTTGAATCAAAATGCTTGAAGAAATTCGGATGACTTTTTGCCCAACTTTGAAAATTATTTTGAGAGATTTTAGGGAGAATTTTGGGAGAGAAAATGTTTAGATCTATTCTCTGATATTTGATTTATGAAAACAAGTAAAGAGAACGAGAGAAAAAGCTCTCAATTCGGGTGAAAAATGAGTGAAAAGTGAGGTAGTTGTAGAGTTTTTAAAACTGAAAACCCCCACCTAATTTTCAAATGTTGGGGAATTTGCCATTAGGCCACTCCCCATTTTCCCTTGTTTTATATTTTACTCTTTGCCCTCCAAAATTCCATAATATGGTTTATTTTTTATAAAACCTCTTACACATTCCCCTTGTTTTTCAAATTAGTCCCCTTTAATTAATATTTTAAATCACCTAATTAAACCCTCATTTTAAATTATTTTTAAATTCCAATTTAACCCAAAATATTTATTTTTACCCAAAAATTTTTTAAAATCATAAAATTAATTTTTCTAAAAATATTTTTATTTTCTGGAATATTATTTACCGATTTTTAGATGAAATTAAGCTAACTAATTAAGAGTATAATTCGCTAATTAACCCGATTAATTATTAATTTTCATTCAGAACTCGGTAAACTTACTCAAAGCTACTAGACCTATTTTCGGGGCCTTACATGTAGGTCTTCTCATTCGTAACTTACTACCCATATACTTCATAGCATTCTTATTCTTAACATGAAAAATGATCAGACTTACCAAAAGATAGAACACCCCGATTTTATCTAAGAATCCTTAGCTTCCAGATCACATAAGAAGAGCAACTAGCAATAACATTTAATACTTAAGAAAAGAAAGAATTAAGGAATTACTCTGAAGTAAAAGAAAACCTTATCACGAACCTTTCTCACACATATATATAATCTACTTCCTTTGCAGTGGAACTTGACAAGTGTCTTGGAATTTCAAAATATGTCTTTCATAATGGCCTACAAAATCTGAAGAAAACATAAATGAAAATCTTTTCCATAATCCATTCGTCCAATTAGTCTAGTTGGTTTATAACCAGATTTAGTTACTAAGACTTGTCCTTCACAGTACTTGAACAAACTAGGCGTAATATACATTTGGCCTTGACCTACACAAAGCTTACTCTTCCTATGTTGTCCTCTTTTTTTACTTAAGAACAAGAGAAGACTGAATCCTAATATACATCCCTGGGGGATACTCAATTCGCCCAAAACATTAGTTTGCCAGAAGCTACAATTTGGTGAACTAACTTCTAGAGTGCGCGAGAACAAACATCTTTTCATCTACACGCCTCAAATTCGGGTCACCCAGATTTGGGATGTGACAATGCTTGACTAAAATCTCATCCAACACTCTAGAACAAAGCACATAAAGATTAGACACCATTTTATTAGAGATCATGTGCAAAAAGGAGATATAGTTCTAGAGTTTTTAGATAATTTGCATCAATTTACCAATATTTTTTTACTAAGCCTCTAGATATAGAGATGTTTCAAAAAATTAGGGGAGAGCTAGGACTTATGAACTTACCTTGATAAGAACTTGTGTTACTCTTTTGACATTCTTGATATTTTGTTTGTTTTATGCATGCTTGGCAAAATTTTATGTTCATATTCTTTGTTATGTTATTTATTTGATTCTCTTTATTCAAACATGTTTAAAATAATTTTTGTGGTCAAGTTAGCTATATTGTTATGTATTTTGATTAAAACTTCAATTTTAAGTATCTTAGTAAATTTGTCTCACATTGATTGTCTATTTCAAAGCATGTTTTGTTTGATTTTCT
Source organism: Gossypium hirsutum (assembly GCF_007990345.1). Taxonomy (NCBI): domain Eukaryota; kingdom Viridiplantae; phylum Streptophyta; class Magnoliopsida; order Malvales; family Malvaceae; genus Gossypium; species Gossypium hirsutum. The sequence continues at coordinate 44,335,300 of NC_053437.1, forward strand.
TATATATACACTTTTAATTTTACTATTGTATGATACAAATTATGTTATTTTCTTCTTCTTCTTTTTTTATGTTTTTAAATATTTTTTTCCATTTTATACAAACTTGTTTCAATAGAAGTGTTATAAGTATCGGTAGAAATATGCAAATTTGGTTTTCTAGGCTTGTTGTTCATCTAGTATCGGTAGAAAGGGAGTTCTACCGATACTTAGGCACTTTTGTAGGTACAAGTGCCCAAAACTCAGTAGTTTCGGGTATTTAAATATCCTAACAACATTTTATTTTTGTACATAACTCTTCAAACCAGTTAAAAAATTTTTCCCTCTTTTCCCTATTCTCTCTCGTTCGGTCCCCCTTCCTCTCCTACCCCACATCTTTCATTTTTTACTCAAATTTCTTGCAAATCTTTCCTCACACATGCTCTCAACACTTTTTCAGCATATTTGCCACAACAATCTACACTCTTTCACTCACTTTTCTCCATTTTTAAAAGCTAAACCCTAACTTATTCTCTTTTCATTTTTTTATTTTCTTTCTAAATCATGCTAGTTTTAATAAATCTTTATTAGGACCTAGACTATCTAGGCTTGGATTTTCATTCTTGCATGTTGGTTTTATTTAAAAAAAAAAACAAAGGGATATACAATCTTCTACTCATCTATATATATTATTTTTATAGTATATGTTTATATAGATTACACATAAATATGGATTTATTTTTTTATAAATGTTATTATATATATTTACAGTTATATATATACACCTACTTTTATTTTTTTAATTATTCTATATCTTTAGATTGTTTTTTTTATTATCTAAATTGTCATATATAAATATACTTTAGTTTAGTTTTTATCACTATTATTTATATTTATTTAGCTACACTCTTGATTACTTATTTATGTGTTATGTCTATATTTTTATACTTCTAACTATATATACTTCTTTTATTTATATTATATGTATACATGCATATTTTTGCAAGTTCTATTAATATTTATCTATTTTTATATGTTTTAACACTTTCATACAATTGTATAGTTTCTAAAATAACATTATTTGCATCTAAACTACTGCCATTAGGGATATAAATTGCTTCGATATGCTTTATTTTTGCAAGTACCTACTTCTTATCTGTCCCCTTTACCCTAAGTTTACCCTTCAACCAATCATGCCTCCCTGTAGCTCTACTAAGCGTTCCATTAAGAAGCGTGCTAGGGGTGAATCCTCTAGTACAAACACGTACTTTCCACCTGCAACATCCAAATATCTTGTCCCTTAGGCCTTAACTTGTTTCTCGGACCAATTCAAGTTTAAGTACCTTGACCAACATCATGATTAAGGTCGGTTACATTGTCTCCAAATTAAGGGTATTTTCTATGAAAACCTCATTAAAGCCTTTTACCGCAATGCCAAATTTACCTATGGTGGCAACGGTTGAACCATCATTTCTGTCACTTCTTATGTCATGTGTGAAAAGGTTGAGGTCTCTATCTCTTCCCTTGCGAGACATCTCTCCATTCCAAATGAGGGTAACATTAACAACCATGGTTTATTCCCTCACGACCTTATCACCCCTAAAAACTATATAAGTGACCTAGATTTGCATGATAAAATCATCCATCTTATTTTTTCTTGGATAGTGGCCCCTACCAACAAGCATTTCAGATTTTGTAATCCGGATTATTAGATGTGACATTGCTTTCATACAAATCATTGCCTTAACCTTGCCTCAATCATTTTCCTTTACATTGTCAAGATTGTTTGTCTTCCAATGCCTAGTAACAAAACTCTTAGGTATGGCACCTACCTTGTAACACCTCTAACCCGTATCCGACGCCGGAACAGGGTTACAGAGTATTACTGGACTTATAACTCAATCAATCAAACATTTCACCTACATTTATCATTTAAATCAAAACCCATTCATAAACATTCATATGGTCCCTAATACGATCCTTCGAGGCCCAAAATGAACATTAAAAATGATTCAGGACTAAACCGAGTACTCAAGAAATTTTTTTATGAAAACATGTAAAAGTTTCAAAGGTGGACACATGCCCGTGTGGCCAGGCCGTATGTCTCACACGGCCAAAAGACATACACGTGTCTCAGGCCGTGTGGGCATTTGAAATGGGGCCACACGCCCTTGTCCAACACCGTGTAACTCACTGACTTGGGTCACACAACCAGACCACATGCCCATGTGCCAAGCCGTGTACTATTTGAAATGGCCTCACACACCCGTGTGCTAGGCCATGTGAAAACTGAAGGGTATACTGACTTGTGCCACACGGCAAGCCACATACCCATGTGCTGGGTCGTGTGAAGCTACTGACTTGATTTCTATAGAAGTATCAAGGGACACACAGTCGTGTCACTTGGCCATGTGTCATACACGGCTGAGACACACGCCCATGTCTCTACCCGTGTGGACAAAAATAGGTCATTTTCCAAGCCACATTTCTCACCAAAATTGGTACCAACTTACACACACAATTTGCATAACAACCATGGCATAAATAGGCATTCAAAGCCAACCAATATCAAGCTTATAACATGTAATATCAATATATACAAGTATGATACTAGTAGGTATCTCAATTAGCTACTTTAAAACTTACCAATTATATAACCAATTTCTACCTAAATGGTCAATCCCATATATGAGACATTGTGCCTAAACTTTACATGCATGCCAATTCTCAATTTCAACCATTTGGTCTCCTAAGTACCAATTCACTACCAAAAATTCACATGGCAACTATACATCATATACAATAAGGCTATTTACAAATTTACATAACAAAATACACCAAATTCAAGCCAAATCAAATGGCTAAATACCCAACAAAACATATAGGCTACGATTAGCCAAACGACCTATACATGTCATTTAACCCAAAATATAAAGTCCAAAAGTACCAAAACAACATTTGATAGTGTGACGAGATCCCTGACGGCTTCCAATCCGGACAAGCTTCTGAATCACTAAAAACATGGAAAAATAAACAGAGTAAGCAAATAAGCTTAGTAAGTTCGTAGAACACAGAATTAAACTTACCATTTAACCATAATTTAGGTAAGTAGCTCTAAGCATAACATAATTCAATTTGGCCAAAGCCTATCACATAATCATTAACCAAGTCAGCCATGTATTCATATAAAAACCGAGAATCATGTATGAATTCAACAATTAATAAATTTTATATATATGTAGCATCTATACCGTATATCGTATGTAAACCATTTCTATGTAAATACTTGTACTAGTTTGTATTGAACTTGTATAATCTCGTAATAACATTATGCCTATTGAACCACTTAGAATACCATTAGATACACAGGTAGTACACATGAGGGGTACTGGACTGTAATCCGTCAATTCCTATACATGTATGCTCTTACGAGCCATAATCGGTAAGCTCTTTCGAGCTGAACAACGGTAAGCTCATACGAGCTGAGAATCGGTAAACTCTCACGAGTTGTAAATTGGTAAGCTCATACGAGCTGTGGTGGGTCCGCAACACATGCAGGACCTCAACCAAATCGGTAACCCTAATGACATGTCATTTGTATCCTACGAATTCCTAAGGTTCAAACGGGGCTCGATATTCTTCGTATGTCGTCGGTTATGCTCTTGATAATTTTACATAATAATTAAACCATTCACATACATATATTCCAATTAAAACATATAAATACACAATTTAATTACAGGAACTTACCTCGAACTCGTATGATGAAAAACGATCGTTTAATCGATAAATTTGTCTTTCCCCCGATCTAATTTCGTACGTTGCTTTTCTTGATCTATATAATCAAATTTAACCACTTTAATCTTTATTCTATTCAATTTAATCCAAAATTCATGTTTTGGAAAAATTACTATTTTGCCCCATACTTTTGACCTTTTTACAATTTAGTCCCTAAGCTCGTAAAATGAAATTCATGCAATTTCATCCTTACACAAGCCTAGCCAAATATCCTATATGTTCATAGCAGCTCATACATTCCACAATTTAACACATTTACCATACAATACATTTTACAATTTAGCCCCTAATTGGCAATTTCATTAAAAATCTCTTAATAAAAGTTGTTTAACTAACAACAAAGATTAATTTTCTTCCATTAAACTTCAAAACCCTAGCATTCACATTAGTCCCCTAGTTAGCTAAGTTAAGTAACAACGATTCCAAAAACATAAAAATCAACAAAAACAAACACCAAATTCACTTACATGCAAGGACTTCTCTTGGTTGAATTTTTAAGCTTCAAAAACCTCAATATTTGCTAAAAATTTTGATAGGTTGAAGAAATAAAGATGATGGTTTTTTGTTTTATTTAATTTATTCATTAATTGACTACTTACCATTTTAACCTTACCTAACTTTAAAAATAAAAAAAACTGTCAAGCCATGTGTAACACCCCTAACCCGTATCCTTCTCCAGAATAGGGTTATAGAGCATTACTGGAGTTTACAAATTAATTTTCAGACATTTCATTTCATCAAGCATTCATATTTATAACCAATCAAAATCAAAACATTTATGAGCTAATATTAACCAATTTAACTTATACAAGTCATTATAACCAGAATCAAATCATCCAAAATTACCAATAGAACCAATGGATAATGTGATATTTCTCCAACAAGCTTCCAACCCAATCGAGCTTCCGATAATCATTTCAAAAATCTAATAATTATACCTATTACCAATAATAATTAAATTCCAATAATAAAACACACACATATATATAATATTCATTACCAAATAGCATTCACTTCTATTAAAATTATACAAAATATAATTCATACGAACTTACCAGGCTAAATTGCAGAAATAGCAAAATTCAGGGACATTTTGGAAAATTTCTATTTTTCTCGAATTTCCACCCAATCTTGATATAAATTAATATTCCATTCAATTTACTAATTTAAATAATAAAACAATTCTCATGCAATTTGGTCACTTTTTGACATTTTTACAAATTTACCCATAAAGTTTCACATTTGTTCAATTTAGTCCCTGAACCTAAAACATGTAAATTGGTCATTTTTAATGAAAACTCATGCTAGTTGAATAATCATATATTTTCCTCCTCCTCCTCCTCTCCATTCCACATCCTTAATGTATATAACATGCTTATATGTAACATTATCTATAATTTCACCATTTATTTATATATTCATTCAAAGCTGTCCACTTGAGTCAGTCACTAAATTATTTATATCTTTAGCTAAAGAACTCCAAATTAAGATCCGTTAATTTTTTGTGAAACTAGACTCACATATCTTCTTACCATAAAATTTTAAGAATTTTTGGTTTAGCCAATAGGTACATTTTATTCTTTAAAGTCACCTCTATTCTGCTGTTTGACAGTTCCGACCCTTCTTCACTAAAACTTAATTATCTCCTTGTAAAAAATTTGAATGATATCCTGTTTATTTCTATTGAAAATATACTATTTAAGGATTTTAAACATATAAATTATAACCCATAATTATTTTTTTACAATTTTTTATGATTTTCCAAAGTCATAATAGGGGAACCTGAAATCATTCTGACCTTGTCTCACAAAATCTATTATATCTTGTGATTTACAATTCCATTACTTTCACCATTTCTTCTATGAGAAACTAGACTCAGTAAGATTTAATTCCATATTTTTTTCATTCTCTAATTTCATTTCCACAATTTATGGTGATTTTTCAAATTTAACCTACTGCTGCTGTCCAAAATTGTTTTAGTGCAAAATGTTAATTACTAAGTTTATAACTTCCTTATTCCCTTTCTCTATAATATTTCCCATCACTTTCACTTATTTCTCTTCACTAATATATCAAGAACATAAGACTTTATATAATAAAACTCTACTATAACATCTTTTCCATGCTATTTCAATAATATCAAACTTAAAATTATATTGAAATCTCAATGTTCTTACCTCGTCCTATTGATTTCAATCTTTAACTTGATTTTCTCTCTCCTCCAGCTTCAATTTCTTGAATCCAACTTGATATTCTAGCTCCCCATAGTCTCCTTGTTATCTTTCTCTCTTGATGGATATGGAAATTCTTTTGATTTTTAGGTGAAAATGGTAAGTTTTTGGAGGAAGGACCAAATTGTAAAGAAAGCAAAACTTTCATTCTTTCTCTCTTCTCCTCACGTTGGATGCATGGAAGATGATGGGTTGGTTTCTTTTCATCTTTCTTCCACATATATATATAAATAAATTAATAATAAATAATAAATATCATTTAAAAATCAATTTAAAATATTAATAACCTAATAATTAATTAATTAATTAATATAAAATATCACCAACATCATCATTGCCTTTTAGATTTCTCTCTCTTCTAATTGACCATTTTGCCCTTTATGTTCTTTTAAAATTCCATCCTTGAGTCATCACTTAATTTGGTAAAATTACGATTTAGTCCCTCAAAATTCTTCGCCTTTTCAATTTGGTCCTAATTCATCCATTTTCCTTGGTTTCTAGATTATTCTACTCTTAAAATATTTACACTATTGGTCCTTTAACTTTTCATATTTACACTTTAACACCTTAAATTTTGAGTATTTACTCTTAGGACATAAAACTTTTTTCACTTTTGCAATTTAATCATTTCTTGAATTAATATGTCATAATATACATCTCAATTTTGACATAACTCAAAACTACCCTTTTTTATCACTTTATTTCCTTATTTTACTATATCAGGAATATTATCTTACTTTCTTACTGTAGTGATTTTTTTTAGGTATTACACCATGCACATCCACTATCACCTTTAATGGTCTAATTACCATATAAGGACCTCAAATTTAAAGTTCTATAGTTATTTAACACCTTTAGCTAATAGAATACAACTTTCGCACTTTATGCGATTTAGTCCTTTTTCACAAATTGAGCATACAAACGGTAAAATTTGTTAACGAAATTTATACTATAATACTATAATGTGGTATATATTAAAATAATATTAAAATAATTTTTTTGAATTCAGATTTTTGGTCCTGAAACCACTATTCTGATTTCACTAAAAACTGGTTGTTACATACCTTTCTCATATATTTTGAGTCATTAAGTTAAACGTTAATGTTGAACTTGATCAAGCCATTACTTCCTATCTCGATATATTGACCGCTCATAGTTGTGGTTGGATCAAATGTGATGGTAAATAAATTCGCAATCCCGAGCGTGCTCATCAAGCTCATCAAGTTCAACAAGCTATCGTCGATCATCAATGGGAAGGCATACCACAAGAAGATGTTCCTCAACAAGAAGATATTCCTACTTTGGCACCTCCTCCAACCTCATATCCTCACTCTTCTTGATGTGATACATGGGTTTTCTTTGCGTGTTGATGCTCATTTTGATACATTAACAGCATATGTTAATGATCAGTACAATCTTTTGGATTAGTGCATCTCAGATCCTGCCTCTCGATTCATTCGCCTTCAGACACCTAGTTTATTTTGTTGGCTTAAAATTGTCCTAGTTGCTTGGTTGGGATATGTGCTACTTTGCTTGCTTTTGCTTTCTTTTATTTCTACTTTGGATGATACTTGCTATGTTTTAATATTTTAAGCATGAAACTTTGGATGTTTTTCCTTTTATTTTTGCTACCATATTTAGCTAATATGCTTTGGATGCTTTGCACCAAATTCCTTATCTTATGCTTTTATTTCTTCTTTCTCATTTCCATGTTCTTATCTGCTTTATTTTATTTTCTTTTATATCCTTTTATCATGATATATATACTCTTTTAATTCTCCCTTAGTTTTTCAAATGTGTAGTTTCTTATATTACAAAAAGGGGGAGAAGAAAAGTAAAATTTGCAAACAAATATATTGTTATATAAGCTAATAGTTTAAAACAAAAAGAAATTATTTTTCAACCATTTCTCAAATATGCCTTCATTATTAAAGTTGAAAATTAATTCAAAACATTTATAAATGTCTGCATCAAATATTTTTAAAAGGAGTTAAACTTGAAAATAATGTTTGAGTAATAAGGAGTTAGAATTTTTTTTAATGGTTTTGTTATATAGAAAAGGGGGAAATTGTTAGCCCTAGTGTTTCAAATGTTTTAATATAACAAAGTCAAATTGAAAAATTATCTTTAGTCAAATTTGCTATCAATTGTAAAAGCACTTGTAAGATTATTTTCCAGTGTTTACAAACTCATCAAATGATTAAACTTATAAAATGCCTTTGAAAAATAATGTTTCAAGTCAAATTTTACAACTCTGGGAAACTTCTATCAACACAAGTGTATAAATGTATCAGTAGAACCAAGTCAGAGAGCACCCTAAGAAATTTTCTAGACTTTTAACGATACTCGGGGTCGCTTCTATTGATTCATCCCTAGTTGTATTGATACTTGGAAGGACTTCTACTAGTAGAAGTAAGTTAGAAAGCATTCCAAGCAAAGCATCAGACTTCTACCAATACTTAGGGAGACTTCTACCGAAACAAGTAAGTCAGTGAGTAATTTTAGGGTTCCCCTGCACCTTCTATTGATACAACTATTGGTACGAGTTGAAACCCATGAAACCTTCATACTTTTATCGATACAAGTGGACTTCTATCAATATATTGGGATCCAACGATCATAATTTTGAAGACTTCTATCAGTATAAGTCCACTTGTACCAATACAAGTGGTCTATAGTCTGGAATCAATTGCAACAACGGATCTACTTGATTCTCAACATCTCCAAACATCCCCAAGGTTGTTGGAAGGCATGAATACAAGTCAATAGCTCCATATTAAAGATAAGAAAGAAGCTTGTAAAGTCAGTTGCACAAAAATCCAATATTTTCGTTGATATTCTCTTTGTTTTTCATACACACACTTGGGCAACCATTTCTTGTATTCTTTTCAAGTGTTGTATTGTCACTGAGTGAGCTTTATCATTGTACCTTTGAGAGGTGTCTTTAATCCTTTTTCTTATTTTTCATCTTTGTAAGGGATTGCTTAAGGTTTTGGGGGGGAAAATCTTAAGGGAAATGGCTTTATCTTACATAGTAAAAAAATAGTGTTTTGTAAAGGTTAAACCATATCCATGAAAAGTTCAAATATTGTGAAATTGGGAAATCCTTAGTTGTGGTAAGCTAAGGTAGTGGAGGTAGGCAATTGGGGCTGAACCACTATAAATTCTTGAGTCTCATTTGATTTCCATATTTCCCTAAAGTTGTTAAAACGCCAATTCACCCCCTCTTGATGATTATCGAGCTTAATATATAATCAGGGATCAACTAATTTATAAGTAAGTTTCAACTTTTCATCTATTAATTATAACATTATTTAGTCACGAAATTATTCCACTAAAGTATCGTAACTAAGCTTTCCCTTATTATATACCATTGCAAAAGCTACTTAATAAGTGTTCGTCCAATGACCTTGTCATAAGTGTGTTACCCTCATAAGATATCCTTAAATTCTTTAGGTTAAATTTGTTCTCCCAATATGATCCTATTTTATCTCATGGTAACCATTTCATCTTCCTTCATGAAAAGTCAATTACTATCAAATAGTAATTAAATCATTTATCACAAAGACAAATAACACATGGTCATGTTTACTTTTCATTTATCATGTAATGCTGATGAGAGGATATCATTTTCCTTTTAGTTGGGCTATGAATTCCACTATTTTGGAATGATGCTACATACTACAGAAGTCATATACCCAGCATACTAGCTTTCAATTCCTTATCTATTTGAACTTAGGCTTCATTTACATGAAAGTATACAAGTCACGCACAAATAGTCCATCATCCACTCACGATTAAGGTATGCTACACTATAAATATCACAAGTGAATAAATCCACAAATGGATCTAGGATCTATTCTACTTAGGTCTTGTCTAATGTACTATCAGTCCAGTTAGTCACATCTATGTCTTCATCTTCTAGGAGTCACCTGCTCTAATATCCAAGACGAGATATCTCCCCAATTAGACTTGATATTATTATATTAGTCCTTCAATCGATCTGCTAGTCTCCGATTAGACTAAGGACATATTTAGATTATCTACTAATATAAGTTGTCTTTTCGTATTATAATCTGACCACGTAATACCACTTAGTATTAGTTAAATGTTAGATAATCAATTAGCCAATATTTGCTTCGATTTTGCTTTGCATGCAAAAACCATTAAAGAAAATTATACAAAGAATATTAATATAATTAATGAATATTTTATTAAACCAATTTGTTCAAAAAATACAAGTATACTTAGACAATAATACTGCACTAAGGGAATTAGATCCAACAACATCTATTCTTCCAAGGAAACATTATTGCCTCAAACGCCTTGGTCTTGGGAGCCAACCAAAAAATTGTTGTCAATAGGGGGTCGTTCTACTACCAGAAGTCATGTTATTTGCTAAGGTTATATTAAGTGATGTCATCCGCCTAAGGTTAGTTATCTCTCTTGGAAACATCCTTAGCTACCCTAAGCTCTGTTCTTCTTGAAACCGTCCCTGATGCTCAGAAAGTTGTTCTTCCATGTGACACATTTTCTCTTTCATCTCTATGACTCTCTACTAGGAACCAAAGTGTTAATGGTGAGAAACTTGGTCTACAAGGATGGTAGCATTAATAACTTGAGAAGTCGAATAGAACAACCAAGAAGGGTGGATATATTGGTAGAGTTGTGTAGGAATATCTCTTAAAAAGGAGGAGGAGATCCCAGGTAAAGGCTATGACTGGCATGTGGCAGTCTGGTCGAGGGTTGCAACTAGCTGAGTGGATGCAATTGGCGAGGTTCATGTTTGGTTTGAATGAGCTCTTGGTTGGTAGGGTTTGCAGTGTTGAGGGAATCATCATTCTAAGAGGAGGCCATGGTTCGGTCTACACTTAACGCACCAATTGTTGATACAAGTGTACAACAATGGAGGAGGTAAGGAGATCAATTCGCCTAGACAGGCAAAGAGACGAAAAAGGAGGAGAGTCGAAGAAGAGTAAAGTGGTTGTGAAGGCAAGAAAAATTGAATGCTTTAGATAAGCGTTTAAGGTTGCTGAGAGGGTAAAAAGTTTCCTTCCTCATTGTTCTTCTAGGTATTTATAAGGGAAGGCCTACTCGTGTGGTCGACCAGGTGGCAGGCGGATTGTCCTCAAGTGTGGTACTGCTCTGACATTCCCTTAGCTGAGGTAGTACGAGGTTGTTACGCCTCAGTAGTCTCCTCTTGTAGATGAGTGCATTCCCCTTAAAAGCAGGTGGCTTGGTGAGCGAGGCATGCGGGTAATATTTTCAGAACCGGTCAGACCACCAACTTCTAATCTAACTAGTTCAACCAAGTAAAAACCATTCAACATTAAATTGTTAAACTGATTTAACATTAAATTATTATTTATTTACTTTATTGGGAATCAACATATACTTGAAAATATTTTTTTAAGCAGGTTTGAAAAGTAAAAACTGAATTTTTTTTCCTCCCTATCTTTTCATCTCTCTAATTCTCCCTATAATCACACTTCTCTCTTTCTCCAAATCCATCATACTTCTTTCAATCTTTTCATCTAAAGGCAAACTAAAATTATGTTCCTGACTTCCCACATCTTTTCTCTCTTTAATTTTTCAGTTTTCACTGTTCATTTTACTTTTTTGTTTTGAATTTTAATTTCCTCCCTGGTAAGAATAAAGCTTGAGACTTGAGAGTTGGAAAAACAAAAAAAAAAAGACTTGAGAGAAGTGTAGACTGAAAAGAAGAGAAAAAGGACAGATGGCAGCACTCAGCAGCAGCTTGCTTTTATTTTTCCACATTAGGTTTTTACTTTTGGGGGTTGTTTTAGTTTTTCTTTAGTATTTATTTATTTGTTTTATTATGGGTTGGGTTGGGTTTAATAATCTTTAAGGGTTTAGGCTAGTTTTTAAGGGCTTTGGGCCATGGTTTTGCTTTTATTTTTTTGGTTGCACCGATTTTTTATCGATTTTTTTCAATTTGCAGTTCAAAACTATTCTCAGCCTAGCTAGTTGTTTCTTTTGAATTGGTATATCGATCGATCCTCGATGCAACTAATTCGATCGGTTGGTCCGATTCGATTTTAGTAACATTACATGCAAGTGATTAACAACATGAGATTGTCCAAGTGATCTTCAGATGGGAAGCTAGTCAAGTGATGCAAGGTGGAAGGCCATCCTCGGATATATTTTAAGTAGCTTCTCGTAGTGCCACATGTCTGGGAGGTATGGGAATACAACAATATTAATAATATTAAAATTTTGAAATAAATCATTTTTAATATCTAAGATTTACTATTATCAAACAATATAAAAATATTGACAAAAATGCAATATAACATATTATGTACTAACTTTTACTAATATTTCAAATAATTTTATAATATAGATTCAATCTTACTCTTTCAACCTTTTATTTTTTAATGTCAAATAACATCCAAGTTTATAGTAATATGAGTGGATCTAATCTAATTGGATTACCGTTTAAATAATAAAAACTATTAATATAATTACATATAAAAGTGTATATAATTTTTTATTTGAATATATTGTAAAAGCTCCTCTACTTCCCACAATCAGTGCTTAATAAATTCAGAAAAGGAAATCTACATTAATTAAATATCATCTTAATTTATTTAAGATTTCGCCGTTTTACATTGTACAAATGAGGTTTGGCATCCAACCCAGTATAAATTCTGGCAAATGAAAAACAGGAGAGTTATTTGGGGCAGGGCATGGACATCAACATATTTAATTCATCCATTTTCCTCTCTTTTAATTATATCAAATGTTTGGATTTATGTTTTAAAAAAAAAACATTAGCCTTTCTTTCTTTCCATGAAAAAGTTTGATTTTTATGTATAAAATTGAAGCATATACAAGTGAGGATCCCATTGAAGACCTTCAAGTAGAAGATAATTGTATAACTTTTATTTTTTATTTGGAAGAAATTATTTTAGATGCAAGTTTTCCATCGGCCACTGGCTTATAGCAAGAAAATAACAGTGATTCATCATCATTCTAAAAGATTATATAATATTTCTATCAAGGCAATTGTTTTTCTCCAAAAAGATTATCAAAGATTCAAAGTCGACTAATCCAAGCGCATTTCTCGGGACAGCAGAGAGAATTACCGGGGAGGGCATGTCCAAAGCCCACTGTTTTTCTCCCAACACGGAGCAAAAGCTCATCCTGGTGTATAACCTTTTCCATCCACTACTAAGATTACATTCAGCAATTCTTCCATCACTTACCTGCAGCCTTGAAACAGCCTTTGAGTCGATTCGAACCCAAGTAAGATTTATCCACTGAACATGTTGAGCACTTCAAGTTTGGATAAAAGCAGCTTTTGAACCAATGTAAGCTTCTGCTTTCCCATTATGTGTTGAAAGAATGGTCATTGTTTCACTGTTTGCAGGAGAATAACACTGGATTCTGACTTCAGACTGGATCGTTTCTTTAAGAATAGCCATTTCAGGTTCTCACCAAGGCATGCTTAGGGAAGAGGAATTTGACAAGATCCAACGTTCCTTTGGCATCTGTAGGAGAACTGAAAGATAGCTGATGAATCTGTAGTTGTTCAGGGAAACTATAATACAGAATTTATTTGATGCAAATGCATTAGGTATAAAAGTGAGTAAAAATGTCAACAAGGATCATAAGCCTGCCAATCAGAATATTAACATAAATGGAATCATCTGAAGGTGTCAAGACATGAAAAGTACAAAGTAATCGACTATTAGAAGTATAGTGAATGATTTCGTCCCAACCAAAAGTAAAACAAAGCAAGAGCACAGTAAATTTTCTGATTCAAACATAGTTATTGTGAGGGACTTAGAGTAATCATAAAACTTCCAGTAAGCAGGCCCACTTGAAAGTTCAAGGAAGCAACATCAACAGCACGTGCTCACCGGATAGAAATATGTATGTTGATAATTCTAACCTATCAGTTTCAAGCTAGCAAACATTTATAATGCATTTTGAGTTTAGAACACATCCCCCAATTTTAAGAAGCAAGATAATTAGTAAGATGACAGAAAATCAAAAACTTAAATTAAATTAAGAAAATAAAATATATTACCAATATTTGTTTTTCCATCACATGTGATGATTCTGAAAGGCATGCATCTCGGGTTCCTTCTACAGTTGGGTTTCAATATGGTGGCATGTATTCTGCAAGCTAAGATCCACTGCCAAAATCCCAAATTAGGACTTCAGGTGACAACAAAGGCTGTACTACTCAGTGACAGAAAATATCAAATTGATCGCCTCCATTTTCTTCATCAGTGTCACATAAAACAGCAAGGCAGTCAATAATCTTTCCCTTTGGTAGCAATCCAAAAAGTATTCTATTTAATTAAAGTGCATGGACCTGAAACTGGGGAATGGAGTCCTACTATGAAAGCATCTCGTGTTCCATTATCTAGCAAGCAAACCAGATTGAAGGGGGTTCTTTTTCAATTTCAGATAATGGTCAGACAAGCTTGATCAAAGTCGAATCAAAAGCAGCATGTGTCATTGAAATTCATTTCCACCTACTTTGCATGTTGCTTTTGAAAAACCTCTCTTTTCCATTTCCTCAAGCAAACCAGTAACGGCAGCTTCATTATCCTGTCGTAGATACCCTCTGATCATAATTTCATAAACTGCAGCATCAGGAGTAATTTGCCTTTTCAACATATCCTCAAATATTTGCTTTGCTTCAATCATTAGACCCTTATTTGCTAAACCAAAAATAAGGGAGCTATAAGTTAAAAGATCAGGTTGAAAACCCTCTTGAACCATTCTATTCTTTACTCTAAAGGCCTCTATCAAATTTCCTTGCTCACAAAGCCCGGCAATCCAAGAAGTATATACATATTTGTCTGCAGTGAACCCTGCCTCCAACATCTCCCTAAAAACCCTATTAAGTTCAGTAAAATCCCCTTTCTTAGCCAACACATTAATGAGTACCGTATAAGATATTTTATTAGCCTTTCCCCTGCAAAAATAACTTTCGGCTTCATTTAGACAACCATGCTTGCAGAGGCCATCCATTAAGCTTGTAAGAACGATAACATCGGGGTCAAAACCACGGGCCAAAATTTCACCATAGACATTCAATGCAGCTTTTACATTCCCAGCCTTAAAATGGGCATCCATTATCGTGGTTAACATCAATTTATCAGGTCGCAGTCCACTCTTAACCATATTTTCCATATATATTGATGCTTTGTCAAACATACCAGTGTTGCAAAGGCCAGCTATTATTACCCCATATGCTGCCATGTCAAACTCAAGTCCCTGAACATACATCTTACCTAAATATTTCAGGGCATCAGTTACATTACTCTTTTTGAAATGAGCATCAATGATTGAAGTATAAACAACAGAATTAGGCTTAACCTTATCTTTCAACATTCTGAAAAACAAGCACTCAGCCCTTTCCAGCATCCCCTTCTTGCAAAGACCGTCAATGAGTGCAGTATAGGTAACGACATTTACTGCAAGCTTGGCCAGTTTCATTTCCTTACACAATTCAAACGCAGCCTCAAAATCACCAACCTTACAGCAGCCATCGATCAAACAGGTGAACACAATGGAATTCAACAACACCTTATCTTTCTTCATATCCCTAAACACCTTAACCCCCATATTCAAATCCCCCACTTTACAAAACATATCAATCCATGTACTATAGGTAACCACGTTGGGCAAACAGCATTTCCACATCAAACCCATATAAACAAAAGCCTCTTTCTTCTTCCTCATCTTACAGAACCCATTAAACAACACATTAAACGTAACCAAATCGGGCTTACATTTATCTACCCTAATTTCATTCACAATCAAACAAGCCTTAACAACTTCACCACATTTAAAATACCCATCAATCAAAGAATTATAAGTTGCAATATCCGGCTCACACCCATACAAAGGCATCAAATTTACAAGCTTTTGAGCATAAGAAGAATGTCCCAACTTACAAAAAAAGGAGATGGTTGAATTGAAAGAAGAAGGGTGAGGGGTGTACCCTTTGGAGAGGAAAAAAGACAGTAACTTGAGAGAAAGTGCGCCACAGTCGGAAGCTGTAAGCTTGTGTAGAAGCTTGTTGAAGGAATAGGGGTCTGGGTACTTTGAAGTTTTCTTCAAGTCAGAGAAGAATTGGAGGGGTGAGCCAAAGTAGGAGTCTGATAATGTTCTGTAAGAAATGGGTTCTGGGAAATTTTTCGAGGCTTTCTTCTTCTTCTTCAGGTGAGAGAAGAATTTGAAGCTGTTTTTTATCATTCATGGGGACTTGGGGAGTGGGTTGTTTTTTTTTTTCCTTTTTGAATTGGCTGTTAAACCCTGAAAAGTAAGGGCATAAATCTTAAACCCTAGAGGGAAGAGGGAGAAGAAGCTAACGATGTCGTTTAAGCATTGAGCAAATGAATTTAGGATAAACTACACCATTAGTCACTAAATTATGGGTAAGTTTTTGTTTTGGTCACTTAACTAAAAAGAAGTTACGATTTGGTTACTGAACTATTCAAAAATTTCCATTTAAGTCACTGAACTATTCAAAAAATTTTATTTAAGTCCCTGGTCTGTTAAGTTTTTTTTCTTTTTAAAGTTTCCCTAGCGAGCTCCAAGCGACGATTCAATAACCAGTACAGTAGATCAATACCTTCGATGAGTAGAAGAACATACCTTAGAACCAAGTCGATCTGACGATCAGTTTCAAAGATTGGAGAAAAAAGTTGTTTGAATTTTAGTTCGCAGATTCATGACATCAAAAATTGTTTCATAGAAAAATTTGAATTATAGAAGAGAAAGGGAAAAAGGGCTTTCAATTGATGCAGGCGGTGCAAACAGAGAAAGCCATATAGCATCAATTTTAACAGCCTAGTGACTTAAATGACAACTTTTGAATAGTTCAGTGACCAAAGTATAATTTTTTTTAGTTAAATAACTAAAACGAAAACTTACTCATAATTTAGTAAACAATGGTGTAGTTTACCCTTGAATATTTTGCTACTTTCTACTTTAAGGGTATTTCTTTCATTCAAAACAATATTTGGAAAATAATTTTAGAACAATATTTGAAAAATGATCTTTGGAAAATAGACCAATTTTCTGTAAAAATTGATATTTTGTGCTTAGATGATTCAATGTAAAAAAAAATTCATTGTTTGAAATTTTTTTATAAAAGTTGTCCTCTTAAACTTATTTTTAATGAAACAAACATAATATTAACTTTTCTTCATAATTAGTTAAACAATAAACAATAGCAATTCAATTTTTTTTGTCTAAATTTTATTGTAGGGATATGAATAATACCACAATAATATAAATTGATTGGCTAAACTACATTAGAGATTACCTAACTATGGTTTTTTTCTTTTTTATCACTCAACTATAGCAAATTATAAAATGGTCACACAACAATTCAATTTTGTTGTTTTGGTCACCAGCGGGCTAACGTAAAAATGGAAACACCCAAAATAAAAAATAATTGGTTGACCAAAAAAGAAAAAATTAAATAATTGAGTTATTATTTTGTAACTTTTTATAATTGAGAGACAAAAAACATAGTTGGATGGATATTAATATAATTTAAATTCTATCAAAATTTCATTATAAAGATATGTATCAAAACACACATAATAGGCATCGACCATTAATTCTGTCGAATGATCTCAAATTCCTCAAAATTTATTAAGATAATGTTTTAAATCGATGTATTTGAATTTATATATTCGCAACATCAATCATGCACATCAAGGTTAGTTTGAGGCCCACGCTGGATTAAGTGGATAAAACCACCTCAAGGAAGTTACATACTCAACATAGATGGGGCCGTAAAATCTCGCTCATACTTAGCTTCAACTGGGGGTCTCATCCGTGATAGCAAGGCTCATTGGAATGGAGGATTTATGTTGAATTTGGGATAACGAATAGCCTTCAGGTGGAGTTATGGGGTGCGAGTCGGTCTTTGTCTCACAAAATCCTTGGCGATTCGTCAGCTCGCAGTGGAGTTAGATGCACTGCTGGAGGTTCAGTTCTTTTGACAACTTTTTGAGAAGAACCATCCTCTAGGTACTTTAATTAAAGGTTGTCTTAACTTGATAAATGAAGGATGAGTAACCGAGGTTTGACACATTTATCATGTAGGAAATAGTTGTACAGACCACTTAGCCAATTTAGCTCAAAACCTTGAGAGGGGTCTGGTTCGTCTCCGACGAACCTTGAACCTTTACTCCAAAGGGACACTTGTGGAGAGTGGGTAACTAGAATTTAGTTTTCTTGTTTCCTTCTTTTGTACAAAAAAAAAACACAACGATCATGCACCTGATTCAATCTTTCAATTTAATATAAGTAGTAAGCTTAACTATAAATTGGGTTATCAATACTTCCAAAGCATCAATTTACAGCATAAAAAATTAAACCATAGAAATACTTTACTTTTCAAAAGAACTTTGAATCAAAAATTAAAAGAGGCTAAATTAGGCATGAATTCTGATTTTAAAAGTTAAATGAGTTATTAGGTCGATTTTCACCACATTTACCAGAATAGGCCGATTTTGAAGAAAGAGAGGAAAACGCGTCTAGCTTAACGCATTTTCTACTAACACAGTAGGAAAGTGCATCCAGTTGGACGCGCTTTCCTCTCTCTCCCCGATCAGGTTTTTATTTTTAGGGTTTTTTTGTTTAGGTTAAGGTTTTGGGTTTTGAGGGTAGTAATTGGATTTTAGGGTTTTGTTAGGTTTTTTAAGGGTTTAGGAATGGAAATAATGGGAGGCCGATTTATTTGTGTTTGTGTTTAAAGTAGACATTGTGAAATCTCAAAGGTATATTCCATTTGATGGTGATGTGAAAGTGCTTAGAGAACCATACATTTCATCTATCGCATGAGGATAGAACCATTACCTTAGAAGCTTATCACAATGCAACTTAGCCCCCATGTTCATGATGCATATACTATCACGAGTTGAAGTATAAGTAGGGCTTCTAGTTGGCAGATGTTAATGCAAGGTCACGATTTGGAGTATAACTTGGGAGTCCACCTGGTAGTGATTATACGGTCACGAGTTCAAGTTTCACCTCACCAGAAGAGGATGTTTTATAAAATCGATGCTCAAGTTTGAGATGATAATCGTAGGAAAAAAGTCAGGGGCTTTCCAGTATAACCAACTTATTTTTTCTCCATCTCCACCAAAAGCAAGATCGATAACCTCCCAATTGTCTGACATGGTGATAGAGTTGGATAAAAGAGCACTGTCAAGGGGGAGCGATAGTGGCTATGAAGAGAAGTTAGAGATCAAGTCGGGGCAGTTGCGGTTGTAGTTATTATTTAGTGATTTAATCATAACAACTGCTATCAAACTGAAACAACCTCTAGCTTTTGTCCAATGCGACAACCGCTCGCACCCTTAACAGTGCACTTGCCCCTACTTCGTCACTAGTTTCAGACAAGAGGGAGGTTGACGATAATGCCTTTAATAGTGATGGAGAAAAAGAATAAGTGGATTATATTGGAAAACCCCTAAGTTTTTCCCTACGATTATTATGTCAAACTTACGTATTGGTTTTACAAAGCATCCTCTTCAGTGAGTTGGAACTTGAACCCCTGATTGCATAACCACCATCAAGTGGTCTCCCGTGTCATATTCAAAGCCATGATCTCACATTAACGACCATTAACTAGGACCCGTAGTTAGACTATAATCTATGATCGTATAAGCACCATGAACTCAGAGCTTGAGTTGCAATAAGATGGGCTTCTAATGCAATGGTTCTGTCTTGACATGACAGGTGAAATATGTGGGTCTCAGAGTGCCACCACATCATCGCGACTTAAACACACCTTAAAACTAGCACACCGGCTCCTCTAAACAGAAATAAATCTTTCGGTCAAAAAAGTTAAAATTTGAAAGTAAAATATAAACAATGGTGTAGATAGGTTTTTAGGGCTGAGGGGAAGTGACCAAGAGAGTTGATGCAATAGGGGGAGCAAAACCCCCTTTATATAGGGAAGCAAATGGCAACGAGTGAAAAAAGGGAGGAAATTTTAAAATGTTCTTATGGATGTCTGAAAATATCCCGGGAATCTCATGATATCAGAAAAATGGATCGGGATTCTCAGGGTTCAATAAAAAATTTCAGGTGAGTTGAAAATGGGAGAGTGAAAACGCTCTGCCTAGGTTGCGCTTTCAATGCATCTTTCTACCACATCACTGAAAACGCTCCATAGGCAGAGCATTTTGACTCTCCCACTTTCAACTCACCTAAAAAGTTTTATTGAACCCTGAGAATCTCGGTCTATTTTTCAGATATCATGGGATTCCCGGGATATTTTTAGACATCCATAAGCACGTTTGTTGTTTTCTATTTTGGAAACACTTCTACGAACACGTATTTTTTTATTTTTAAAAGTGTTTAACTGATGTCAAGTTATGTTCGATATTCGGGGTAGTATTTGGTATAAAACTAGCAACCATTCTAGTAGAGACGTTTGAACTTGAAATATCGAGAAGATTTTTGGTAGAATAGGATTTGTGTAAGGTTAACCATATTTACGTGAGAATTAAATTTCAAAAATCACCCAAAACACGTTATTATACCAAGTAAGTTTCATTATTGTTGTTAATGGATAATCAATACTTCAGTTTTTTGCATAATGTTTTGGTTTTAAACATGTGAAACATGTTACTTGGTTAAAATGAGTAGATGAGTTAATGGTGTTGCTTATTATGATGGTGAAAATTGTGACATCGACATTAGGGTCATTTTTTCATCAGCCTATACAACGCAATTGCCTTTCACCTTGAACATCCAATTGCCAAAGCTCCAGGCAAGAATTAGTTGGAAAGTAGGCAATCCAAGCTGTAAAGTATCATCCTTAAAGTATAGGTACTTAGCGTCAGAGAACCCCGTGAAATATAAGATATTTAATGTCAGAGGTTCAATGGCGATCAATGTGATAGCCCAGATGCATAATGCTATTGGATCACCTATACTTGAGTTAAACATCGAGACCTATACTTGAGTTAAACATCGAGTTTGTCGATGTCGATGAAGGTGGTCAAATTTTGAAAACAGTTTCAGTTAATGCCGGAACGGAATAGGAAGTTGGAAGTCCAACCACATAGTTGTGCAAAGGTTCAAAGCTTTGTTACAAAGCTCTCATTATGAAATCCTAGAATCATTAATAGAAAGATATTCCTTGGTTTCAACCAAAGATTTCAAATTTGGCAAATAGTTCGTCTACTAGTCAGGGTTTAGAGGTAATCAGAACTTCAACACCCTGGCATGACATTCTATTAGTGCTTTCGATTTCAACTTCTAAAGACCGATGTTCTACACCGGAAACACTTATACGAGTACTTCATAAAGTTGCACTGATTGGCAATCCACAATTGATGTAGATTGTAACAACATGTATACAAGACGAAATGATGTACTCCATACAATTTGCATCGACGAAGGGACATCCAACCCTGTACAATCAAGAGGAGTTGAGATTAAAAAGGGCACTGGATCTAACAACGGTCCAATTTGGGAGTCTGGGCTAGATGGTTCAAAAATTGTATTATTTTCTGAACTAGTATCGGTTCTAGTTGAACCAAAAAATTATGGTTTTAATGGTGAAGGTCTGAACAATATTGTTGAGATCGATATGTGTTTCAGGGCATACTGACCTCTGACCTGATCTACCAAATTTGATATGTCAAATTAGGCTTCCCCATTATACTTAAGGAGCTTGTTTTAAAGCAAATTAGCATATTTTCTGTAGTTTAATGTAGTTTTTAGATTTTCAGTTAAATAAGTGTAAATGCCTCTTTTTACTCATTTTAAGACCCAAATCAGCCAATTGTGCCATTGGGGGACCTAACATCTAATTGAGTGATATAGGTAACATCATCGAAGAGAGGGGTATCATGACATCGAGGTATGGATATCATGACACCTCTCACAAGCTTAAGATGAAGACCATCTACAGTGGTATTGTAATATCCATTTTGGGTATCATGATATCCACCTTTCAAAGGACACCCCATTTTAAGACTGATTACAATGTCGCAATATTGGTCTGTCGCAAATCGTTGTAGCAGATTAAACCACTTTCTTTACTTAGTGAGCTCATTAGAAAACAATTTATTTATGTTTTTATTTAGTTTACAGTCAGCACTTAGGTAATAAAATGAACAATTTAGGCATTTTATATGACCTTGTAGGCTGAAGAAGGCCCAAAGGCAAACTAATAAGTTTAGTGAGTGTACAGGACATCACTTGAGGGAAAAAAGACAATGGACTGGTCCTGATGTTGCAACATAGAGCTGGGATGTTGCAACATAACAAACATAATACCCAAGAAGTAGTCTGCCAAGGATGTCGCAGCATAGGCCAGAGGGTGTTGCGACATAGCCCTGTGGGTGTCGTGGCACAAATACGACGTGGCCATTTAATGAAATAGATGTGTTTTCAACTGTGCAACATGTTGGATCTGGTGCCCTTAGTGTAGTATTTTTTTATCTAAGTACACTTGTAATTTTTTTGAACAGATTGGTTAATAAAATTATTCTTAAGCTAAACTTTCGTGTTGACATAAAACTCCTAAATAACTTAAAATACTTAAAAATTATCCAAATTTTAGAATAAATAATAAAACTTAATAAATACAATATTTGACTCATATATAATAAAATTTAAGCTTGAAACTTGAACCCAATATGATTTAAACTTGAATAAAAAGCCAGAAACTCGTAATTTCTGTAATAATCCTTTCTAGAAATTCTACTCGTGTAGTCTTCATTAAAATGGTCATAACTTGGCTCCCAAACTCGAATCGAGTGATTCAATGAGTGATTTAAAGTTAAGAGTTGATCTTCAAATTCTATTCATACATCTAAGCCCAGAAATGCATGGATCTTATCCAAAAATTCATCGCAAGTTAACTAATCTTTTCAACTTTAAAATTAGTAGCTTAGTTGAATTAACTTTAATAAATTTCACCCATTTTGTGCATGTATCATTCCCTTTTTCCTCAAAAATAGTCATCCTCACATATTGTCTTTGATCGAATATTGGTTTGATTTGCTTGGCCTTTGATCTTATTATTGGGTCTTGAGGTAGCGTAAGCCCAAAAAATCCATAGGGCCTGAAATTGGGCCTTGAGACTCGCATCATTTTTGCTGTTAGATTTTTTTTCTCTATTGTTGAAGCTTTGTGAATAGAGAACGATCAAAACCTTGCACTTCATTGGATTCATATTTATAAATGAGCATTTCTCAACCTTTTTTCCTTTTTATATGTTGCTTACCATGTGTTAGATAAAATGCTTGTATGAGATTATAATTGATTATGTGCTGATTCATTTTGATAGTTGATTGATAAATTGGTTGTTATTCTAAGTTGAGAGATTTCTCTTGATAATTTTATTTTTCAATTGCATTGAATTTCATATTACAATAGAATTGACGCCTTTAGTGGAAGATTTAGATAGACTAGACTATGAGGAGACTTTATCGTGTATGACTTTTTGATACATTTATGTCGAACAGTGAGACTGAAAGGAGATCTATTATGCCTAGGTGAGACCGAGAGGAGAGCTTAGATGGTATCTTTTAGTTTAGGATGAGACTGATAGGGGATTCCTAACAAAGAGTGGAAAACAATATAATCAAGATAAATTATTAGCTTAGCTAGCAATTGACTAATCAATCGACAATCGTTTTAATCATTTGCTTCGTTCAATCAGAACTAGATTAATTTATTAATTTGTTAATTTAGACTTTCTATTTTGATTGCGCTAATAATTCTAGAATCGATTAGATTCCTAATTACTTAGCTAGTAATTAATTTGGTAAATATGTTTGCACTAATAATTCCTAAATCAATTTGACTAGTAATTGATTAGCTAGTAATTAAGTTGACAAGCATGTTTAGCAATTAACGACCCTTAGGTTCAATTATCAGAATACCTTGTGTGTTCTGATCTACCATAAATTGATACGTCTAATTATGCTCTCTCGAACACTTGATGAGTTTGTTCTCAAGAAATTTACAAGTTTTTTCAATGCTTTTTTATTGAGTTTTAGTTTTTAGTGTTATGGTAGTTTTTTTTCATATTTATCCTTTTAAGACCTGAATTGGCAAAACTATGTCATTGGGAGTCTAATGGTTTATTTGAGTGTGTGTAGGGAAATGACTATGGCCAAACCTTGAGGCTAACATCAACTAATTTAGGTTTTGCTATATTTATATATGTGTGTTGTGATATTGACACTTCATCACTTCAAGGGAGCAAAACTTCAACCAAAAATCAACCTGGAGTAGTCTGCCAACGATGTTGCATGTGACACTTCAGTTTGGTGGGTTCTAAGTTTTGGCACGTAGATTGAGAAGTAATTTGAGAAACACAAATCTACCCACCAGTTTGTTTTTAGCATATAGATCAGGCTTATAGCACACATTAGAATATTACGTAAAGATTTACCTCAAAATGTATTAAGTTGTAAAGATGGAGAATTTGGTAAGAGTACTGAGGATTTTTGGGTAAACTGGGTTATAGCCAAAGGTAGTATACGTCAAGTTCATTAGGTTACTGTGCTAGTTATGTTGTAAATGATTTGCTTAGGAACTAATGGAACAGATGAACCAGAGGTATTTAAAATTATTAGATTTTCTTTTATGTTTTCTCTATAGCTGTAGACCATTATTGGGGTAACGTTGAAAGAAGAAAACACGTGTCAAGTTCCAAGAAGGACTTAGATTGTACAAATAGATATTCAAGTAAAAGAAAGAGTAAGTTTTTCTTCTTCCTTCTTCAAGAAGTATTACTATATGAATCCTAAGAAACCTAAAGTATTTATTTCTCCTTTAAGCAGAAATTGTAGATCTGGATCTTTACCAATAATTACTCCATGTCAAGGTAAGATTTATGACTCTGCATGTTATTTTATGAAATATTAAGTCAGTAAGAGTGCATAAATAGTAAAATAAAGAAATAGGGTTTTGTATGAGGGCTATATGGGTTTGAGATAATGGTAAAAGTCATACGAGTGAGTTTAATGGGGTTCCTATGTTGTATAAACAGTGGTTGCTGCAATTTCTCATTGGATGTTGAATCTAGAATTAAAGTTTCCATCCGTGGTTGTTAAGTGAGTCCCTATACTAACTCTTTCATGTGTATTGTTCATACCAGAATATCTGTAGGAAGTTGATTAGGAAAGGTATAGCATGCGACTGTGGGTGATTATTAAAGGATATCTATGATCTTATAAACATGGGTTGAGGATAGTATATAAATTCGGTATGGAATCTAATAAGTTTAAGTAGGTGGTGATGGGTGTATAAGATTCTGTGATGATGAAATATGGATATGTATGTATGTCTGGATAGTATGTTATGTGATGTGAGTACTTTTGTTGTATGTTGGTGTTTTAGAATTATTGTGCTTAGTTTGTGTCAATACATGAAAGGTATGTAAAGTCTGGTTGAGGTCGAGCGCCAACATTTGTTGCAGACTCGAAGATACATGTAACACGGATTTAGCCTGGACTGATAATCTATTGTCGTTTTAAAGGTTTAGCATGGTACCCTTTAAAAAGGAATTATGAATGATGATTACCCAATGGGGTTCTTTGCGTGTCCCAAGACATTGATGGCAAACCTCACGAAATGTGAGTTTAGGCAAATTCATATCGTAAACACATCGGAAAAGGATAACCTTTGTGACGAAGTCTAAAAGAATAGCCTTTGTGGTGTATTACAAAATAATAGCCTTTGTGGTAAAGTCTAAAAGAATAAACTTTATGCCGTATTATGAAAGAATAACCTTTGTGGCGTATTCTAAAAGAATAGGCTTTGTGGCGCACTTTGAATGGACTGCCCTCATGGTGAATCCTAATAAGGCTCTCAGTGAAGAACTTTGAAAGATGTTCTTTGTGGCGGGCTCTACACTATGTAATTGGCATATTCAGCAGTAATCTGTGAAACTAGTAAGGATAATGTACCCATAGATTATATGGTGAAGTATCACATAAAACTAAGACTGTTACGCCCTAATTTTTGTTTACTAACGTGCGCAAGTTTATGACACAAGGGAGTTAGTAGCCTAATGGTTAAGAGTGTTAATTAAATCCTAATGATCCTATGTTTAAACCCTCACACTCCTATATTTTTAGTTTAATTTTTTTGACAATTCTAGAAGGTCAAACCCCTTATTGTCGTCCAACACTCCTTGCCTTGGAGAAAGGATTTCTTTCCTTTTGTGTTGAGTCAACATACCTTCTAAAACCCCTTTTTTCACTCATTTATTCCCTCATGATCCACTATTCACTCCCATTGTCCCCAAACCTACCATCTTTCCCCTTTGAATTCACTTGGCCGACCATAGAACCTAAAACCTTCCCCATTTCATTTTTAATTTTTCTTTTTGCTCTCCTCCTCTCCTTTAACTGCACTATCACCCTCCTCCACCATTTATTCTCATTTTTCTTCAATTTTCACCACCTTTAAAACCCTTTTACCTCTTTTCTCTTCCACTCCACCACCATACAAGGCCACTGCACTACCACCTCTCCTCCATCGTCATCGCTGTCGCTGATAACTCTTGAAAAGAGTTATAATTCATGCCTTTAGATTGGGTCAATTATTTGTACTTTATTTAGTTGCATTTTAGGATATTATTTTAGCATTTTTAGAACATTGCATAAGAAGCTTGGGCGATGCTTAAATATTATTATTTGTTACTTTTAATTGCATATGGAAGGGTTATGTTTTGTGGTTTGGCAAGTGCAAGATGAGGAGAAAGAAAGAAATAAATGAAGGTTTGCCATGGCAAAAGGTTGGACAGTTTGTCAACATGAATGCTGTGGCAATTCTAGGAAGATTGAGTCAACACTCAACGCATACCAGTTTCAGCTCAACTGTATTTGTTCCAGAAAAATCTGCCTAAAAAATAGGAGAAGATAATCTTGGGATGTTGGTTTTTATCCTATAAAAATAATTTAAAAAGAGGAGAATATAATATTGGGTTGTTGAAAAAAGAATTTAAAAAGAGAAGAAGATAAACATGGGTTGTTGGATTTACCTTAGGGAAAAAGTTGTAAAAAGCCAAAGGAGGAAACCCTAAAAGGCAAACAATA
Source organism: Gossypium hirsutum (assembly GCF_007990345.1). Classification (NCBI taxonomy): domain Eukaryota; kingdom Viridiplantae; phylum Streptophyta; class Magnoliopsida; order Malvales; family Malvaceae; genus Gossypium; species Gossypium hirsutum. The sequence continues at coordinate 44,362,391 of NC_053437.1, forward strand.
GTAAAGATCCTTAGGCAAAGATAGAGGGTAGTGGCTGAGTAGATATTAAAAGAGAAAGACGAAAGCAGTCCCTCTCAGCCATCGCAGGACACTGTGCTGCTGGAGTGTGAAATAGATAGACGAAAGCTGTCTTCCCGAAGTCTTCTGTATTTTTTAATTTTTCTTTCGTGAATTGAATAATGAAAATGGTGTTGGATGTTATATTGGTTTTGAATGTTATTTGCCAACCTATGAGTTAAATATCAAAAGGTTAGGATTACTTTGATGAAACTTTAACTATCTTTAATAGCTGAAGTATAAATTTGAATTATTTTTACTATTTCATTCAATTGTTTTATTCTTTAAAATGTATGTGAGCAATCCGTAGACATAGTCGACTGTGTAACATACCCTTAAATTAATCTAAAGTTTGAAATTGTTAGATTAGTTAGACCGTGGTTGAATGATATGAGCAAGTATTTGACATATACTTGTAGTAGACTCTAGACATAGAGTAATGTTCATACTGAAGGAAATAGTGCAGCGTACCATATTAAAGGCCTATAGACACAGGCAATGTAACTTGAGGTTTCTGCCTTCGAAAGAAACAGACCACTTTAGAACTCTTCTGAGCAGTAGGTTAAGTATGATTTTGCTGAGGCATTGCTAACAGGAAAAGTAGATTCTTAGTAATCTCGACCTTCCCACTCAAAATCGCTTAATCCTTATCTTTTGCCGTAGTATCTTTGCAACCATATCCTTAGTTGTTTATTTATCAGTTACATATTATTCATATAATCATTTTCATAATTGTCATTACATTTATACTTTTTTTTTGCCATAACATTTCCAAGTATTCATTAATTTCAAGTATTCATTAATTCCACATATTGCATACATCATTATTCCTTTCAATTGCCACTGCATACTTACCATAGCTTTACAATAGCATTAATCGCATTTTATTATAAAAACTTGACCACTTTACTGCCTCAATCCAATCCTTGTAGGAACGATACTCACTCATCACTTTATTACTTGATCCGACGTGTATACTTGCCCAATTCACATTTCGTATTCATACACGACATCCGTCGGCCGCCACCTAATTCTTCATTTTTCTTCTTTTCTCCTTTTCTTTTCGAAACTCACCTCCATAATCTCTTAATTTCAGTTTTTATATATTAAAAGATCATCTTTCATCCCATTTTCTAAACTTATTATTTTGTGTTTTATAGAGTCGAATCCCCCTCTTTAATAGACTTTTTAGGATTTATTCTCGAGCCTTTTCCTTCGCTAAATCATAAGCATAAAGGAGTTTCGTTTATGTTATAATCTCATATTAATATATTTTTTAAGGATGATACTAACTACTCGATTTTCTGCCTTCAAGAAGAGCCACTCGAAAATCCTAGAATTTGCGCTCCACTTGTAGAAGGGTGTGATTTAGTAATTTTTTTACGTAAGTGCTACCGATTCGCAATCGCTTTTAAACAATGGTTGTTATTTATTTGTTAAATTCGTACTAACTTGTGTGTTGGTCGAAACCATAGTGACTCAAGAAATCAGACTCTCATCTTTCAAAGTGGAATTAAGATTTATCAATCGGAGGTGTGGGGACTTTCTCTTAATAATAATGACTAATATTGATTAAATGATAAATAATACTAATAGCATAAGTATAATGCTTTTGTTTATATGATTCTTGAAAATATGATATTGGGTGAATATGAAAGTGTTCATAAAGATCGGTAAAATCTGATAAAAAAGGCTATCAAATAAGTATTTCTGAAACTTTAAGATCTATGCTGATAATGGTGATTTGGGTGATTTTTGTAATATGTTTCAATGTGTGATTCCTAGTACTCATGTCATGTGATTTATGGCTAATGAAAATGTATGCACAAGTGATGTGGAAATATGATTATCGATATTCTGATTTGCATGTTAAGCATGCCATATTCTGATATTCTAATTTACATGTTAAGCATGTCATATTCTAATATTCTGATTTTCGTGTAAAGCATGCCACTAAAAATCCGTTCCGTATGCCATATCACATGCATGAGGTGGGAAAAATATGTACGGAGGAAGTATCTAGCAGTAAATTTGCATTTTTTGGTGGTTTGTCAACAATATTTTGTATCTAGCAGTAAATCTGCAATATCTGGTGGTTCGACCATACTATTCTGTTTCTGACAGCTCGACTGTACTATTTGGTGGCTAATCCATATTATTGGTGTGATATTAGATGGATAAGTTATGGAGAACTTTTAATGGTGTGTAGCAGAGTTGTGTAGGACCCGTTTTCTAAAATCTACACTGTTTTCCAAAAGCGTTGCATTAACATCGTCATTACACATTCTGCCATATCTAATTTTGTGATTAAATAATTTATATGTTATGATTTGTTAAAAATGAGGTTGATATGAATTTATTTTGTGAATATTATTATTGGAGATCCACACTGGGCTTTTTAAGTTCACCCCTTTAAATTATGATATTTCAGAAAATCGAGGTTAGGATGGGCTCGGCTACGGAGACGCTCTCGATCATTTTTCTTTTAACTCTATTATTATTGGTATTTGATATTTTGGGATGTGTTTACTTAATATGGACTTTGGTTTGGATGTTGGTTTTTGGTTTTGGGACTTTGGATTTTTTATTTGGATTTTTATGCATGGTTCATGATTTAAAAAAAAAACTACCCTTTGAATGATTTGCTTTTCAATAATAAATTATAAGGGTTTTTTCATAATAATGACAAGTTTAAGCTCAATAAGGATGATTTCAAAATTCAAATTATGTTTTCAAAACTTGACAATATTTGCTCACAAAGCTAATATTTTGCGAAATGATTGTGAGATCTACAATTTCAAAATAACAAATAAATTTTAAATATCAAGATTTGTTTGCTGCGATAGTTTTAATTGAATTATGATGATTCCTTAAAAACACTATCAATATTTAAGTTTTTCTAAAATTAAAAGATAGCATCTAAAATTTGGTTTTACATACTATAAGACTTAAGGACGTTTTGCGATGACGATTTTTAAGAGAAAGCTTCTAAACGTTTTACTGAGCCATTGTATGACCAATGTAATCTTCGAGATTCGGCTATAACGTCTGGGCCGAATTTAGGAGGTTAGAAAGAGTCATTTGGAAGTGTATATTGCATAAGGACTTTAAATCGTTACGTTTGAAGGAGGTATGATATTTATAGTGTATGAAATATGGAATTTGAGAAGAGTATTCATCAAAGAAAGGTTAAAGGTCACGAACAATAAGATCATCATTTTGGCTCATCAATTGCAATGTGAAATTTAAAACATAGGTAAATGTTGTAACTCTCACTAAGTTCTCTTGAACTTATCTGTGTGTGTCATGTCACAGGTAAATTGATATGGTTTTTGCTGGGAGAGACGATGCTAGTAATACGCCAAATAAATAACCTATCAGATTATTATGCATATTAAGCGAGTTTAGCGGTGTATCCAAAGACTGAAATGTTACTTAGAGATCTATAATTTATGGTATCTGTAATTGATTATGATTTCAATATAGATATTATTGTAAATTAATTACTATGTGTTGTAGTTGTATTTACTCATTGTATTTACTTAGGCATTTTAGTTTGAAATTTTGTAATTAAGTAAGTTGTAATTATCTGTAAATTGAATAAGTAGATTAAGCTTGTGTTTGTATTCAAATGGTAATACCTAAGATCCGGATCCGGTTAATCGGATCAGGTTGATGGCGTTACATCGCAACACACCTAGTGTCCCAACACTAAGCTCCAATGTCTTGACTCCAAGCCTTCAAGGTTGCGACTCCAAGTTGATGGTTGAAGTGAAAGATCTCAGAGCCACTATCAAGGATGTCACGACACCAGCTAGGTTGTGTTGCGACATCGAGAACCCCCAAGCCAAGATTATGCTTACCATCGAGGATGTCTTGACACTGAAGTTTAACAGGGTGAAAAATACTACAGGGACAATATTGTGTCCAACACCAACTCAAGTTAACTCATGCACTCTAAAGGCATCTTTGCCAATTTTAGGGTTGTAATCTTGGTTGTATTAAAGGCATACATGATGCCAAACATGGAGGAGCCTCCTTTTATCATCTGTTTATTTCTCTCTTTTTTATTCCTTTTACCATTTTTATGTTTTCAGTTTTTCCTTTCTTAGCTTAGTAAATTAGTAGCTGTTAGTTTCTTCATTTTTACTTTAGCTTTAACTTTCTTACAATTAGATACAAAACTTTCTTTTGTTATTTTGATTTCTCTTTAAAGTATTTAATAGATTTTCTCTTTGTGAACTTTCAAAAGTGTAAAAATCTCATCTTTGGTTGTGCTTTCATCACTTTTATTGCTCCTATCATCTTTAACAAAGACTCTTCCAAAAGTCTTCAAGAATTTCTCAACTTAGCCTTTTTTATGTTTTCTTTGATGAGTCATTTAAGCATGAACTTGGTTGATATTTGTATGTTGATGATGAATATGCACTAAATCTAATGGTGGTTGGTTGATTGAAATGTTGTATGGTTAGTTTTTGGGTCAGTGACTAAATTGTAAAAATTGAACTAAATTGAATAGACTTTAAAACCTAGAATTGATGCCTCTCGGTAAACATTTAGATAGGTCAGACCAAGAGGAGAACCTATTGTGAACCAATTGATTGTCCCGATTTAGTTTAGTGAGTTCGAGAGATAAATCGGATTGAATCATCTGATTGGGTAAAATGGTGACCGAAAGGTAAAATCAAATCAATTAGGAAATTGAGTAATTCAGACCCCTAATCCAATAATTAACTAGCAACATGGATATCAACCAACCATTTTTGCCCCTATTGAATTGATATTTATGCATTTTTGTTATTTAATTTAGTCCTCCTAAGTATAGTTTAGCGTAATTAACCTTTGATGATGATTTACCATAATATAATACAGTGCATTGTCACATTGTATTTGTGACACGCTGTGTGTTCCACTATAACACATAAATATATTTTTTTATACAATACCTAAACTATCTACAACCTCTTCTCAATTTTTAAATAGAGGATAAAACACCTTCCAACACGATAACAATCTCAAATGCCAACGGTACTTGATGACTCTTGTACTTATGAATTTGCAACAATAAGGGAAGTCATCCAAGCTATCACTCAATGCTTTTGAATTTGTTTTTTTTTAAGGAAAAAGTTAAATGCCTTTTTAATATTTTCTTAACTTTAAAACCCGACAAAAGAAAGTCTAGCCATAGCTGTAAGTTTAACCTCGAATCATTCCGCTCTGGAACATGCGTCTCTCCGCCGCCATTAACTCTTTCAAGTCCTCCAATCTCATCTCATGGAAAACGGTACCTTCCCTCACTCTCAAAACATTCTAACCTAATCTCCATTTCCGTTAACTTCTACTGTGATCCCAGACAGGTAAGCTTCAACAAACCCTAGCGGGATGCATCGAACTGTCGGGAAAAACACTTCACTCGGGGAAGGTTTCGAAGGTAAAGATATGGCCGGGATTCGCCGGCGAAGGAAGGTACTTTGAGTTTCACTCAAATTTGATTCCTGCATCCATCGATTTTGTTCGAGAATCGCTGTTGTGTACCACTCTTTGCAAAGATGGATACAAGATTCGGACCGTCGAGCATTTGCTTTCGGCTTTGGAAGCTAAGGGCATCGACAATTGTAGAATTCAGATTCAAAGTCTCGATTCTGAGGATACTGAGGTCGAGGTTAGTGCCATAATTTTTGTTTGGATATCAAAATTGATTTAATTTGCTTAAATTTGCAAGTTTTGTTATTCATTTGGTTGTTACTTTTGTCACATTCTTTCCTTTTTGCAAGAAAAGCTACTTTTCCTGTAAGGTATTGTTGGATAATAAAATGCATGATTTTACATTTACATGGAACAAATATATATATTCAATTGTTTGTTCACTTCAAGACAAATTTGGAGCAAGCTAAAAGCATGAAGCTGCAATCCAACAGCCGGAAAGAACCTTTGAAGGCCATATTGTAGGATATGCGTTCTGGATTGAGGGATGAGCGATGAGATTTAAACGTAGTCAATGAATTTGTAGAGAGAACTGTTTAATGTAACATATAATGTACAAACACTGTAATAATTCTGCTGAGTCTCTTTTTTCATATAATTTTATAGATGGTGATGATTGGAATTTTAACTAACACAGGTTCCTTTTTTTGATGGGTCTGCAAATGCTTGGGTAGAGGCAATAGAACAAGTTGGCAGAAAAGAGGCCTTGGATCGGTGTGGCAACAATGTTGAGAAATTGGCACCACATTTGAGTGAGCCATTTTATGTTTCGAGAAATGATTCTTTTATGGCTGCCTTCCCTGCTTCAAAGGTTCACATATCTTGTGGAATTGACTTTCCAAAGGTAAATTCTTTTGTTCTCTGGTATGCTGATTGTTAACCACATTGAATTCAAATGGTAATTTTCTCGTTCGTCCTGCTTTACCTTTTCTTCTCTTTTTCAGGGGAAATAGGAAAACAGTTTATTTCCATTTTTTCACTTTATTTTCTGAGTTTACCGTCTAAGATACACCATTAATGCTTTTGTGCTTGCCCCTTTGTAATGAAATAAGCTGCTTGGATTGATACAAAATTTCTATCATTGGGAGTTCTTCAAGTTCAACAAGTGGCTACTTCATAAAGTTATTCAAATGAATTAGATACTATTATGAAGATGATTAGGTAGCTGAATGCCAAAATTGCTTGCTATAGTTAGAAAAAGAAACAATATTGCTTTCAAGCATGTCTCCTGGCTCTAATGCTGGACTAGAACCAACTAGATGGGGAAAAAGAAATATTCATCAGCCAGCTGGACCCAGAGGTGGTTGGCACATACCTCTGCACAAGCCAAAGGCTATTTTGAGTTTTTTTCACCTGCCAAGCAAGTCAGACCTATCTTTGCACAAATTTGGCTCATTTATTGAAGGAGCTTAGAATAAATGAGCCTAAATGACTTGTTCCAAAAAAAGAATTCCATTAAGTTTACAAGATAAACATAAATGAGGTTTGCTTGATTGAATGAGGTTTACAAGTTAAGCAAGTCAGACCTATCTTTGCACAAATTGCTTTTTCCTTGATCCTCTGTGCCTCGCTTTTGTTGGGCATCGACTTTAAGCATAATTTACTTTGGATTGATTTTGATCTATGCAGAAATTTACATGTCATTCATTTTTGGTGTATGCTCAAATACCTTTTTGACTTTTTTTATGGTTGCAGGTGCCTGCAATTGGATGCCAGTGGTTTTCTTCAGCTGCTCTGGATGACTCCTATGAAAAGCACATAGCATGTTCTAGAACTTTCTGCATCTATGAGGAGGTCCAATGTGAACTCATATCATCATTTCTGGTTATTGTTTTGTTCTAAAATCTAATGCACCAGAAATGTTTACCCGTATTACATATACGCTTTTTTCTCAATATTTTCCTTATTTTATCTCTAATATATTTCTCTACTATAGATACTTTTTATTTCAGCAAGTATAAAAGGTTTGAATTTGTGCATTTTAAAGTGCTTTCATTTCAAAATTTCAAAATTCCTCATCCCCTAAAGGTATCAAAGGGAGCCTTTTTTAAAAAAAAAAAATTGGCAGAAAATGATGTCACATCAACATTGTGCTGCTGCTTTGACTGAACAAAAAGAAAATTATCTGTACTTTTATTGGGTTATGATTTTATGGAATCATGTCAGGCAGTTAATTTCTCAGCTGGCTATAGTGTTTTTTTCCCTTCTCATGTCGCAAAGTATTGGAAATAGCTGCCATTGTTTCTATGTTGCTATTGCTAAATCTATGTAAAATCCATTCAGGTGGAACATATGTGCAGTATGGGACTTATTAAAGGGGGATCCCTAGACAATGCCATTGTATGCAGGTGAGATGTGAATGCTAAATTTATGTCAAGTTGGCTGATCACCTTATTCCTGTATGTAGTGTCATTTATTCAAACATAACCCCACAGATATGAAGACAATTTTTACTACATAAACAGCAAGCTTAATTTCTTCCTAAACAATAGATGAGAAGCGTGGGTTAGGTTGTAATTTTCATGCTGAGCCTCCTAGAGTCTGTACTGAAACAAAGAATGTTGCATCTTGGGAAATCTTTTATTGAGCTTTCTATTTTGTAATAGTGAGTAGTGACACCTTGGTAATTGTGAAAAGCAAGTAGTTTTGGTGAGTGGCAGGGTAATTTCGTTATTACCATATAAAAGAATAGAATGAATGCAGCATGCTGTTAGTTCTAGGTTGAGTGAATTGGATGTACAGTGAGCAACATGGATGGAATTTAGTTTCTGTTTTCCATACGATCTTGAGCCATGCTGAAGCACACACTTGATTCACTTCTACACAAATTTACTAATTAATGGTTTCTTGATAAACATTATGGTGTCTTTGATATTTTATGCAATTTACATTTGAAGTTTGAACGGCAGCAGATCTTGTAAAATTGTTTGTACATCAACAAATCTTGACAAGACTTGTATACAGTGGAATATTAGAAACCAGGAATCGGTTGATTTTCATTCTGTTGAATGGAATACTTAGTAGTCTTTTTCTTCTGCAGTGCTACTAAAGGATGGCTGAATCCACCGCTTCGTTTCCCTGATGAACCTTGTCGCCATAAGGTCTTGGATCTTATAGGTGACCTTTCCCTTTTTGCACGGTCTGGTAGTCAAGGATTTCCTATGGCACGAGTAATATCTTTCAAGGTAAGTGCGCTCTCTCTCTCCCTAGGGGTGAGTGTTCGATTGAATCGAGTCAAATTGAATAAAAAAATTTTAGTTAATTGAGTTGACGAGTTCTATTTTATCATCTTAATTTGATTTGAAATTTTTTTGAATCGAGTCTAGTGAAATGAAATTTGAGTCGAGTCGAATCGAATCAAGTGAAATTGTTCAAGTTAAATTAAAAGAATTAAACATGTCAAATTAAAATCTTGTTACAAAATAACTACTTCCATGTTAGAGACAATTTTGAAAACATATATATTTGAAAACTTTTTTAAAGTAAAATCATAAAAAAATAACTTATTTAGGTCCCAAAATAATTATTTTAGAAAATTTTTAAAATTTTAACTTTATATATTCTTTAGATATTTTTAAAAGTTTTTAATTTTTTTTTAAAAATATAAATTTTGAAATTTTATAAATATTTTGAATTATTTTGTAGTTTTTGTTGAGAGAGACTGATATGTTATTTTCAAAATTGATAAGGACCAAAAAAGTATTTATACCAATTCGTTATTCGAATTATTTAAATTATTCGAGTTATTCGAATTGTAAAATTAAACTCAACTCGAACTCGGAACTTGAATTATTTATTCAAGTTGACTCAAATAGTTTGATTCAATTAACTCAAAAATCGAATTTTTTTTCGAATCGAATTGAGTTTGCTCACTCCTCTCTCTTTTATTTATATTCTGTTTATTACTTTATTATTGATAAATATTTTTCCAAGTAAAATGAGGTTAAAGATATATCTTCGCCATGCCCAAAGTCTATACATGTTCTATGGTTTAGACTTGTAAGACTAATATAATATTAAGATTAAGTAAAATTGTGGGGGTGGAGCGGGGCGGGTCAGGGGTGAAAGTCTCGAGTAAAATCAGTTTCGGCTTAGTGCAGAATATACTCATAGAAGTTGGGTTGGGTCCGGGGTGAGCAAAAAACTTCCTTGCCATGTTGCCAATCCTGCTTCTATTTCTTTAAATGAAGGTTGACCATTATCTATTTATACATGTGAAGTAGTTAATTTGGGTTTATGGAGAAATAACCAACTATGCACTTAAGACTTAGTTTGGGTTTATGGTGAGCGAGAACTGCAAGATTCAAGACCTTCTGATTTTTTGTGGTCATCTCCCTGCCATTTACTGGTTATGAAAATTTTAGGGTTTTTGATTAGTATGCTAGAGATAAATGTAGTTTTACTTCTGACTGGTGGTGGTAAAATTTCCGTGAAATTTTGGCAGTAAGAGTTGCGGTCTCAAAGTATTCATGCCACAGAGACCTCTCCTCTTCAACATCTGAAGAGCAAGACAGAGGTTGAGATACTTAAAAAACTTCTTCTAACCAGCTAGACAGCCACTGTGGTGAGGTGGATATGGTCATGAATTGATGCTGGCATTTTGTTGTCATAACTGGAAACATTTAGCTCAAATCACTTTCGGTCTGAATTAATAATAAGTTGTATTATATATAGAGAGATTCAATTGACGTGGCAACTTTGAACGTGATACAGGGTGGTCATTCACTTAATGCTGATTTTGTACGCCGACTGTCGGGAATCACTGTGCAAGAAACTTAATGGTCTTTCTCCTCAGAAATTTTCTAGTTTGCATATCAAAGGTTAGAAATGTCTGGCTTAGAGGTCTGCAACATCGTTTTAAGTATGAAGACAATTAGGGATGTTGAAGGGACATGAAAACTTGAAGGGTAAGTTAACCGAGGTGTGTTTTCTGACTGTCAAGGTATAAAATCCAGAAATGCTGCAGTTTCTTACAATTTTGACGAGTCCTTGCTTTGAAACTGTAAGTCTGCACCTAATTTATGATTCCTTATTCATTTATTTATTTAAAGATGCTTTGTTTTGGGGAGCTTTATTGGCTGCTACCAACCATGCTTCGTAGTTAAGCTGTTAAAACAAAACTTAAAAGCATAGGTGATTAAACTGTTGGACGAAACTTCCAGATGATCTATTGGGTTTGGATCAAGTCTTGTGTTTTTTTTTTCTTTTGCCTTTTCAAAGATTGATTGTTGTCTTTATTGTAGCTCTAAATGGTCTTTCCCCCTTTCTTTTTCTTCTATTTTCAAGCTGCTTGTAGTCACTGTTATTTTATTCTATTATTAAAAAAATTGTAAAAAACTTAATTTTCTTATTATATTTAACTTCTCTTAAGAAACTCGAAACTTCTCAAGTTCCGATAATTGAGACTAGTGATTTCATGAAAGGGGTGCCCACAATTTATTTTATATTAGATTGTTTTGCTCTTCAATTTTTTAATATAATTAGATATTTATTAAAATTTCCAATTATAATGACTGAAATTATTATTTTTATTAATTATAAAGTTAATTGAGCATTTTAAAGAAAAATCAATTTGCCAAATTGTAATAGACATAAATCAATCTATTATGTTTACATTTATGCTTTAATTTGATGGTTAATTTAATTTTATAATATTATTATTCAATTAAAATATTTTATAACCTTAATTAGTTTAGTTAAAATATTGGGGTTTATTTTTTCTTAAAAAGACTAATTTTTGTGTAAGAAAAGGTGTGTTAACACGTTACCATTTTGATAAAAATAATTAAAGGAATTAACTATTTAGAGTAATTAATGTTATGATAGAAAAAAAAGTTTAAAATACAAAAAGATTAAATTCTTAAAGGTTAGCATGGTAGAAAGATCAAAATTACAATTTAATGCTATGGGATGAAAGGAAAGTTGAACAGCGGTCTACCACTTTTAAAATCCTATTAATTATCGTTAATTGCATTTTCATTTGTAATTGTGCTTTTCAATGTATTTAAATAAAACGGGGCGTTTTGGCTGGGTGGGGAAGGCTATGATATGCTTTGCAACCCTTTTTAATGAAATGGATCGTACTAGCTAGAATGTACAATTGTCTTGAATCCGTTATTTTGTTGTTTAGCTACCAGACAAATGGCAAGGATAGTTATGAAAATACAGCACTGAATTTCTCAACTAATTCTCTCTTCTCTCGTGCTCCTTCCTCCCTATTCTTCTTTCTTTCTTTCCCTCTTTATCTCTTGTGAACTTCTCTATATTTCTGTTACGTACCAAAGGTATAGAGGTCCAACGATCCTCATGTCTAGCGGTGGTGTAACTACTAGGTTGCAGAAAGACATGGGAGAGATGCAGAAGGAATTGTCACAGCTACAAACAGACTTGGCACAAGTGGACGTTAGAATAGATTCACAGTTGAAGGAGTTTCATGAAGAAATGCGTTCGAAAATGAAGGGTCTTTTTGAACAGTACATGGGACTGACATCAACGACACCCTCTAGCCACTTTTTAGACAAGGGAAAAGGGGTTTTAGGTGGCTTACCTTCAGGGTTTGTACCCAAAAAATCACTGGTGCTTTCACCGATGCAGGATAGTGGGCACCTAGGGCTCTTCTCTAACCCTAGTTCCATAGAATCTGTTGGGAGAATACTCAAGTTTGGCTGTCTGAGGTTTGACGGTGAGGATTTTCAAAGCTGGTGGTCTAAGCTAGAATAATTTTTTGAGGCTAAAAGGTTACAGGAACAAACTAAAGTCAGAACAGCTATGCTTCACATGGATAGAAAGGCTCTGGATTGGCACCACTTATTCTTCCAAAAACATGGGGGCCTTCACCAGATCACTTGGGACACATATGCTAGAGGCCTCAAGGATAGGTTTGGTTCTTCCACAGCCGTCGACCCTGTGACTGAACTTGTTGCTCTCAAATAACAGGGAACAGTGGATGCCCACCACGACCAATTTGTGAGTATACTAAACCAGCTACGTTTACCTGAAAGTTATGCTTTGAGCATATTTGTTTACAACTTTAAATCGGAGATATGATAGTATCTTAAGTTGTTTAAGCCTCAAACCTCAGTGGAAGGGTATTCTTTAGCTAAACAAGTGGAGGAGATAATGTCCACTACTCAAAAGAAAAGGGTAGCATTTGGGGGTAGTGGAGGTTACTCTAGACCTTTATTTTCCATTTCTTGAGTAACAACTCCAATAACTGCACCAAACTTTAATGTGGGTTCTAATTCAATCTCCAATAGTAAGAAGCCACCTCTTAAGTCATTGTCTAAATTTGAAATAGAAGAATGCAGAAGGAAGTGCCTATGCTTCTGGTGTGCCTCCAAGTATGCATCAAAACATAAATGTGCCAAATCACAATTCTACCAGCTCATAGTAGAACCCCAACTTGAACTCTTGGGAGACCCCAAAGGCCCAATAGTGGAGGAATTTTAGGATTGTCCTGAACAATTAGAGAGTTTGGACCAAGAACTTGAAAATTCACCTAGTACTGTCCTTACATGCATTAAAAGGGTTTCAAGGGCATAACACCATGATGATAGCAGTAAAGATGGGAAAAGTGGAGGTGATTATCTTGGTAGACTTGGGTAGTACGCACAACTTTGTTGATACCAAGCTGGTTAAAAGATTGAAATTGTCTGTGGAACAGTCTTGTCAGTTGAAGGTCATGCTAGCTAATGGTGGGAGCTTAACTACTAGAGGATTATGTAGGGCAAGAGTTTGCTATTGATTTCATGATTTTACCAGTTAAAGGGTGTGGTGTAGTTTTAGAGATTTAGTGGCTGTTGACCTTGTGATCAATTGTGTGGAATTTCAGGTCACTTACTATGCAATTTGAATATGAAAGTCATAAATGTAGTCTTAATGGTGTTGTTCTAGGAGGGTTACAACTCCTTTCGGGTTACCAACTTTCTAAGTGTTTACAAATGAATGCAACCATCCCCTACTTTATGCTATGTACTTCTGACCAACAGATAGCCTTGAGTCTGTTACCTGTGCCAATCAGGGAGGACTTGCAACAGCTTCTGCTTGAATTTCAAGATCTTTTCCGAGTGTCAAGGGGTTACCTCCAAATAGACTATAAGACCACAAAATTTCCTTACAAGATTAGACTAAGGTGGTGAATATCAGACCTATAGATACCCTTCCCTTCAAAAGACAGAGTTTGAAAAGCTTATACAAGAAATGCTCCAGGCAGGGGTTATTAGGGATAGTAGCAACCCTTTTGCATATTCTATTGTGATGGTGAAAAAGAAATATGAGAGTTGGAGACTGTGCCTGGACTACCGATAGTTCAACCAACTTACCATTAATGATCATTTTCCTATACATGTTATAGAGGAGTTACTTGACGAGCTTGGACAAGCTCTGGTTTTCTCTAAGTTGGACCTACGATCAGGATATCATCAGATCCAAATGCATGATTCAGACATTTTTAAGACAACTTTTCGTACACATGAAGGGCATTATGAATTTTTGATTATGCCCATTGGCTTTACCAATGCTCCCTCAAGCTTTCAGTTACTGATGAACTCAGTCTTCAAGAAGTTGTTGAGGAAGTCAGTAGTGTTCTTTGACGATATTTTAATATATTCCCATGGCTGGTCTAATCATTTGATCCACTTGAAGGAGGTGTTACAACTCTTAAGGGATAATCAATTCTTTGCAAAGTAGAGTAAGTGCATATTTGGTATCCACCAGATCGAGTAGCTTGGGCATGTAATTTTTAGGGGATCAGTTACTATGGACGCAACTAAGGTAGAATGAGTTCTTGATTGGCCTACTCCTAAGTCGATGATGGAGTTGATGGGGTTCCTTGGGTTGTCAGGCTACTATAAACGATTTATCAAACATTATGAAATTTTAGCTCGTCCACTTATAGATTTACTCAAGAAGGACGTTCCTTGGAATTGGACTACATCTACCAATGCTTTTGAGATGCTCAAATAAGTAGTTTGTAAAGCACCAGTCCTCTCACTTCCAAATTTCAAAGAAAATTTTGTGTTGATATGGATGCTTCTGAGTAGGGTATAGGGGCAGTTTTGCAACAGAAAGGGAGGCCTGTAGTATTTTTAGCAAAAGGGTTAGGGATAAAACATCAAGCAGTCTTCATTTATGATAAAGAGATGCTAACTGTTTTGTTGGCAGTGAGAAAATGGCATGCTTACTTGGTGGGTAGGAGGTTCCAGATCAGAACGGATCATCACAGTTTGAAATTTTCGGTTGACAAACAACTAATCATGCCATTTCAACAAAAATGGGTAGTGAAAATGCTCGGGCACGATTATTATATATCCTACAAGAAAGGTAGCCAAAACAAGGTGGATGATACCTTGTCTCGAATGGTTCATGAAGGGCAGTTTTTGCAATGCATCAGCAGCACATCGTGGCCAGACATGTGGACTCGAATTAAGGAATCATGTCTCACTAATCCACACTTGTAAAATATGTCAGGAACTTCAACGGGACCCCCAATCCCATTCCCATCCCAAATACTCGTGGGATGGAAAAATGCTTAGAAGGAAAGGGAAGGCAATTGTAGGTAATGATCCTGATATTAGAAAAAAGTTGTTTGAGTACTTTCACAGTGGCCTTATGGGAGGTCATTCGGGTGTACATGTTATGAGGCACCGATTATCAAGATTAGTCTACTAGAAGAGCTTGTCCAGGGATGTGAAGATGTGGACTAGGAATACCTTACTTGTCAAAAGTGTAAGGCTAATTTGTCTGCTTCTCTAAGGCTTTTACAACCCCTCCCTATATTGAATTGAGCATGGAAGGCCATTAGTATGGATTTTGTAGAAGGTCTTCCAAAATCTCAAGGCAAAAATGTGATCCTTATAGTGGTGGATTGGTTAACCAAATATGTGCACTTTTTGGCCTTTGCTAACCCATTCATAGCACTGACTGTTGCTCGGGATTATATGAGGCATATTTACAAATTGCATGAAGCCCTAGAGTCTATATTGTTAGATGGTGACAATTTTTGTTAGTAATTTTTGGCAAGAACTGTTCAAACAGATGGGGACTAGACTGCATTTATCAATTGCTTGCCATCCTCAAACAGATAGACAGACAGAGGTTTTGAATCGTTGTTTGGAAGGATATTTGCATTTTATGATAGGTGAATGCCCTAAGGAATGGTTATTGTGGTTACCACTAGCAGAATGGTGGTACAACACCACCTATCACTCGGCTATTCAGACTACTCCCTATGAGGCGCTATATGGTCAGAGCCCCTCACTACACATTCCCTATCTCGTTGGATCCTCACCAGTAGCAACGGTTGATCAAAGTCTTCCAAACTGTGAGCAAGCCAGGAAGCTATAGCAATTTCATCTCAAAAGAGCACAAGAGAGGATGAATCAGATAGCTAATCGAAAGCGGTCTAATCAAACTTTTAATGCGGTGATTTGGTGTATCTAAGGCTACAACCCTATAGGCAGCATACTGTGAGAAAGTTAAAGAACCAAAAACTCTCCCCTGAGTTCTTTGGACCTTTTTCAGTGGAAGCTAAAGTGGGAACGATTGCCTATAAATTAGCTCTACTAGTGGGCGCTCGAATTCATCATACTTTTCATGTGTCTCAACTCAAAAAACACATTCGTAAAGCTCCTTCCTCTCTTACCCTTCCCTTAATTGGTACTGATGGGGCACTACTCAAGGAGCCAGTGAGAATTCTAGACCGTGGAATGGTGAAAAAGGGGAATCATGCTGCTACTGAAGTACTAGTTGAATGGGGTAATACCTTTGCTGGAGACTCTACTTGGGAGAACCTACAGGAGCACCAATGGAAATTTCCAGATTTTGATCCTTGAAGACAAGGATCTAATTCGAGTAGTGGGCAATTGTTATGGGACGAAAGGAAAGTCAAACAAGGGTCTACCACTTTTAAAATTCTATTAATTATCGTTAATTGCATTTTTCAATTGTAATCGTGCTTTTCAATGTATTTAAATAAAACGGGGTGTTTTGGTTGGGTGGGGAAGGCTATGGTGCAAAACGATACATTTTGCAACCCTTAGGACAGTTTAATGAAACGGATCCTACTAGTTGGAATGTACAGTTGTCTTGAATCCATTATTTTGCTATTTAGCCCCCAAACAAATGGCAAGGATGATTGTGAAAATACATGACTGAATTTCTCATCTAATTATCTCTTCTCTCCTGCTCCTTCTTCCCTGTTCTTCTCTCTTTCTTTCCCTTCTTATCTCCGGTGAACTCTCCATTTCTGTTACGTACCATTTAATTGCCATCTTATAATAACTTTGAATAGAGATAATAAGTAATAACGTAACACCTGGAGACTTGGGCTTTTTTATATATAGTCTATAGATATATCTATAAAAAAGAACCCCCATAATTTATTATTGGTAGAAAAAAATTATGCCCTCAAAATATATAGAAAAAAAAATGTTTTCGTTTTTTTCGCGCATTATTTAATCTAACCCTTGAATTATGATAAAAATATCAGAATTGGATGAAAAGAAATGTCTTTATTTGCTGACTAGAATACTGCATGATAGTTCATATGTATTTATTGTTAAAGTGATGCTGTTGCCACGTCAATAACTAATAAAAAAGTTAAATATAGATAAAAATATTAAAAATATATTAATTAATTTTTTATTTATTTTAATCAAGAGAGTCAGTTGTATGTTGTCAAGGAGTGGTATTGCGAGGAGGTATATGGAGACAGTCTTTCCAAATGCTCCATCGGTTACTATGAGCGGTCCCCTGATAAGGTGACGTTGGCAGCGGAGATGGGATCTCCTCGTTGTTGTAGTTCAACGCCGGCGTGTTCGCCTTGCTGGATAGACTCCTTAAGACTTTTCACGTCACCCCACCAACACCTTTTGCAGAGCCAGTAGTATTCTGTGTTATATCTTAATTGGTTTGGCTACCATAATTTTACAACAAAAATAAAATCAATTAGTCTGTTTTATATGGCTTTTTATTTTTCGCTAATTATTGTTTTGGTCATTATTTGCAAATGGACAAGATATCTTGAATATGTGTTTTCAAAATGTGTACAAACGCTTTTTTTAAATAACTTTAATTAATTAATTAATTATGAAAATGATTCAAGTGAAAAATGATATACAAAAATGATTTGAAATCTACAATGACCGTCGATATTGCCTGATAGACCGGCGACACCTCCCTCTCATCATTAGCCAATCATCGACTTTTTTAAAAAAAAATATACTTTTGGCTGCCACCAATGTGTTAGGTGGAACCAGTATATATTTTTTAAAATACCCGTTAAAATATGAGTATTCAGGGAGGAAAAAAAGAGAAAAACTAATTTTTTTAATGGGTGTCATCGGTCTGTTAGGCGACATTGGTGTCAATTTAAAAAAAAATTGGTGCAGTCGGTGTGTCAGGCGGCACCGATGGTCCAGTGACACCATCAAGTGACACCACCCAATATATATACGCCATTAGTCCGTCAAAAACATTTGTATGAGTTTCGGTTTTTGTTGAACTTTTTTTTTAATCTGTTCAAGAGAGAAAAAATAAGGAAAGATTTGTGTTTAGTAGGATAAGAGAAAATATATATTGTATCGAAGATGAATAATCAATTCTTCATATACGTTCATTTTGAGGGAGTAATTTTATAAATAGTAGTTGATTGTGTATTTGAATCTCGTTAGAAAATAGGAATGAGGTTTAATAAGAATGTAAAGGTCGAAGAAATGAAATAAAAGATTAGTGCTAAAATAGCTCTTTGTAACACGCTATACCCAGCCCAATTTATTGAAGCCGAATATAGGATACCATAACACTTAACAAAAATTTTAAAATGGACGATGTAACAATCCGTTTGCAGTGGTATCAGAAACAGTGGTTTCAGGACCACGATTCCAATGAGTGAGTTAGTATTTTATTAATTATTTAATATTTATGTGTATTTATTAGATTTGTATTTAAATTTGGTTAAAAATTTTAATTTTTAGTTAGTTAATTAAGTAAAAAAAACTAAATTGTAAAAGATATAAAAGTTGATTTCTATTAGTTAAAAGGGTCAAATGATTATAGAATGTTAAATTAATGGACTTAGATGGTAATTATACCATACATAATGATAGTGGACAATTATGGACATGTTTTTGTTAATTATTAAGTTAATAACATAGGGTAAAATGGTAAATAGATAATAAAAATGTAAATTAAGTAAAATCAAGTTGTCATCTTCCTCATTTTTGCCTTGTTGAACCAAAACACCATTGAAAGGGGAGGGAAGCTTTCGGCCTTGGTTAAATTCACATGCATGGTATGGTATTTTGTCCCATTTTTAGTAATTTTTATGTTTTTGAGTTCGTATTAACTTAATCTAGCTAACCCGGGGTCAATTTGTAAAACTGTTAAATGTTATAGATTATGCCATTGATGTGTTTTTGAAATTTTATGGTAGATTGAAAGCTTGGTTGTTAAATAGACTTATTTTGTTAAGTGATTTTTGATGATTTTAAGGTTTAGGGACTTATTTATATGAATGGTAAACTTTAAGGAAAATATGGTGAAATAATGAAAATATGGACTGTATTGGACCCTATGAAAAATTATTTAGCATGGTATTTCAATGATTATGGTTAAATTGTGAGTTTTGAGTTTAGAGACTAAATTGTATAAAAGTTGGTAATTTTGTAAAAGTGACGTGTAAGGGCTTAATTGTGTAAAATTGCTTATTTAAGTGCTGAAATGGTATTATTTAAATGAAATTATTATTTAGATCAAAAAACACAACAATCAGATTTAAATCGACGAAAAGCTAAAGTATTGGATTAGTTGTCGATTCTATTTTTGCAACTGTTGTAGCGAGGTAAGTTCATATAATGGTAAACTTGTTAATTTCCATTTTAGATAGATGATTGTTTAAGGTTATTCTTTGTATAACTTTTATTGAATACAAATTTGTTAATTAGTAAGTTGGATTAAATTGTAATGTCATTTCAATTGATGAATAATTGTGAAAAATGTGAGTTTCATGAATGTTTATATTAGAAAAGGTATAATGGAAAGAATTTAAAGGAATTAATATGGAATATGTCCTGTTTGACCCTCGAGAATACTTAGGATACAAATGACATGCCATTAGAGGTTATATGGATTCGAGTGTAGGTCTTGGATGTTCTACTGATGGCTGAGGTCCTGCATTTGTTGTGGATTCTCCACAGCTCATGTGAGTAGCATCGTATAGCTTAACACCTTGACCCACAGCTTGTGTGAGAAGACCCATTTAACATCCCGTGTGAGCATATATGATTGCAGGTTACAGTCACAACTCGTGTGAGCAGTTCTCAAGTATCCGATGATATTCTATTTGGTTCAACGGGTGATGAAGGTTTAATTTGAATATGTATGTAAATGAAAAGGTTTATGTTATTATAAGATGGAATGGAAAATGTTGGTGTATGTGTTTAAAATGAAAA
Source organism: Gossypium hirsutum (assembly GCF_007990345.1). Taxonomy (NCBI): domain Eukaryota; kingdom Viridiplantae; phylum Streptophyta; class Magnoliopsida; order Malvales; family Malvaceae; genus Gossypium; species Gossypium hirsutum. Next base: position 44,382,382 of record NC_053437.1, read on the forward strand.
AGGTATTAATTGAACGCATGATGGATGATATGTATAATGATTGCTTATTGAGTAATGTTTCATGAAATGGGATGAAATTATATGCTTATCTACTCACCTACTAACCTTGTGAGGTGGAGCATTAGAGAAGAAAATTTTACTCATGATATAATGAAATTATGCTTGGTTTAAATCATAATATGTTCTGTAAGTTTGATTTCCATTTATACGAGCTTACTAAGCACTAAATGCTTATATAGTTGTTTCCTTTGTTTTGTAGATCATCGAAAAGCTCGATCGGTTGGAATCTCGTCGGAGCACAATCACATTATCCATCTGTCATTTTGGTAGTTTTTGGTTAAATTGGAAAATGATTATAAATGGCATGTATAGGGCTAAAATGTTATCTTGGTCCTTTGGTTGTTTTGAGTTTGTGCTAAACCTATTTGTGGTTAAATGCCCTAGTTGTGGTTGGTTTGTAAATGATGATATAAATAAGTGACGTTGGGTTTGTGCATGTTTTTGTTTAAAGTAGTTACATTATGGTTATATGCTATGCAAATGAAATGGTTGTTTGGTATTTATGATTTATGTTAAGTGAATGAACTTGAGATGTTGAATTGGATTAAGTTTCATATGTGAATTGTGGTGCCTTTTGATGGCATATTGGTTAGACATAGGATGGATGATTTTTGGCATGTTCTTGGTGCGCTTGAATGTGTTTTTAACCATGTGAAATAAGCTAGGTATGGTGTGTCTTGGTGTGCAAGAATTGATGCTTGATTTGGCTTGCATTAGGGGTTAAATAGGGAGTACATGACTTGGGACATGGGCTGCCACACGGTCGTGCACCACACACAGCCACCCTACACGGCCATCTGTCATTTAAATTTTAGGTGTAGGATGAACCACACGGTCTTAGAGAGTTACATGGCCTGGCTACATGGTCGTGTAACCAAACTTCAAATGTATATATAGTCTGGCACATGGCCTGCGATAGGGCCGTGTAACCCTATTTCGAATACCCATATGGGTGGACACAGGCTGGGACACGACTGTTTGTCCCATACATTGAATACTCACATGGCTGTGTGACCCTTGTTTTTGAAATTTTTCAATTTATCCAAAATTTTTTGTTTAGTTTCAAAATGATCCCTGAATGTTTTTAAACTATTTTTAGGACCCCGTAAGTTCAATTTAAGGATCGTAAGTGCATTTTTACTTTAGTAAAAAATGAATTATTGGATGTTATCATTTAATCTGTATAATTGTTTCTATTTGATATTAAATATTTGATTTGTACAGTAACACTTTGTAACCCTACTTCAGTGACGGAGACAGGTTAGGGGTGTTACAGGAGAAGATTTCACTGAACTTGCTTCTTACCTATTTATTTTTATTCTAAGTCAAAGATTTTGAAAGTAAGCTTTTGTTTGATTACAATTGATTCTCAATGATAGTATAAGACAATATCTCTTAAAACTTTATTAAAACAGACTCAATTGTGGCGTATAATTCTATTTTCCATTTAAAAACATTGTACACAAGTGTCCCTCTGTATGCATAATGTCGCTCTTCGATCATCCACATTGGCACATTCCTGGTTTGGTTCCCTCTGGCAAACTTGTTCAGACTTAATAACTTGCATTGCAAATAAACATTCATAAGTTCAATGGAACTGAACAAGTCTCAACCAACATTACCTTTTAATGTTATTGTTGAAATCCTTGACTTTGAGATTTTGGACTTCCTTTCAGACCTTGGCGAATACATTTTTGATTCCTTGTTGGCAGATAATCATATGTCAATCTCTACACTTAACCATATTTTACACATTTCATCCAATTGGCGGATCACAAAATTCACCCCATATTCCGAATCCCATTACACAATTTCTTTGCAAATAGTAGTTGAATGCACTTCTCAGAATGATACCTAACTGATGCTACTCTTGATAGATTCCTTTATAGGATCTAGCAATTATCAGCACACCAGCTACATCGTATTTTCAAATCAGTCCAGACAACCAAACTTATAAGAATATAGATTTTTAATTCAAGAAATAGAATCTTAGATGACATTCAGTACAGAGCTTAAGAAATTCCAAGTTTGACGGACACTTGCACCACCAATATTCCAAATACACAAAGTTCCCTAACATGGCGGATCACTATGCCGGAATCATTAAATGGGTACACTATCGAGAAATCTTTCAAATAATGCCTCATAGACATGCCCAGGTCTTGCCACAGGGGTGGAATATCAACTCGTCGTTTAGGCGTTGCAAAATTAACAATATAGACCTTCAAGAAAACTTGCCACAAGTATTCTTCAGATTATCCCACCACTAAGGCTTTTTGAATAATATGCCACAAAGATTTTACAGAGAGTTTTTCACCAAGCCTTCATAGAAAGTTCACCATAAAGGCTTCACAGAATATGCTATGGTCATGGTCTTTTGATAATGATTGTCACATTGGTCTTTTCTTGTGTTTACTATCCCGACGGACGTCACCAAAGCACCACTGTGGGGTTCATTATTGTATATCATGTTTTCCCAATACTCTGCTCGAACCCCCTTAACGACAACATACATTGCCATGCACCACTCAAATAACATAATAGATGCATCTACACAGATTTCATTCATAATCTTAACAAAGTCATACTTCCTAACATATAACTTCCTATGCATACTTCCCACACATTGTCATATTCATGCAGTGCATCATACACTTCAAAGCATACATATGAATACTTCACAGAGAACATATAACCATACATACACACAAAAAATTCTCAAGAAGATATGCACATCTACCATAAAAGGAATTATTATAATATAGTGTGTAGAAGTCGAGTTTAGAGACTCATCAGAGACCTACCTTTACTTCGACCTAGAGTTTCTTTTTCAATTGTCTTTCCTTGTAACCCTTATAAATCTGGCCTAGACGTTATGGTTGAATCTTGAAGATCACGTTGGCCATGTTGATGGCATAGAAAAATCGTGTTGCTATTTTCTCTTAAAAATCATTGTTATTTTAAAATGTCATTTTGATTTGCTTTAAGAAAAGCCAAGTTTTGTTGAAATTGTTTATCTTTAGAAAACTCAAGTATTGATAGTTTACAGAAACCTTCATATTTCAAATAAACATCGCAATGAAAATTAACATAACTTATTTTTCATTCTAAAATTGTATTTTTGACCTATCTTATGAAATCTCGGTTTAATGAGTAAGTAGTGTTGAGTTTCAAAAATAAAGTATTAAGTTTGAAAATATAATCGTTTAAGTTAAATTTGGTATTATTATAAGAAATCTAGTTTTACTTATTAATTTCATAAATCGTCTTAGGTGATGGTTTAAAAACATAAATCATGCAAAACAATCCTAAAAACTAGAATCCAAAAGAAAGTCTAAAACCACAGTCCACAGAAAATAAAAAAATCCCAAAATATCGAGTACCAAAATATAGTAGTTTCTCAGGAAATTTTCAAGTGTACCTTTGTAAGTTGAACCCATCCTAACCTCGATTATTATCTGAAAAGTTAGAAACTTAAAGGGGTGAGCTTTTTAAGTCCTGTGCAGGTTAAAAACCATAACAATAGAAATTAACACAGAACATCATCAATTTAACATATCATTTATATAAAAATTATACAATCACAGAATCAGATTTATTAGAATGTACAATGACGATGTCAATGCAATGGTTTTTCAAAAACAGTGGATAATTTTTAGAAAACAATTCCTACCCATCTCCGCTACACACCATAATTAGTTCCCCAGAACTCGTCCATCCAATAACATACAAATAATGTGGACAAGCCACCAGATATTGCAGTCGAGCTGCCAGAAGCGGAATATTGTGGTCGAGCCACTAGATAATGCAGATATACTGCTAGATACAAAATATTGGGGTAAAGCCAACAGAAATTGCAGATACACTGCCAGATACTTCCTCCGTACAATATCATCCCAACCCCATGTATGTGATATGACATACAGAACATAATTTTTAGCAGGCATGCTTAATATGAGAATCAAATCTAATTAAGTAGATAGAAAGCCCATCTGAAATGTCCTCTTGCCATAAATATACTCTCAGTCCCCTAATTTCCTTACCATATCCAGGGTAGGTAAAAAAAATTCGGTTTAAGGTTTAACTTACTGTTGACCAGTCATGGGAAGGTTCAAATTAATCCAATTGGCTCCTATTGAGAAATGGCCAACCATGTTGTTGTGATGATTTGTTTAGTTCGCTTATTTTAGTGTACAAGCAATCTTTCATTCATCTTGTTACTATGCTCTTTACTCTGATATCTACTTCTATTGCTGCAGAATCCGAAGGACTCCCAACTAAACTCGATACAAGATCCATTTCAACAATATTCATTCAAATTTAGCATACTATGTCTTTGGTGGTGACTTACGTATGGCATGGTCTTAAAGACAATTAAGTCTCTTACAGGTTTCTTATACACTTGATAGGTTCTTAGTGCTCAAACAAAAATTTGGGGGCGTACTCTTCTTAGGCGTGCACTTTCGTGGGCGTAATCTTTCTTCACTTGAAAACATCTTGCAATTAATTTCTTAGATACTGTCAACGAGCGGATGCTTTAACACTAGTACGCGCCAATACTCTGACTCGCCATCTGACCAATAGGGTGGCAAATTATGTTACCATGGTGTGCCAAACATTTTACATACATACTTTACTCATCTTTTTGGATCCACTGAGTTTGGGGGTGTGACACTCTCCATTGTGGAAGGATGATGTCCAAACTATTCTACAAATTTTAAGTTTCCTCAAATTTATGCAAATATGCTGAGATGGAATTTTTAGATGATGAAGACACATGCACTATGATCATAATTTATTGCTCGACTAGGAACATAAACGCTAAAGCAGTTGAGTTGTTTGCTAAGTTAGCCAATGTTGTGCCCGTTCAAAATGACACTCTATTAAGTTAACAATACAGGTTTGACTTTGACTTTAATGCGGATGGGCATAACAGTCAGGTTATGGAGGGACATCGACATGAGCCAAAAATCCACCCCATGGTGGGACTGCATATAACAACCCTATTCTGGGTTCCCATTTAGAGATACATCTAGTGGTGATGGGAACTAATTTAGATGGTGAAGGACTCGATAATGATTGTCATTCTCACCGCGATGGTGAAGATTTTAGTGACCCTGATCTGGATGAGGTCCTAGATGATATCAACAATAAAGGCACAAGAGAGGGTGTAGATGTACACCCCTATTGGTCGGGAACCCGAGTCATGGCATTATTATACGAAATGACCTTGGTGCCCACATGTTGAGTGTAGATCCAGATGTGGCGCATGTATCTTTGTTACTTGAGTACCCATAAATGATACCTTTTCATCGATTGGCGGCATATTTTTAATTGGAAGAGTTTTTTTGTAGGGCAACAAATCGCGAACAAGGAGGACTACTGGAAACACAAAAATATATGTACTTTTTCATACATTTTTAACTCAAATTCATGCATTTTCGGTGTAATTCTTGTTGAAAAATATAATATAATTATAAAATAATTAAATTGTATTCAAATTATTAAGATATTTAATTTAATTAATTTTATAAGAAATTTTCATAAACTTTGATTTAATTTCGACAGATTTGTACAAAGGGTGAAAATTGGTTCGATAGACACTACTAGAAGCGCAAAACCAAGAAGTGATTTTTGAAGCATCAAGGCAAATTAATTTCTCAGCCTAAGATGGTCCAATTGATGAGTATTAATACATAATATAATTAATTTTAATTTTAATCTAATTTATTTTGGGTTAAATAATTATTATTAATTAAATTATGAAAAGAGGTCCAATTGTGCTAAACAGAAAGACTGATCCAATCGAGCACATAGACTGCCCAAAACCGTCTAACATGCTGACCCAATCAGCTGATTATTTGACTTGCAAATCTAACCTTGAAGTTTTTTTTTGAAATTGCATTCAAACCCCTTCATTTATCAAGCTTTTGTAGACTTGCCTCTAGCTAAATTTAGGAAGTTTTAAACATTCAAACTTGCCGCATGAGTGGCCGGCCAAGGGGGATCTATGGCTGCTGATTTTTTACTATTTTTAGTAGCCAATCCGACCTAATAATAACCCATTTTCTACTCATTTCAACTCACCTCTCACACCTTTCATTCTTCACTTCTCTCTCATTTTCGCTCTTCCAAACCTTCATTTGCTTTCCATTTTTCCCTTCCATTCCCTTGCCGATTTACCCTATTGGAAAAGAGCCATTCAACCACCTTGGGTAGCAGCATTTAAGTGCTTGTAGAAGTCTCGGTTCAACAAGAACAAGTGGAGAAGAAGGAGCAGAGCAAACTAGTCAAGCTTCGGAGAAACACCGATTTGATTCTAGTTTCCTATCTTTTAATTTTTATTGTTTTTTATGCACATGTCTATGAATATTTGTTTTTTTGTTATTCTAAATTTAATTACCATGACTTAAATTTAATTCGTGTTAAGTTGATTGCATTTCGTCCAATTAAGTTATTAAAATTATGCTTGTGTTGTTATAGGTCTTGGTAAATTGTTTGATTAAGTAAAAGATGATTATGTTATTCTTGCATTACAATTGTAGGGTAACTAATGAATTAATTATTAATCGTGTTGAAATTGTAATTAATTGACGCAATACTTGATCAATGCATGTTTAATTTTCTAAGGTAGCCGAGGGTGAAATTAGTGACGGTATTAAACAGTATATTAGTCTTTCATAACTTGCAAGATTATTGTGATTAAACTGTTTTAATGTAGGAATATATTGTTACCTCACTTAATCTTTTACTTGTTTATTTAAAGTGATTAATTGTTTGAGTTGGCATAGTAATATGTTCAAGAGATTAGTTAATTTAGTAAGTTTGTATGTGTTATAGTTAACAAATTACAAAGTTGCTGTGAAATTATTCGTAACAACATGAACATTGTTTTAGTAATATTAAGTTAAGAAACATAATTAATCTAACACAATTATGTCATCTTGATTAAAACCATCTTTTGAAATCGATCATTAGAAATTTTATTTTTATTTTATTTTACTTAGTTAAATTTTAGTTTTTAATCACTTCATCAAAATCAAAATATTTTCAACAACCAAAGTGTTTTTAATTGCATTTCATAAATATTTTCTTTGCATAGTTCCTATGAGTACGATAACTCGACATTTACTTGTTACCTTATTACTTGTTGTGATTGTGTACACTTGCACATTTTCATCGTTCCAAGTTTTTGGCGCCGTTGTTGGGGACTGTTTTAAAAGTCATTATTTGTGAATTTGTTAATTTTGCATTTTGGTTTATTTTTTCTGTTTAATTTTAACTTAATTAATTTTCCTGTGTTTGTTTCAGGTGTTTATGAATATTGATTTAATTATTGATTTACTCCCCATAAACCCTGAGATTGAAAGAACTTTTCGGCAATGAAGAAGACAAGCAGTTCAGAGAAGGATTGATGAGATGAACTACGAAAATCTAAATCAATGAAACAGAGCAAAACCTGCTCAAAATCCTATCCTTATTGCTGATGATAGGGATAGAGCTCTAAGATAGTATGCTTTGTCAATGTTTTATGATCTTAATCCAGGTTTTAGGAGACCCGAAATTGAAGCACAAAAATTCGAGCTGAAGTCGGTTATGTTCCAAATGCTTTAGATAGTGGGCCAATTCAATGGAATGCCTACCAAAGATCCTCATCTTAAGACTGTTTCTGAAGGTGAGTGATTCTTTCAAGTTAGCTAGAGTACACGAAGAAGCACTACGATTAAAGTTGTTCCCATATTCACCAAGAGACATAGCTCGAGCCTAGTTGAACTCATTGCCACCACTTTCCATTACCACATGGCAAGAGTTAGCAGAAAGATTCCTCATGAAGTATTTCCCGCCTAGTAAGAATGCTAGGTTGAGGAACGAGATCACTACTTTCCAACAAATGGATGACGAGTCCTTGTATGAGGCATGGGAAAAGTAAAAAGAATTATTACAGAAGTACCCTCATTATGGAATCCCGTATTGCATCCAACTTGAGACGTTCTATAATGGTCTCAATGTTCACACGAGAATGGTAGTGGACGCTTCTACTAATGGTGCTCCCCTTTCTAAGTCTTATAACGAGGCTTTTGAAATCATTAAGAGGATTGCTAGCAAGAATTATCTATGACCAACCAATCTAGCAACATTAAGAAGATGAGTCGCTGGAGTACATGAAATGGACGCTCTCAATTCACTTGCATCTTAGGTATCCTCAATATCATCGATGCTTAAAATTTTTACCTTTAATGGATTTAATAATTTTGCAGCTTAGCCACCGAAAAATTTGAAAATGTAGCCTATGTTTATTGTGGGGAAGGACATTCGTTCAAAGAATGTCCATCAATCCCAAAATCCATGTATTACATGGGTATCTAGAACCAAATCGAGGAAGGCAAGGACTGCAATCCAATTTCTATAACCCATCCTGGCGAAGCCACCCTAATTTCTCTTGGAGTAATTGAGGGGCTGGACCCAGTAAAACTTATGCCCAACCTAGACCGAACCAACCATTTGTTTTTACCCAACAAGTTCAGAAGCAACCTCAAGCTGAGTCTTCCAATGGCTTAGAAAACTTTTTGAAGGCATATATAGCCAAAAATGATGCGTTGATCCAAAGCCAAACAGCCACATTGAAAAACTTGGAGAACCAAATGGGCTAGCTTGCAACTGAACTTAGAAAGCGACCACTAGGTGCTTTGCCTAATGATATGGAGAATCTAAGAAATCTGAGGAAAGAGCATTGTAAAGCATTGACATTGAAGAGCAGAGAGACATTAGAGCCCAACACTGTCGAAGTTGAAGAAGAGCCAGCTGATGCTCAAGACTCAGTGGAAGTTCAACTGATTGTTGAAATTCTAGCTTCACCGGAGCCAGAATTTGCAAAATCTGATAAGGCAACTTCTGAACCAGTCAATTTTTATAAAATATCAACTTCGTTAGATGCAAATTTGCCACGGAAGATGAATTAACCAATTCTAGTAAAGAACCCTCTACCACCCTACCCTCAAAGACTTTAGAAGTAGAAGCAGGAAGTTCAGTTCAAGAAATTTCTAGACGTACTCAAGCAACTTCATATCAACATTCCGTTGGTAGAAGTGCTTGAAAAAATTCTGAATTACGACAAATTCATAAAGGATATGTTGTCTAAGAGACGAAGACTAGGAGAATTTGAGATGGTAGCCCTGACAAAGGAATGTAGTGCATATCTTCAGGACCAACTACCCCCAAAGTTTAAGGATCCTAGATGTTTTACCATACCTTGCAACATTGGAACAACGTATTGTGGTAAGGAACTATGCGGTTTGGGTGCGAGAATTAACTTGATGCCCGTGTCCATATTCAGAAAATTGGGGATAGGTAAAGTTAAACCTACTATGATTACACTTCAATTAGCAAATCGATCTTTAGTACACCCAGAAGGAAAAATCGAGCATGTATTGGTACATGTAGATAAATTTATTTTTCCAACTAACTTTTTTATTCTAGACTTTAAAGCAGATAAAGAGGTGCTAATCATCTTGGGAAGGCCTTTCCTAGCAACGAAGGACCCTTATTGATGTGTAGAAGGGTGAGCTTACTATGCGTGTTCAGGATAATCAAGTAACATTTAATGTTTTTAAGTCTATGCGATTTCTTGATGGAGTTGATGATTGTTGCATTATTCGAGTTAGAGGAATTAATCATGGAAAAGGAACTCAACTATGTTGAGGACCCATTGGAGCAAATTTTGACATCAGACCCTCTAAGTGATGAAGAGGGGGAGGAATACTTAGCTTTGCTAGAAGCTAATCAAAAGGGATTTAATCCGTAATCCTGCTTTGAATCTTTGGAGTTAGGAAGTAGGGATTATACCCAGCCAAAAGCGTCAATTGAGGAGCCACCTAAATTAGAACTCAAGGTACTTCCATCACATTTAAAATATGTTTATTTAGGTACTTTGCCTGTAATTGTTTCAGCAGAATTGACCTAAGAGTAGGAAAAGAAACTCATCATAGTATTGAAACAATTCAAAAAGGCTACCGAATGGACCATAGCCAATATTCGTGGCTTTAGCCCATTTGTATGTATGCACAAGATCATACTGGAAGATGGTGAGAAAAGGCTGATTGATGGACAACGAAGATTGAACCCTATCATGAAGGACGTGGTAAAGAAAGAAATCATTAAGTGGTTAGATGCAAGTATAATTTATCCCATTTCAGATAGTTCACGGGTAAGTCTATTCCAGTGCGTGCCAAAGAAAGGTGGTATTACGATCGTTGAGAAAGAAAGTAACGAATTAATATCGAATAGAACGGTTACAGGATGAAGAATGTTTTTGGAGTATTGAAAGTTGAACAAGGTGACTAGGAAAAATCATTTTCCTTTGTCGTTCTTGGACCAGATGCTAGATAGACTCACGGGATAAGACTATTTCTATTTTCTCGATGGATACTCGGGGTATAATTAGATTACAGTAGTGCCAAAAGAACAACACAAGACAACATTCACATGCCCGTACGGTACATTTGCATTTAGACGCATGCCATTAGGTTTATGTAATGCACCTGCTACATTTTAAAGATGTATGATGTTTATTTTTACTGACATGGTTGAGAAGTATTTGGAAGTGTTTATGGATTATATTTCAGTGTTTGGAGACACTTATGATGGTTACTTAGCCTATCTAGCCAAGGTACTAAGGCGATGCAAAGAAACAAACTTTATACTCAACTAGGAAAAGTTCCATTTCATGGTACGAAAAGGTATTGTTCTAGGGCATCAAGTAACGAGACATGGAATCGAGGTAGATAAAGCAAAGGTAGATGTTACTGAGAAACTCAGACCTCCAACATCTGTAAAGGGTGTTAGGAGCTTTTTGGGCCACGCCAGTTTCTATCGAAGATTTATCAAAGACTTGTCCAAAATTGCTAAACCCTTATGAAAATTATTGGAGAAGGACACGATGTTCAAATTTGAAGAAGAGTGCTTAAAAGCTTTTGGTTTGAAGAGTAAGTTAGTTTTGGCACCAATCATTGTCACACTGGACTGGGATTTTCCATTTGAACTGATGTGTATGCAAGTGACTTTGCGATAGTTATGATGGGCCAACGAAGGAACAAATTTTTCATCCCATTTACCATGCAAGTTGGACTCTGACAGGAGCTCAATTGAATTATACGGTAACAGAGAAAGAGTTACTTGCTAGTATGTTTGCTTTTGACAAGTTTTGATCTTATCTTGTAGGTACCAAAGTGACTGTTTATACAGATCATTCGACAATTAAGTATTTACTTTCCAAGAAGGATACCAAGTCAAGATTAATCCGATGGGTATTTCTATTCCAAGAATTCGATCTAGAAATTCAAGATTGAAAAAGGGTAGAAAATCAAGTAGCAGACCACTGGTCCAGATTGGAGCCGCAAGAAGGAAATTCTCCACTTATACCCATTCAGGAGATATTCCCAGATGAGCACATACTTAAGGTAAATCATATTCATAATACCCCTTGGTTTGCTGATTTTGCTAACTGTTCTACTTGTGGTTTGATGCTGATTGATAAGACATATCAACAAAAGAAAAAGTTTTTTCATGATGTGAAGTACTATTTTTAGGAAGAACCATACTTGTTCAAAAAGTATACAGATTAAATGATCAAGAGATGCGTGGCAGAAGATAAAGTACATAAGAGTTTATATCATTGCTACACAACTCCGAATGGGGGACACTTCGGAGGTACAAGTGCTATAACCAAGGTATTGGAAGCCAGATTCTTTTGGCCAATACTATTCAAAGACGCGTATGCTTACGTAAAGAATTGTGATCGATTTCAAAGGGTTGGAAACATTACTAATAGAAATGAGACGCCTTGGACAAACATCATTGAGGTAAAACTTATTTGATGTTTTGGGTATTGACTTTATTGGTCCTTTCCCTCCATCTTTCAGTCACAAGTACATATTAGTAGCAGTAGACTACGTGTCTAAATGGGTTGAGACCAAGGCATATCTGACGAATGATGCCAAGGTTGTTATTAAGTTCTTGTAGAAACATGTGTTCACAAGCTTTGGAACTCCTAAGGCCATCATCAGTGGTGAGGGGTCCCATTTTGTGAACAAATAGTTGAAATCGTTACTCGACAAACATGGAGTGAAGCACAAGGTTGCCACAGCTTACCATCAACAGACAAATGGGCATGCTAAACTGAGAAACAAAGAGATAAAAGGCATACTCAAGAAGGTAGTTTTTTCGAACTGACTAGATTGGTCCAGAAGACTGGACGATGCTTTATGAGCCTACAGAACAACATACAAGACACCTTTAGGGATGTCACCCTATAGGGTGGTTTTTGGGAAAGACTATCATTTTCCCTTAGATTTAGAACAAAAGCTTGCTAGGCTATCCAAGAACTTAGCTTGGATCTTAAGCTTACTAAAAAGAAACGAATGCTTCAAATCAATGAGTTAGAAGAGTTCCGAATGTTCTCATATGAGAATGCCAAGCTATTCAAGGAAAGACTTAAAAGATGGCATGACAAGCCCATTCGAGTTCAAGAATTTGAAGCAGGTTAGTAAGTCTTGTTATTCAATTCCAGATTAAGGTTCTTTCCAGGTAAGTTAAAATCACGTTGGTCTGGTCCATTTACGAGTCACCAAGTTTTTCCATATTGAGTTGTCAAACTTCAAGGTAAGGGAGTTAATTTTCGAGTCAATGCTCAGCGCTTAAAACATTACTGAGGGGATAAAATTGAGCGGGATAAAATCTCGTTCATTTTATTAGATATTTAATTTTTCTCACTTTCTTTTTAAATAAATGATTTAGGGTATTTTTTCAGGATTAGTATGTTTAAATAAATTTTGTCTAAGAGATTGGAACTTAAGCGGGATTTCTTACGACCCCTCCAATGTTTCTTCGGAATTAATTTTAACATAATCTTTCGAGAAATTATTCCTTAAATGAAAAATTAAATTTTTAGTTTTTCAAATAAAAAGGTCAATTTTGATCCAAGTTTTAATTGCAGCTCAATTTTTAAATTTTCTTTAAGTCTAGGTACTTAATTGAATTATTTACAAAATTTTGTTGCTCTTTTTGTAAATATTAAAACTTAGTTGTCTCTTTTTGTAAATATTTTTAAAGGCAGCTAAAATAAAGGTTTTTAATTTATTTTTTAATAAATAAGATGATAATAACTAATATGTAATTATATTTATTATAATATATATTAATTATTATCAACTTTGCATAGAATTAGGATTAGTTTAAATTTGATCATATTTTAATTAATAGTTTTTATTTCAATAAATTAATAGCAAATAATATTTTAATATGCATCATATTAATTATTAATTGTTGTTAACTTTGTATGAAATTAGTACTTAGAATATTTTATTATTAAATCGTTCTAAGAGTTTTAATTAAAATCCTTTCTCCCTTCACTATAAATTCTACCAACTCTCTCCACGATTCACACCTCTTTAATCAATTACACCAAACACCTACAATCGGCACCCTTAGCAGCCTCATCAGCCAGTAGCCACCCTCGCGCGCACCTCGCGTCCTGCTTCCTTGCACATGTCTCTAGCCTGCCCGACGCCCTACCTGCTGCTCCCTCTCGCACTCGCTCGATGAACCTATCCGTGTATCGAGCCAACAATTGCTTCTTGTTGCCGCACTTCCTCGCACGCCCAGCTCCAAGCTGCTTCGCGCATGCCATTGTCGCTTCTAGCTCCAGCTCACGCGTGCCAGCATTGCCATGCCTCATGCCTAGCTTGCCTGCTACTATCGCTGCTGCTGCTGCTAAGTGCATGTTTGCCTTGCATGCACCACACCATCAAGACATCCTCCAACCATCCCTAAATTGACCTTTTTAGCTTTATATTTATTTTCTATGAGTTTTTTTCCATACAAAGGTGCTAAGAAAGTTTTCTCCTAAATTTTAATTATTTAACTCTTCAGTTTATTTTGAATTGTTAATATTTTACACTAATTAAATTTTGGGAAAATATTATGTGTCCATCTTATGTGATGTTTAGTTTAATCATGCCTCATAAAAAAACTCGTGCCTCTTCCAAATTGAAGAATCACAAAAAAATTCACTTTGAAGAAGCCAAAGCGAGATACGATAGCATTTTCAAGAATCAACAAATGTACCCAGAAAAAAGACTTTACATTTAAGGAAAACAACTATATTGATTTCGTGGAGCGCATTCAATAAATTACTGAAGCTCTTAATTGAGAGTTATTTTGTGAGAAACGACCTAGTGCAGATGAAGAGTTAGTTCATGAATTTTATGTGAATTTGACCTCAAGCTAATTAACGGAAGTTTTTGTCCGAGGAATCAAGTTACCAATAAACTCAAGCGCTATTAATGAATTCTTTGAATTACCTTATTTTGAAGACAATGAATATTCTTCTTTGATGAGAAATATTGAGGCTGGAAAATTGCAAAAAATTCTCGAGGAACTTACAGTTCTGGCTTTTAAGTGGACGGTGTCAAAGCATGGAACTCATACTTGCAGTAGAGAATATTTTACACCAATAGCGAAGGTATGGTTCTATTTCATTCTATTCAGCCTTATGCCTAGTTTACATGGGACTACAATTTTATTAGAGCGAATAGTCTTACTATACTCGATTTTAACTACAAAGACCATTGATGTGGGAAAATTTGTTCTAAGAGAAATGAGAAATTCTGCTGGTAGATGTTCTGAACCAACTTAATTTCCCTTTACGATAACAATTTTGTGCTTGAAAGCTAAAATTCTTGCAAACGTAAAGAAGACAGGTTATAGCCAGGGCACAATCACAGATTGAGACTTCTACCAAATAGCCGGAGATTCTGTTCTGAAGCAACAAGTTGAGAAGAGCAAGTATCTCGAAGAAGAAGAAGATCATACAGAGATCGAACCAATGCAGTCAACTGAAAGAACCAATGGAACCAATAACAAAACCTAGCATGGTAACCTCAACAGTGAGAACTCAATCGCCTAGCCCAGATCTTCAAAAGGAGCTGTCAAAGTTGATGGACATAATGCAACACATGCAGTGGTAGCAACAAGCTTACTGGAGATAATAAAAAATACGGGATAACTCAATGAGAAGCGCTCTTATGAAAATATTCAATGACCCGTTTATTTTTATGCCTAAGTTTTCAGATTTTATATTTGAACCATGAAGTCCAATATTGAAGAGGGAACGAAGTGATTCATGCCAAAAAAAAAACGATGGAGCAACAAGTGAGTCAGATTCTGAGGGATCTCTAAATAAGTAAAAAAGGGGGGGATCTTTACTTTATGTTATTTCTTTCCTAGGTTATTTTAGGATTAGGTTCTATTAGGATTTTTATTTCTCGCATGATAAAACAGAGGTGGAAATCATAAATAAAAATGAACGAGTTTCATAGTACAAAGTGTGGCAATAGATATATACATGTCTAGGGTTGGATCTAGAGAGAGCTTGGTACTTAAGCAGTCAAATTGACTCATCTCCTCTTTTCTGGAGTCCTACTTGGTATATAGTATCAATTCACTTCTAACAATGAGGACATTGTTCATCTTAAGCAGGGGGACTGAAAAATTTAAATTATTTCCCCCCAAAATAAAATTTTCTTTTAATTATAGTTAGGTTATATTTTGTTCAAAAATTTGAAATTTTGTTTATTATGCTAAACTTCAGTATGAATAAAGTTCTATTATTTCAATAAATGTTATGCTAGCTGAATTATGACATAAATTACTCTTAATAAAGCATGTAAACCATACCATAAAATTTTTAGTTCCTTAGGAAAGCTAGGCATGCATTAAAGTTTAACTCTCTAGAATTGACTTAGTAATTTCTTGAGGCGAAATCCTCGGAAGCATGGAATGTTGAAAATGATTTAGGAAAAATTTTGTTTGGACTGTTTGAGCCTTTCAAGCCAACCTTAATAAACTTTTATCCTTTGAAACCCAACTTTGAGACTATATGGCTTAACTTTATTTGAGCCTTTGCAATATTTAGCCATCACTTTTCTCTTAATTATATTTAAATTATCCCAAACACTAGACTCAGTACTATTCAAAATATTCTTTAAAAATAAGTTTGGAGGAGTTGAAAAGAAGTATCAAATGCTCCAAAAGGCAGAATGCTCTTGAAAAAAAAAAGAGTGTATGTATTTGGAAGAAATAGATGTACAAAAGAGCATGTGAAAGGAAAATAAGTTGGTGTATTAAAGGTAATTATTCAGAAGGTTCGATGCAAGCTAAGTCTAGGGTATTTTAGCCTAAATTTATCCATCTTTTACCTACCCCTAGCCTAGCCACGTTACAACCAATTTTAAAGACCTATTAATACAAGTTTCTGTGCTACCTACATTAGTGGAGAGAAATTGCTATGTTCAAGATATGAAGGCATAACTTAAACTTAATGATTGCAGCTTAATCTTAAATAAGGGAATAAAATCAAATTGGTAGGAATTTAACATGTATTTATTGAGAAAGCATTTAGTCTATTTTTTCTATCATAATAATAATTGAGATTAATTTGAAAAATATGTATGCCTAAATAGCATAAATCTCATAATTTTTATTCTTGAGCATAAGTATACTAAATTCATAATTTTGGGAAGAATGTTTTCTGAAGGAATTTTTCAAAGGTGCTTCCAAGAAATTCTTTTTAACTTGTGCATTACTTGGGATGAGCAATGAATTAATTTTGGGGGTGTGGAAACACAAAAATATATATTTTTTCATGCCCTTTTTAACTCAAATTGATGCAATTTCGGTGTAATTCTAGTCGAAAAATATAATATAATTATAAAATAATGAAATTTTACTTAAATTATGAACATATTGAATTTTAATTAATTTTATATTAAATTTTCATAAATTTTGATTTACTTTCGACAGATTTGAACAAAGGGTGAAAATTGGCTCGGCAGACACTGCTAGAAGTGTAAAACTGGGAAGCGATTTTTGAAGCATCGAGGCGAATTAATTTCTTAGCCTAAGACAATCCAATTGATTATTATTAATTCATAATATAATTAATTTTAATTTTAATCCAATTTATTTTGGGTTAAATAATTATTTTTAACTAAATTATGAAAAGAGGTCTACTTGTGCTAAACCAAAAGGTTGATCCAACTGAGCACACATGCTACCCAAAACTGTCCAACATGCTGACCCAATCAGCTTAAATTAGCTGATTATTTGACTTGCAAATCAGCCCTTGAATTTTCCTTAAAATTTCATTCAAATCCCTCCACTTATCAAGCTTTTGTAGATTTTCCCTTAGCTAAATTTAGCAAGTTTGAAACATTCAAACTTGCCACATGAGTGGCTGACCAAGGGGAGTCTATGGCTGCTGATTTTTTTTTCTATTTTTAGCAGCCAATCCCAGCTATAAATACCCCCTTTGCTACTCATTTCAACACACCTCTCACACCTTTCATTCTTCACTTCTCTTTCTTATTCTCTCTTCCAAACCTTCCTTTTCTTTCCATTTTCCCCTTCCATTCCCTTGTCGATTTGTGCTCTCGGAAAAGAGCCATTCAACCACATTGGGTAGCAATATTCAAGTGCTTATAGAAGCCTCGGTTCAACAAGAACAAGCGGAGAAGGAGGAGCGGAGCAAACTAGTCAAGCTTCGGAGAAACATTGAATTTATTTCTAGTTTCCTATCCTTTAATTTTTATTGATTTTGCTATGCAAATGCCTGTGAATATTTTTTTCGTTGTTATTCTAAATTTAATTAACATGACTTAAATTTAATTCGTGTTAGGTTGATTGCATTTCGTCCAATTAAATTATTAAAATTATGTTTGTGTTGTTAAAGGGTGGTAAATTGTTTGATTAAGTAAAACCATGATTATGTTATTCTTGCATTAGAATTGTAAGGTAACTAATGAATTAATTATTAATCGTGTTGAAATTGTAATTAATTGACACAATACTTAATCTGTGCATGCTTAATCTTCTAAGGTAGCTGAGGGTGAAATTAGTGACGATATTAAACGGTACATTAGTCTTTCATAACTTGCAAGATTATTGTGATTAAACTGTTCTAATGTAGGAATATATTGTTACCTTACCTAATCTTTTACTTGCTTATTTAAATTGATTAATTGTTTGAATTGGCATAGTGATATATTCAAGAGATTAGTTAATTTAGTAAGGCTGTATGTGCTATAGTTAACAAATTACCAAGTTGCCATGAATTTATTCGTAACAACATGAACATTGTTTTAGTAATATTAAGTTAAGAAATTGAATTAATCTAACACAATAATGTCTTCTTGATTAAAACCATCTT
Source organism: Gossypium hirsutum (assembly GCF_007990345.1). Lineage (NCBI taxonomy): Eukaryota > Viridiplantae > Streptophyta > Magnoliopsida > Malvales > Malvaceae > Gossypium > Gossypium hirsutum. The sequence continues at coordinate 44,400,704 of NC_053437.1, forward strand.
TTGAAATCCTGCATTGGAACTTTTATTTTTATTTTATTTTACTTAGTTAAATTTTAGTTTTTAATCACTTCTAGTTAAATTTTAGTTTTTAATCACTTCATCAAAATAAAAATATTTTCAACCACCAAAGTATTTTTAATTGCATTTCATAAATATTTTCTTTGCGCAGTCCCTGTGGGTACGATTACTTAACAGTTGTATGTAATTTTTTTGCTTGTTGTTATTGTGTACACTTGTACATTTACATCGTTCCAACTACATATTTTCCACCAAACGGTATAACATGAAGGTGTCATTGGACTACAAATTTGCAAAGTCTACAGTGACATTATATGTTGGAAAATGTTGGAGGTCTAGAGAAGGGTGCAACTGAGTTGCATTTATTTAGAGGACTTAGCTATGGATGATTCAAAAAATTTGAAGGGCCTATACATGCACTACTGTACGTATGAAGTAAGAATATCACAAATTGGATACGAAAACAATCTAAAACTGTATCATTCCACTGATGAAAGACATGGCCACAGTTCCTGTATCAGTTCTAATTACTGACATGAAAGCTTGGTTCCATTATAGGGTGTCGTATAGGAAAGCATGATGGGATAAAAAGATGGTCATGGAGCAATTGTATAGAGACTGGGATGTGTCATACAACAAACTTTAGGGATGGTTAGTCGTGATGTAGGGGTACGTGCTAGGTATTGTCGTTGAGTTACAGACCTGGCCTTCTTACGACCTAGAGGATGACCTGTAATCGGGGAAAAAAATTTTCCGCCACTTGTTCTGGATGTTCAATCAATACGTTAGAGTCTTCCTCCACTGCAAGCTGTTGGTGCATGTTGATGGTACCTTGCTATATAGTAAATATACGTAGATACTCTTGATTGTGGTTGCACAAGATGGTAATCAGAACATACTAACCATCGCCTTTTCCATTGTGGAGTATGAGATCATGCAAACATAGAAATTTTTCTTGACGAACTTGCTGAGGTATGTTGTTAGACAAGACAACATTTACATTATCTATGATAGATCGAAGAGACTAGTTGTTGCGATTAGGCGTGCCGAAGTTCTATGGAGATCTATCTACTACATCTGCCACATCACTGTTAACTTCCACCGGGGCTACAAGAATGCAGATTGGTGCAAACAACTTATGAACATGGGTAAATATCAATATAATTTATTTTTAAAAATATTTTTAATACTTTTAGAAACTAAAATGAATGGTAACATGTCATATCAGAATACATACGCAGGGTACGAGCTAGAACAACACCGTTTGAGTCATAGACTAATGAGTCTTGAGGTTGATATGAATGGGAAAATGAATTGTCCTTTCAGTTAGTGGTTGGGTAGCATGAAGTTATGGTAATAGGCTCAAAGTTTCGATGATGGGTCTCGATATGGTCATATGAACAACAACCTCGTAGAGGCTGTTAACTTCGTCTTGAAGTGTACACATCATTTTCCAATTTTAAATTTTTTCTCAGCTACATTCTACATGCTAGCAACATTGATGTCAAGAATGGGGTTAAGACAAGTAAAGCAGAAGGAGGCGGGACACATGTACATCGAGGAGGTTAGGAAAGTGATGGATCTCAACGCCCGAAGAGCGAGGTCAATGAATGTAGAACTATATTCCCTGCACTTTGAAACTTTTCAGGTGACAAAGTACATCTGTCGTTGGATAAGGGTACCGGTTAGGTCTTAAGGAGTTGATCTTCGAAATAGGTGATGTCGAGTGTGGGAAGTTTTAAACCCTTTGGTACTCGTGTAAATACGTCATTGTAGTGTGTACATGGGCCAATGTCAATCCAAAACATTATATCAATGAGGTCCAAACTCTAGAACGTGCATTGTGTATTTAGGGAAACAAGTTCCCCGTACTGCGGGATGTCTCGACATAGGAAGTGCCTTTGACTAGGGGCTACGTAGGGTACGCAAAAGCTGGCCGGTTGTCACCAGGATTCGTGGTGACATGGACTTGAGGGAGATGGTTGAACCAAAACATTGTTGTCTGTGCAGAACAATTGGTCACAGTTGAAACAAGTGTCCGCATTGAAACTACCATATTGGACAATCATCACGGTCAGAGGGGAGTCTAAATTTAAGTACCCATTGGACCATTATATTTAAACCTGTTTGTTATCTTCTTTGTGAGTTTTTATTATTTTAAATTAAAAATTTTATTTTGCATATATTATTATATAGAATTTACGTCAGCGACATTAATTATTTTTAGTTCTTAGCTTTTTAAAATAAAAAATTAATTACCATTTGAACTAAGTTTTAAAGACAAATTAATTTTAACTTTTGAAACACTTGAAATAAAATATTATTGAATTTGAGTTTAAAACATTTTAAATTTAAATTTTGCGTGAGCATATATTATAAATTTTAAATTTTAAATTTCAAATAATTTGAAAAAAATATTTTGATGCTACCTAAGTTTCCACACTTTTAAATATTTTATTTCGACCAGTGCCTCATTCTAACTTGTTCATGACTTGTTGTGGGAAATTTGACAAAAATATATAGAATAACATTTGTATAAAGTATGAAATTTATACATTTTGAATTAGAATATATACCACAAGGAATCAAATTTACAAGTATACAAAATGTTGGGAACCCGGAGTTGTCAAGAGGCTGTAACGTTGAGGCGCCCTTTATTGGAGTTGGGGTTGAACGTTATGGTCAATATTCTCCTCACCCAAACCGACATCTTTTTCGTCCATGTATGAACCTGAAGGTGTATTGAATAAACTTGAAAAATTGTGTGTCAGATCAAAGGTTTGCTTGGGAGGGTGGAGTATTGGGAATACTAGGGGTGTCGAGTCAAACATATCAACCATCATTGATGATTGCGGTTGCTGATAATTAGAACTGCAACCGGGCTTCTGCAACTAATATGTGTTACATTGGGACTTCAGATCAAAGTTGTCAACCCACAACTCCAAATGATAAGATTTACCCACCAATTGTGAATGTGACCTCGGAGGTTGGGGCTCAGGCTCAGGCTCGGCAATAGTTTAAGTAGCAAGAGACAGATGACCTCGATGATGACACTGTTAAGTTGGTCACTTTTTTTAGCCCTCATCGGTGCATGTGTCTCGAGACTACCATCAACTACCCACCAGATAAGTAAGGCAACCCGTTTTCCAATTACCAACGTTGGTATTAGATTGAGGGTGTGAATTTTAAAAACCAAGAACCCAAGTGAGCGTTTCACAACAAATCATATTCTTGGTGCTCTAATGCCCAATTCCCAATTATTTGATTCTTTTCCCCTCTTATTAATTTTGTAGACATTGGCGAAGTTATGTGGAATGTCTGGAATATGTTTGTTTACACCTGAACTGTCGTAGAATTGATCCCTATTATACCATTAAACGGTTGAAAAGTTAAACACGGGTGTGTGGATGCACCACACAAGTGAATGGTTGTGGTCCTACGAATGAATGATAGCCATAGTGTCTGACGTAGATTATGACATGGATAGTACTAGAAAGAACATATGCTTTCTCCCTACTTATTGGTTAATTTGTACCTATTTAGTTATCTTTAGCACATATTTTTGCATTTTCATTTTAGTAAATTGCATTTTATAACTTAGTGGATCTCAGCCGATTTATCCTTAATTTTGTCATGTTTTGGTACTGATGTCGCTACATGAGTGTTTTCAGATTGTGCCCAGAATTATTGCCGCACCTGATAGCTGTCTAGATAACAACAAAGAAGTGTGAGCTGTCTAGTCTGGTACAACTAACATGTACGTATAGAGGCAGTATGAGTTTGATGAAAGGACACCTATGCTATTTGGATAAATATCAATATATTTATGTGAAAAATGGGAGCTTTTTGTATTATCTGCTTCAACTTACCTCTGGAAGCTTTCGGCTATGGCGGCTTAAGCTCTGACGGGTGAACCGACGTGAAAAGGATGTAGACCAACTCTTGACGAGGAGCCCTGAGTTCGACACAAGGAGGAATAGACAGATTCAAGTCGAGTTGTCTAGGAATAGTATTCTCCACTTGTTTCTTTTATTTTTCTTTTCTAAACACTGGTGATTACTTTCTATTTCATGTTTGTATGGAAGTACACATGATTTTCGGGTTAAATGTTATTTTATTCAATCTTGCTTGTACGGTTTAATCTTTAGGTTTGAATGTTTTCAGCATGGAAGTGTTATTGCGGTCACTGACACTGAAAGGTGCAGTGACAGTTCAAGTAACAAGCATGACAACGGAAGTTGCTTGAGGATTAGAGGAATTTAATCCACTTGTTCTTAATAGTATTCCATTTCCAGCATCGGAAGGTGGGTTAATGTGCATGTTTAAGTCTTAGATTAAATATAGAAGTTAAGCTTGGTAAGATATTCATTACAGTTTAATGCATCGATAATCACCTATCCTTTTTACCTTGTGAGCACTTAGCATTCTGTTCAATATTCACATTGGGAATCCCAATTTCTGACTATCATATTTTATCTTATTATTTTCAAGTTATTGCTTCGATAACTACTCTCACAATTTATCTCATTTTATCTATTTATTGCACTAGCATTGATAGACAAAAGACAACCATCCTCATGGGATCGATATCCGACAAACTCATTTCTATCTACTATACTTGCATCGACAGTGTATGCTTGCATATTATTGCTGTGACGTTAAACAGTCAACCAGACATCCACACGAACTGCATAATATTTAACATGGTTATATATACATGGGTGAAATAAAATAATCAAATTAATTATATTAAATGAATATAATTTAATTTTTTTTAAAATATACCTCCTCCCTGGTAGACAATGAGGGTCTTAAACTTCTCGCTACCCGGGCAAGTAAACCATCTAAAAATAAAGAAAACTTGTGAGCACACATTATCAAAAAAAAAATATTAACTGAAGGTTTATTTTTTTACCTATTTACAAGTGGGAACACATGTGGTTGGTGACTCACTGATGCTAGAAATGGCATCCTATACAGCGCCCAAGACTGTAGTAGTATCAGGCAACCTCTTTTATCATGTGTATCACGATTTGTCACTTGATAAAGCTCACTATACAACGTTACTAATACCATTAACCCGTAACTGTATGAACGGGATTGGAGCAAATAAAATCGGGTAATTTGAAGTCAAAAATGTCAAATGTTGCTATGGTCATATTGAGTCTATTAGAGCAAATCGTACTTGTCGGTCAAGTTTGTAAACGAGTTCTATTAGATATTCAGAGCATAATATTCCCTACTAATTTGTTAATCATGCCATTTGGTGACTTTAATGTGATTCTGGAAATGGATTGATTAATTGAGCATGGTGTAATCCTAGATTGTCATGAAAAGAAGTTTTTAGTTCAAAGCCTAGAAGGTGGGATAGTAGAAGCGAGTGGCATCAGATTGAGTAGCTCAACTCAAATCTTTTCATCAATCTAAGATAATAAACTCCTAAACAAAGGCTGTGAAGAATTTCTAGCCTATATTATTAATTTGGATTCGAATGAAAGCTTGCCACATATCAATAACTTATTTGATCAGTTGAAGGGTTCCTCAGGATTTTCCAAGATTGAGTTGAGATTGGGATATTACTAATTGAAGGTGAAAGATAGTGAAGTACCAATAGCAATGTTTCGAACCCGGTACAATTACTATGGGTTTCTGGTGATGCCATCCGGACTGAAAAATGCGCTTGCTGACATTTATAGATCTCATGAACTGCATATTCTAGCCCTATCTAGATTAGTTTTTGATAGTATTCATTGATGGTATATTGATCTATTCAAGTTCAAAAGTTGAGCACGATAAGCATCTGAGAATCGTATTGCAAGTGTTGTGAGAGAAATAAATTTGCAAGAAGCTCATTAAGTGCGAGTTTTGGTTATCTGAAGTAGTACTTTTGGGACATGTTATTTCAACCTAAGTATTCGAGTTGATCTTAAAAGGATTGAAGCTATTCTTTAGTTGAAAGCCTCAAAAAATGTATTGGAGATTCAAAGTTTCCCTTTTCTTGCCGGCTATTACAAGAGTTTGTGAACGAGTTTTCCAAAGTAGCCCTACTTATGACGAAGGTTTAGTAAAAGAATGTGCCATTCGTGTGGAACGATCAGTGTCAGGAAAGCTTTGAAAAGTTGAAAGTAATGTTGGCCGAAACACCAATCCTGACTTTGCCTGAATCAAGGAAAGAATTTGTGGTGGACATGTTCAATCTGGTCCCTTAAGTGTAGTATTTTCGTCAATACTTTGTATAATTTCCTAATGTGGTTTTTTCAAGCAAAGCAAAATGAAAACAAATGTTGCTCACTAGTTGTCTAATGTTTAAGTAATACTAAGCGGTATTACTTGGTTGGATTGCAATACAGAAAGACAAATTATATTAGTAGACAAACCTAAACATGTCCTTAGTCTAACAAAAAATGAGTAAACCAATTTACAGACTAACATGTCATCTACCAAGTCACATTGGGAGCTGCTTTATCTTGGGCATCGAAGCGGATGACTCCTAGAAGATAGAGACATAGATATGACTGACATTACTTCTGACTAGACCTAAGAATAATAGATCTTAAATTCGTTTATAGATTTATTCACTTGTGATGTTCATAATGTGGCATACCTAAATCCTGAGTGGATGATTGACTATATATGCATGACACGTACACTTTGATGTAAGTAAAAGCCTTAGTTCAAATAGATAAGGAACCAAAAGCTGGTGCGTTGGGTGTACAACTTCTGCAGTATGTAGCGTCATTAATAGTAGTGGAATTCATTGCCCAAGACATGGGTAAATGATTTCCTTTCATTGGCATTACATGATTGATGAAATGTAAATGTGGCCACGAGTCTCTCTCTTCATCAGAGCTTCAGGTTGTGCTTTTTTTATATTGTAAATTGAGACTGAATCTCTCTCTTCATCTTGTTTGTTTAATATTTGATAAGATGTGACATTTTTGTAATTGTTTGCATGTTTAAGGGAATGTATGTGAATGAATGTATATATATTTATTGTTATGGATGATAAAGTAATTTTGCCAAATTTTTGATACCTAAAAATTTATTTGTAATTTGATTTATATTTCGGGCATGTATATTTTAGCTCATGGACTGTCATCTCCATCCAGGGTTTTATTTTATTATTTATTTATTTTGAATAAAACCTGTAAGCTGGAAACAGACAAGAATTTTGTAACCTAATTCTTTCCCAACAACACCCAAAAAATAAGACGGCAAAAACTCAACCTAGTGGAGTCAACAGTCATGGTTGGTAATCTGCCGTGATTTAGTGTAGCAAATTAAACTAGTTTTCACATTTAATAAGCTTGAATACAAGCATTTTTGTTATGTTTTAATTAAGTTTCTTTAGTTTCATTTACTTTCAATGAAATATGCACATTGAATCCTTTATTAACCTTACGGGCCGAATAGGGCCTGAGGGAGAGCTAACATACTTTGTGACTGTGTAGGAGATCATTAGAAGGCATTTTGGGTCAATATTGGATGCTATGTTGCAAAATGGGAGATTCAATGTCTCAACATAGAGAGCAGAATAAAGAAAGTGAGAAACTGCCTTCAATGTCGCGACACAGGTCGAGGGTGTCGCAACATACCCCTAAAAATAGCGGCAGAGGAGTGGACTGGCTGCTATGTCGTGACACAGGTCTTGGAGTGTTGCGGCATTGAATCTGTGACAAGAATAAAATAAAAATCAGGGGCGTCTTGGTCTGCACAATCGAACTTAAAGCTCAGAACGTTAGCTAACTTGGGGTTAAGTACAATGACTACCTGAAGGCTATAAATAGGCTCCTTTGGTACACATTATGGACACATTCCGTTAGCTTATTTGTTCTTTGTCTCTTTCAAGATTTTTATTTATAAAGGATATCAATTTTTGTGGATTCGTGCTTATTATCAATATCAATTAGGCTTTTCTTAAACTCTCTATTTCAATCCATTCCCTATGATTAATTATTCCATCTATTCCATGTTGTTTATGAAAGCCATGAGGAACTAATCCTTCTATGGGGGATTAGTGAGTGGAAGCATGATCTCTTAACTTTTTTGTAGGGTTACTCAATGGATCAATTGTTTGGGAAAGGAAGAACGTGAAACAAACCCTAGGACTGACAACCTCAAGAAGTCATCAAGGTGGGAATTAACCCAAAATTGGTATTGCCCATTCGTGAACACCTTTACCCTAAGCCAGTTTGGACTGTGAGGTTAGAAGATAAGTAGTTCTTGCTGACTCGTTATGTTAGTGGAAGATCGAAAGATCTTACTTGGGTAGCAACTAGATGATTCATAAGGAATCTGAAATGACAGTTGATTGGGATTGTTGAAGCAAGCTAATTATCTAGTAGTTCTTTATATCTCTTGAAATTCAATTATTTTATGTTATTTTATTATATTTAATAAACCCTAAAATTATCTCTTATTTTACTTTCGTACTATAATTGACTTAAAGTATTAATTATATCTTTAATTGTTTAGGTTAATATTGATTTAGTACTCACCTCCCTTGGGTACGATCCTCGAAGTACTCACCTACTTCATGGTAAAATCTATATTACAACTTGACCTGTATACTTGTGGATACCACCTCATAACTCTCTATTTTATTGCAGTATTCACACCTTGGATGTTAGTACGTTTGAAGGTGGTCAGTTCGCAATGGTCCGGCGGTGGCCGTGACACAAAAATGATGACAAAAATACAGTGACATCAGAAATGTGAACCGATACAATAACAAAAGATCATGGTGGCAACATTAAAGACCCAAAGTATGCTTTGTGGTGAATTTCGTAATTTTATAATTTTATTATTTTTGTTGGATAGAATCATGGAAACTTTTGCTAGTCAAAGTCATTTAAATTTTATGCTTTTATATTTATGAGAAAAGCATGATGATATTTATATAACTACAAATGTATGTTCATGCATATATGAGAGAAGCATGCCACATAGATCAGGGAAGAATGCCACATGTACTTTTCATGCATATTTTGATTTTTCATGATTTAAAACAGAAATTAAAAAATGTTGCATGTTCTTTAAAATATTGAGTCGGAGAAGGTCCCTAAACAGGACATACGACCTCCATCAATGGTTTCTTGTGATGTCATGAAACAAATCTGCCCTAAGGTAGACATTGTCATGTGGATCTCATTGAGGAGATTTCTTAAAAGTAAGCAGAATTTTTTTATGATTGTACGATAGTTTAATCAACCTTTGTGGTAGGTATTATCATGCGATACATCCAAAAATTATGTCTTCAAAGAGGACAACTAGTTATAGCATGCAACATGGTGAGATTGTCCGAAGATGACTCATTTTTGGTGCATGATGTGATAAGTGTTGAGTTGATGGTTATACACTTAAGATCATCTAGTTAAGTAACTCCCTAAAGAGCTATGGTTAAGTTAGATTGATGGCCAAACATTACACGATTATTAATACGTGTGAATGCCTAAGGAATTAGGTTCATGTACTAATTGGATGGAAATTTACGTTATTACTAGTTGATCATGATCACCCCAATGTGACTTGATTCAATGGGTGCAAGAATTATCGTTGCAACGCCTTACCAATGTTTTCAAGGATTAATGTAAGATGCATGCATCATCCTAATGCATATCATAATGTTGCAAAACATTTTCAAACACTTTCTTAATACAAAGATATTAATATATGAATTTTTTATTTTCAGTTTGAAAATGGCACCAACTCCCTTATTGAACATAATCATTGAAAAAAATTTGAACGGAAATAACTATAAAGAATGGAAAAGGAACCTGATGATTGTCTTGAGCTGTGACAAACTTAAAATAGTTCTTAATAATAAGTGTCCATTGCTCACTCAAGCTGAGGCTAGAAAATGTTGAGAAGAGTCGGATGAGATAACTCGTAGCTATATGCAAGCAAGCATAACCAGTACACTATATAAGCAACTGGAGAGCTGTAAGACTGTTAAAGTAATTCTAGATAAGCTAGAAGACATTTTCAGAGGTTAAGGTGCATTGGCTCGACACTATACTATAACTAGCTTGATGAATGCCCAGCAAAAACCCGACACTTCGGTTAAAGACCATATAATTACTCTTATGGGATATGTAACGCCCTCCACTTGACCCGATTCACCAAGCCTAGGTTTTGGTTATTACTTCACAGAAAACTTAACAAAATTTTAAAAATAGTCAACAAAAACTCATTATTGAAAACATTTCTCATTAATTTGATTAAAAACTCCGTATTTAAATAATAAAGGGAAATATTTGCAAATAACATATTGTATCAGTCTTACTAAAATTTCATTACAACACATAAATCATAAAAGACAGACTCTAAGGGCGTAGTCGAACTAAATGCCAGCTCTTCCGCCCACTATACGCCTAGTATCCCCCTTATGCTACTTCTTTGGCACAATCCTGACATTGTCTCCTCAAGTACTTACACTAACACAACAATACATGAAACATAAACATAACACTAGTAAGTTCAAAGGAACTTAATGAGTTATGAACACAACTTACCTTTTCAACTTTTCAATAAATTCTTCATCTTGAATAATTAGACTTTCCTGTATCTATCTTTGATGAATACCTTCCTATTTTCAATTGTATACTTTCATGCTTATACACCTTTCATCATTCATACCATATCCTCATTCATTCAACTACTTGGCTAGTTCTAGGTCTCGACATTCGAACACCACACTTTTTATTTCCCTTTAAACAAATTTCAATAGATATCACTTATTGATCATATTTTGGCGGATACCCTTACTGATATTGATAAATCAAATCAAAATCCAAACTGAACCTTGATTTAGCTTAGCAAATAACCATACAGACGAGAGTTTGTCTAGATTGTTCAGAAGAATTATACACATCTTTGTAACAGACACTAGATATCCAATATATCAAACATTATAGATTCTAACAGAGTTTAGAGCAAGACATGATACTAAACAAATATGCCAGATAGCTCAGAATTTTACCATAGTAGTTCTAACTCGAATTGATGGACTCTTGTACTGAATATACTCATATATTAGGTTAGAAGATAACCACAACATATACTCTCAGTGAACATGCTAAATCATACTTCGTTTAAGACTTATTCATATTTATCAAAAAATTCAAATATTAAAGCTTCAGATAGAACATACTCTTGTTGCAAATTTAGCATAGCACGTCGCTAGGGTCAGACAGAAGACGTAACAAAGGCAATTTATAAAGGATGCCATAAATGCCATATCAGGATAACACAGATGCTAACAGAATGCCACAAAGGCCATATCAAAATACCATGGAGGCTAATAGAATGCCACAAAGCCATACCAAAGTACCACAAAGGTTAACAGAATGCAAAAAGGCTATGTAAAAGTATGACATAAAGGCTAGCAGAATGCCACCCAGACAATCCATAACTTTTGTGTTTGTAATATGGATTTGCCTAAACTCACGTCGTGTGAGGTTTGTCCATCACCGCCTTGGGACATGTAGAGAACCCCAGTCAATAATTATGGCTCAGTTGCCCTTTCCAGAATGTTTCGTGGACATAGACTTCTTTTAGAAATTACATATTAGAATTCATGTTTACTGTCCCGACAAACTTCTTTATATACCACCGCGGTGACCAAACTCACACTCAACGTCTCCACACTCATAAACACCCCCATTTTCCAAAACAATTTCCAATCATATATTACACATTCAAGTAGACTAACTCATCTTCTTAACCAAAGAATATTTTATTACATACTACACATACATTCCAAACACACACACTTAGTTGCTCCACAGAATCATATTCACTCATACACACAGTGCATTATGTTTATAGGGACTAATATCAAATATACATACTTAGTTAGCAATCATTCATTTACACATTCATCGTTTCTAAGACATCAATCAAAGAAGACTTGTCTACAAAGTCCTGTATGAATAAATATTTGGGACTCACCTGAAACTCATCTACTTCAGCTACTAGCTTCAAACTCAGACATCTAATTTGAACCGATAGCAACAACTGCTTAAAGAACATGAATTCATCATTAAACCTATTTACAAACATATTGCTAACATTTCAATTACAAAATATCCCCATGTAGGGGTTCTCATTCGTAACTTACTACCCATATACTTCATAGCATCTTTATGCTTAACATGTAAAGTTACTAGACTTACCAAGAGACGAAACACCTTAATATTATTCAAGAATCCTTAGGTTCTAGATCACATAAGAAGAGCAATTAGAAATAACATTTAATATTTATGAAAAGAAAAAAATTAAAGAATTAATCTGAAGAAAGAAGAAAACCTTATCACGAACCTTTCTCACACACATATATAATCTACTCTCATTTAGTAGAATTTAACAAGTGTCCAAAAATTTTAGAATATGCCCTTAATAATGGCCTACATAAATTGAAGGAAACATAAATGAAAGTCTTTTCCAAATGCCATTTTCCAATCCGTTTAGTTGGTTTATAACCAAATTTAGTTACTGAGACTTGCCCTCCACAGCACTGGGGCAAACTACGCGTAATATACATTTGGCGGTAACATACACAAAGCTTGCTTTTCCTATATGCCGTCTTCTTTCTTTACTGAAGAACACGTTGAAGATTGAATGATGATATACTTCTCTGGGCGGATACTTAATTCAGCCAAAACATTAGTTTTCCAAAAGCTACAATTTGGTGAACTAACTTTTAGAGTGTGCCAGAACAAACATATTCTCGTCTATGCGCCTAAAATTTGAGTTATCCAAATTTGGGGCATGATAGGGTACTTTGTCGAGGCCATAGACAGTGAGGCCAATTTGGACCAAAACACTCACATTGAGATGGTATTGAAAATCTTGTCCAAGGATTTTTTTGGCTTTTGGGTCGCATATATCCTTAGCAACAAAAATCTAATACTTACACAACTTATAAAGGAGTTTCAATCCTATGAGCTAATGTTGAATGGTGGTCAGTGGGTCCGAAGAGTAGAAGCAAACATAGCTATCACTTCTTCCTCTAAAGGGAAGGGAAAACACGCTAGAAAAGGAAATATTAAGGTCTCTGGCCACCACAGGTGGAAAGGAATAGAGTGAAGATGCCTAAAGACTTATCTAAGTCTAAATTCTTCTTTTGTAGTAAGAAAAGACACTTCAAGAAAAATTGTAGAGAGTGAAAGGAATACCTAGACACCAAAGGCAAATGTATGGAACTCTTTACGATAGAAGTTTTCTTAGTGGAGGATTCGATAGACCATTGGGTCATTGATTCGAGAGACACCAATCATGTTTGTGTTTCTCTGCAGGGGTTCAAAGAGACAAAAGATCTTAGAAATAATAGAATCATTGCGGACTAGGAATACAAAAAGTGTGGCAGCTGAAGTAGTCAGAGATGTACATATTTTTTTAATAATTTTAGGAAGATTATTTTAAGAAACATTTTCCATGTACCAATTTCAAAAAAAATTTAAATTATGTTGTATGTTTATATAAAGATGACTTGACCGTGACTTTTAATAATAGAATTGCAATATTTAGAAATCGTAATCTTATTTGTAAAGGGTGAATGTAAAAAAATCTCTATTTTATCAAACCAAAGATGTACACACTACTTGAGACTGAAATATCAAATAAAAGACTTAAAACTTCTCACTCTATTGAGGTGTACCTTTGGCATTTTAGACTTAGTCATATTAAACGAAAAATAATCACTAGACTTGTGAAAGATGACAGTTTAAGTTTGCTTAAAGAAGTTGATATTCTATAATGTGAATCATGCTTGGAAGGTAATGTTATTAAGCGATCTTTTAATGCAAAAGGAACGAGGGCTGGAAAGCCCCTAGAACTTGTGCACACTCACGTATCTGGCCGCATGAGCGTTAGTGTAAGAGGTGGTTATGAGTATTATGTAACCTTTATTGATGACTATTCCAGATATGGTTATGTATACCTAATGCACCGCCAAAAGTGAAACCTTTGATAAATTCAAATAGTTTTTTTTTACGAAAGTGGCGAAACAACTAGGTTTACCCATAAATGCACTTTGGTCATATCGAGGCGAGGAATATTTATCTGATTAGTTCTTAGGTTACCTCATAGAGAATGAGATTCTATCCTAGCTAACCGCGCCAGGCACTCCACAACAGAATGATGTGCCAAAGAGAACGAATTAAATGTTGTTAGACATGGTACGTGCAATATTAATTTATTTGAAGCTGACAATCTCTTTTTGGGAATATACAATACAAACGACTTGCTATATTCTGAATGATGTGAAAACTAAGGCAGCATTGAAAAGCCCATACAAATTGTGGAATGACAAGAAGCCAAGTCTAAAACATTTAATGATTTGGGGATCCCCGTCCCACGTATTGGACAAATATGCGAGGAAGTTGGACTCATGGATGAAATTTTTCATGTTTGTAAGATACCCTAAGGAAACAAATGGTGGTTTTTTTATAAACTGAAAGAGAAAACTGTTATTGTGTCAACTCATGCTACTTTCTTTGATAAAATTTACATGAATGACTTCAAACCTTGATGTAAAAAGATACTCAAGGAACTCTTAGAAAATATAAAAAAACCTAATAAAATGGTTCCAAAACCAACTCCTAATAGTAGACCTACAAACAACCAGCATCATAGGGTGCTTCATGGAAGTGGGAGGGTCTTTCGTAGGCATGAGTTCTTCCAATCTAGCGAAAGTGTTTTTAACACTAAGTTTGTCAAATAGTAAGATGATGAATCACTCACATATGACAAAGCAATGCAGAGTGCTGATTCCAAGCTTTGGGAAATGACTATAAAATTGTGATGGACTCTATGTATTCCAACTTAGTGTGAGAACTTGTAGACTTACTAGAAGGGATAAAACTCATACGGTGTAAGTGGATCTAAAAGAGGAAAAGAAGTGTGAATAAAAAAGGTGGAAACTTATAAGGCCAGACTTGTAGCAAAAGGTTATACTCAGAAAGAAGGCATCGATTACAAATAAACCTTCTCTTTGGTTGTCATACTCAAGTCAATCCACATATTACTATCCATTATGGTGACTCTCGATTTCTAGATCTGGAAAATGGATGTCAAGATAGCATTTTTGAATAGCTATCTTGAAGAAAGTATCTACATGATGCAACCCACCGGATATATAGCTAAAGAAAACGACCATAAAGTTTGGAAACTACTTAGATCCATATATAGACTTATGCTAGCATCTCGCTTATGGAATCAAAGAGTTTATCAAGCGATAAAGATGTTTGGTTTTGAGCAAAATGTTGATGAACCTTGAATTTATAAACGTGTTGGGGATGGATAGGTGGTATTTCTCATTCTATATTTCAATGACATTCTACTCATTAGGAATGATGAAGGGACATTTTCATCAGTTTAAATGTGGGTAACTAAACAGTTTAGCATGAAAGACTTGGGAGAAGCTAATTTTCTTCTAGACATTTGATTCCTAAGGGATTGAAAGAACAAAGTGATAGCACTATTTCAAGCTTCATACATGGATAAGATATTGGAGCGTTATGCAATGATCGATTTGAAAAACGGAAATCAACCCTCAATATCAAAATTTCATCTCTTTTAAGGTTGTCCTAAGACAACAAAAGAAAGAGACGATGTGAGAAATGTTCCTTATGACTCGGCAATAGGAAGTCTTATGTATGCTATGTTATTGATCGCCTCTGAACGTACCAATGTCCAGAGTGTGAATACTACATCAGAGTTCGATGTTGTGACACCGAAAGGCCGTGTCACGACACTGGAAATACGAAAATATATACACTTTTTCATGCTCTTTTTAACTTAAATTCATGCAGTTTTGATAAAATTCGTGTCGAAAAATAAATAATATTTATAAAATAATTAAATTGAATCCAAATTAAGAAATATTTTTAATTTTAATTATTTATATAAAATTGTGATTAATTTTGATTATTTTCGACAGATTTGCAAAAGGGTAAAAAACAGCTTGACAGACACTGCTAGAAACACAAAATCGAGAAGCAATTTTGAAGAATCAAAGAAAATTCATTTTTCAGCCTAATATGGACCAAATTATGTGTATTAATTCATAATATAATTAATTTTAATTTTAATCCAATTTAATTTTGGTTAAATTATTGTTAATTAATTATGAAAAGGGGCCTAGTTGAGTTGAACCGACAAAATCGATCCAACCGAGCACTGAGCAGCCCAAAACCGTCCCACATGCTGACCCAATAAGCTTTCTTAGCTGATTATTTGGCTTGAAAAATGGACCTTGAAGACTCCTTCAAATTGCGTTCAAACCCCTCCACTATTTATGCCTTTCTAGATTTGCCCCTACCTTAAAATAACATGTTTGAAATATTCAAACATGCCACATGTAATAGCCCGATTTTGGGTCTAGTCAGAACAGTGGTTTCGGGACCACAAACCCGACGAGAAAAAAAATTTTATTTTTATTATATTTTTATAGTCTATAAATTTATGAAAATATTTCGTAAAAATTTCATTCGAAAATTTTGACGTTTGAGCACTCAATTTAGTCAAAAGGACTAAATTGTAAAAAGTGCAAAAGTTGAGTTCTTTATATATGAGGTGCCTAATTGTTATGAGTTTTAAATTGAAAGTCCTTATGTGATAATTATTCCTTTAATAAGTTAGTGAATGGATATTTGTTTGGTATTTTTGATATTTGGTTGAAATAAAAAGGGTAATTTTGTAAATTAATTAAAATAACCTAATAAGACAAAAATGATAAAAGCTATCATTTTTTTTTCCATTCTTTCTTCTTCAACCGTGGGAAAGAACTGAAAATGGCAGCCATGGATGAGCTCCATTCGGCCAAGCTTCTATGGCTTATATAGGTACGGTTTTTGTCTCGTTTTTAATGATTTTCGTATTTTTGAGATCCCTGAAGCTTAAATTTTCTATTTCTACCAATTGATTGAAAAGAAATTAGAGTTTAAAAATTTACCCATTCATGATATGGTTGTGTTTTGATGATTTATAGTGGATAATGAATGTTTGATGTGTTAAATATGAGTTTTATTCAATGAATTTCGGTAAAAATATCAAAAAGGGGTTAAATTGTAAAAGTTATAAATTGGTCATAAGTGTGTGAATTAGTGAAAATTTGGAGTTGCCATAGAAGAGAAAAATGTTCAGCATGTCTTAAACCTTATAGAAATTGAATAAAAATTAATTTACGAGCATTGGGGCAAAAGTGCAAATATGCAAAAGTTTAGGGGTCAAAATGAAAATTTGTAAAAATATGATTTTTAGACCCATATGAATATTGTGACTGATTGGTAGGCTAAATGTGATGTTATAGATGATGAAAATTGAGACTTGGACCTAGAACGGAAAGAAATCGATTTATGGACGAGTATGTCCTTTTCACCTTTGTGGTATTGAGGTAAGTTCGTATGTAAACAATACCATGCTATACATGTATTTAAATGTTATCATTACATGAATTGTACAGATATTAAGGTGTATGTGATTAATAGAAATATGATAAGACAAAGCCTTAATAGACGAGGAAAAATCCCGTTTGAACCTTAGGAATAGAATAGGATACGAGTGACATGTCACTAGGAATTATGAGTCTATATGACTAGCTCGAGAGTGAGCATTGAAATGTAATGAGATATGAGGTAGCTTTAGCTACAATTGAGGCACTTATGTGCAAAGGCTTTTCCGAGTATCCAATTAGTATTCCAAGTGTTCAACGGGCAATCCAAGGAAAGAGTTGATGATGGTCCCAATGAGGTAAGTCATTGGTGAGTATGCACTCGAGTTATGTTACGAGTTGTGCAAGTATGTATACTAATCCTATGAGAATGCCTTGATATGTGATGATCTATGATGCATAATATGTGTTCTTACCATGATGGATAAAATGGTGTTGTATTAATATTATGAACGATGACCATGAATGAGTAACTTAGCCTTAACAGATTTGAGTTATTGCAGTAGTGTAATTTTGAAAATACACTAAAAATAGTGGAAAATGAGTTAGAGGCAGAATAAAATATGGGATTAAAGCTTAATGAGTCTATTTTCACATGAAAGAAATAGAGGAAGAAAAAGAATTCTATATTGTGTGATATTTAAATTCTTGTGAAACAGGGTCTGAATGAATTTGAGATCCCCTGTTTTGATTTTATAAATTCACCGTAAATTGTACAAAAAATTATTAAGAGTCATACCTTACCTGCATAGATTCCTTATTGAGTCTATTTTTAAGGGCAACAAACAGCATGGTCATTGGAATTCTGTACATGGAGAAATTTGATTCGTAGTGCATAGGGGTCAGAGTAGTCATACCCTGAAACAGGGGAAATTTAACTAATAAAATGTACTAAATGGATTTACCAAAAATTCTAGAAAAAAATTAGTAAGTAGAAATATGAGTCTAGTTTCAAGAGAAATAGACGAGAACATTATTCGAATCCTGTACTATGAGATAATTGAACTTTAGTGCAGAAGGGTTGAAATTGTCAGACAGTGAATCAGGAGCAAACTTGAGGAATAAAATGTACTAATTGGCTAAGTCAAAAATTCTGGAAATTTTATGAAAGAAAGATAAATGAGTCTAGTTTCAGGTAAAATTAACGGAACTTAATTTTGAGTTTCGTAGCTCCAGATATAAATAATTTAGTGACTGTTGAGCAGGAAGACAGCTTGTAGTAAACTTGAGAATATGTTGTAAACATTGATAAAACAAGTTAATGAGTTGCTTATTGTTTTCATATGAACTTACTAAGCGAAAGCTTACCCCCCTTCTTTCCCATGTTTTCTAGAGTTTCCAGGTTAGCTCGGGTTGGAGGCCGTCAGAGATATTATCACCCTATCGAGTTAACGTTATCTGAGTAAGTAAACTCAAGTGATTTGAGTCTATGGCATGTATAGGGTTTTAATGTGAGTATGTAATATTATGATTTAGCCAAAGGCATTGGCTTGTTATTAAGGTAGTATTAGTCATGTAAATTGGCCTATGTTGGCTAATGACATTATGGGCCTATATGATTATTCTTATGCATGTATGTTATTATCTCTTGTGATGTGGCTTACAACATGTATGCCTGGAGATTGAATTGAGATTCATTGATGAGCTAGTAACTAATGCAGGATTAAGTGATTGGTAAATAGTTAATAATGCTTCATGAATGGTTTGTGATGTAATGATAGTTATGTCTAGTATGTGGTAATGATATGGGCAAATTCTATAATATTTATTGCATAAGAAAATAACTTGAGCATAACATGTTTGTAGATGTTTAAGAGCTCATTTATGCCACGTTGTTTGTTATTGGATAAGTATGTATCTATGCATGTGGTGTGAGAGTAACAAAAGGCTTGATAATTAGCCTATTCTGGCCACACGGCCTGAGCACATGGGCGTGTGAAGCCTTAACGCAAGAGATTTTTCTAAGTTTTTCATGAGTTTTCGATTGGGTCCCGAACCGCCCCGAATGCATGTATTGGGCCTCGTAAGCTCGCATAAGGGACAAATTACATGTGAAAAGAAAAGTTTTTAATTATTTGAGATTTTATGGCCCTATTTAGTATGAAAATGTTAGTAAAAGTCAGGTAGCACCTCGAACCCCGTCCCGGCGTCGGATGCAGGCGAGGGGTGTTACATTTAGTGGTATCAGAGCATGGTTTAGTCGGTTCTCGGACTAACCTAGCGTAAGAGAGTCTAGCTATACATGCCATAGTATTACTCGTGATAGTGTGATATCTCTTGGCCCTAACAAAACTGTTGATTAAGACAGGAATGAGTTCCAACCGAGCAAATCTTGATAGAGATAAGAGTAAAGTTGAGATTATTGAATCATGCTTATGATATGCTGAAAATTAGGAAAGGTATGAAAAGAAATCCATGATTTTTTTTATATGAACTAGTTTTCATTATGTGATACTCTTGAGATAAAGAATGTGAATAGTGGAGTAAAACACAGTTAAGTTGTGAAAAAACGCTTTTATGCATGTTAGTATTCATACGATGTTAAATGTCCAACTTGATTTGGCCAAGTGTTTAGGAAAAGAAAGAAATTTGCTTGAAATGACAGAATGTATGTATGAATGCTTTTATTGCATGATTAATAATTAGTATATACATGAGGTTGACATTTATGTCTAGATTGATGAAGTCAAGATGCAGTAATGTTATGCTTTATAATCTCAGTTACAGAATCATAAATGTCACAATAGCATGAAAGTTGTAATGAAAGATCAAATTGGGTGGAACGCAGGGAATGAGTACGATCGTTCACTAATGAATTGACGGAAAAGACCATTGTTGGACCATGGCAATACATGAGATTTGTATGCCAGTGTAAGACCATGTATGGGACATGGCATCGGCATTGAGGCAAGGGCTAGTGTAAGACATGTTTGGGACATGCATCAGCCATAGTATGAGATCCAGTGTAAGACATGTCTGGGACATGCATCGGCCTCGAGATGTTAGCCAATGTCAGACATGTCTGGGACATGCGTTGGCTACGGGATGTGCTAGTGTAAGACATGTCTGGGACATGCGTCAGCACGGTTACATGTGTCAGTGTAAGACCTGTCTGGGACATGGCATCGGCACAGATGGATGAGAGCTAGTACAAGACCATAGTTGAACTATGGCATCAAGTAAGCGATGTACTCAAAAACCATAAGACGTTCTCCAATTTGATAAATATTGGCAAGTGATTAAGACTAAATATGGAAATTTGATAAAACATTAAGGGTAATTTGAGAAAAAGAAATGAAAGTTTGAGTTATGATAAATTCACTTATGTTTAGCTAATATTCGCACGAAATAAAGTTGCATGTATTACTCAGATATGTGAAAATGTGTTCATAACAAGTTGGAAATTTGAAATGTTTGAATCGATGTGTGTAATGCTATGTTGTTGTTGAATATGTATTTGCTTGAGAGTCAAAAGTTTAGAGGCTTTACAATCTTCGCCCCCTTACCAGAATAGAGTTATACGATGAGATTTTCGAGACATATGTTGCATATGCTTGCAAAAGTGAAACTGAAGAGTACAATAATGGAATAGTATGAGATTAGCGAAGACAGAATTAGTTAGAGGAATAATGTCGGACTTGCACAGATGTCTGAATATGACGGATTCAATTAAATAAAGTGATGGCTATCTTTCTCTTCTGAGTATTCTATGTTTTCCTCTATTTTGGGGAATATGTATGGTTATCCCTTTCGAATGGAAATTCTATCGTATGAAGATGCTAGTGACTATGATATTAGATGAAAAGTTCTATTGGTCCAGTTAGTTATGATCGACATTTCCCCATCTCTTCAGATTTCTATTCTGATATACTGGAATGAAGTTGATAGTAAAAATCTATATGAGATTATTCTGATGTTCTATTGATTATGGTTTATATATATTGGAGAATTATATTATCTCTGTTACGAGAAATTCTAGAGCGTACAGACAGTAGTTTCCTTCTGGTTTTCTCTGAGGGACTTTCTGGATCATATTTATTATTTTCTTCTGGATTATATTCTCGGATTTCTGGTATAGTCTTTATATCTTGGAATTTCTTATATTGGCTTTTCTCTCGTTCTTGTTTCAAGAATTATCAAGCTTGGCTTATCTTTACGAGTAATCTTTGGCTTGCGATATTAGAATCTGTTATGATTAAGCTTCTGGCTCGACCATAGAAGTGTGAGGATTTCAGTGTCGAGATTTCTTTAAAATTTCTGGGGTAAAGAATAGTTATTCTGCAAAAGTAAATCTGAGTTATGTGCATTTAAGTTTATTCTCTGGTTCGAGAATACTGTAACGTGTTCTTTGGTAAGTAGTCGTACAGTCAGAAATGATGGGTTTTATTCTTGAAAGTATGTTATGGAAACATATTAGTTGGATTTCTCTTGTTCGAGAGATGTTATAAGTATAGTTATCCTGATTAATAAAAAGACCACATCTATGAAGTTGGAATCATTTTATTCATGTTAGTAAAGTTTCTAAACAGTTGATGATCAGAGTATAGAAATGTGGCTATAAGTGGTAAATTAAACAAGTACAGCATGATTCGACTTTTAATTTGGAATTGCAGGGAGGATTTGATTTCTGGTTTCTATTACTATTAATTCAGAGTAAGATTTCAGTACTGAGAAACTCTGGGTATACAGAGAATTGAGTACAGAGTTCACAGTAGTATCTTGTTTATTCGTTCAAAGGATGTCGAATTGTCTATAGGGTAAAGCCGAATATCAAATGTATTCGAGATTATTATTGTCAATGATGACAGTGGGAAGAAAATGAGAAAGGACTGTTATGAATTTCGTATCGGGATGTCTCTCATTTCCAGGAAAAAGGAGAGATGCAAGTTGAATTGTGAAAGATTGATGATGGAAATCTGCATGATTATTTTAGTATGTACAGATATATTATTCAACAGATGTGACTGAGTTGTATGTTTCTGAGTTTATAGTTCCAAGAATGTCAGTCTCCAGTGTTTCAAATTGAGCTCCGAGGTTTATACCTCAACTATGGAAAAGCTATAGGAAATCTTGAGTATGAGCTTGTGCGGAGTTGTTTTGTAAGTTGTGAGAAAAAGATATAAGTGACTCGTGAAAGTAGAGAACAATTTTTTCTGGTAAGATTTTCGGGGACGAAAATCCCTAAAGGGGGAAGAAATGTAACAGCCCGATTTTGGGTCTAGTCAGAACAGTGGTTTCGGGACCACAAACCCGACGAGAAAAAAATTTTATTTTTATTATATTTTTATAGTCTATAAATTTATGAAAATATTTCGTAAAAATTTCATTCGAAAATTTTGACGTTTGAGCACTCAATTTAGTCAAAAGGACTAAATTGTAAAAAGTGCAAAAGTTGAGTTCTTTATATATGAGGTGCCTAATTGTTATGAGTTTTAAATTGAAAGTCCTTATGTGATAATTATTCCTTTAATAAGTTAGTGAATGGATATTTGTTTGGTATTTTTGATATTTGGTTGAAATAAAAAGGGTAATTTTGTAAATTAATTAAAATAACCTAATAAGACAAAAATGATAAAAGCTATCATTTTTTTTTCCATTCTTTCTTCTTCAACCGTGGGAAAGAACTGAAAATGGCAGCCATGGATGAGCTCCATTCGGCCAAGCTTCTATGGCTTATATAGGTACGGTTTTTGTCTCGTTTTTAATAATTTTCGTATTTTTGAGATCCCTGAAGCTTAAATTTTCTATTTCTACCAATTGATTGAAAAGAAATTAGAGTTTAAAAATTTACCCATTCATGATATGGTTGTGTTTTGATGATTTATAGTGGATAATGAATGTTTGATGTGTTAAATATGAGTTTTATTCAATGAATTTCGGTAAAAATATCAAAAAGGGGTTAAATTGTAAAAGTTATAAATTGGTCATAAGTGTGTGAATTAGTGAAAATTTGGAGTTGCCATAGAAGAGAAAAATGTTCAGCATGTCTTAAACCTTATAGAAATTGAATAAAAATTAATTTACGAGCATTGGGGCAAAAGTGCAAATATGCAAAAGTTTAGGGGTCAAAATGAAAATTTGTAAAAATATGATTTTTAGACCCATATGAATATTGTGACTGATTGGTAGGCTAAATGTGATGTTATAGATGATGAAAATTGAGACTTGGACCTAGAACGGAAAGAAATCGATTTATGGACGAGTATGTCCTTTTCACCTTTGTGGTATTGAGGTAAGTTCGTATGTAAACAATACCATGCTATACATGTATTTAAATGTTATCATTACATGAATTGTACAGATATTAAGGTGTATGTGATTAATAGAAATATGATAAGACAAAGCCTTAATAGACGAGGAAAAATCCCGTTTGAACCTTAGGAATAGAATAGGATACGAGTGACATGTCACTAGGAATTATGAGTCTATATGACTAGCTCGAGAGTGAGCATTGAAATGTAATGAGATATGAGGTAGCTTTAGCTACAATTGAGGCACTTATGTGCAAAGGCTTTTCCGAGTATCCAATTAGTATTCCAAGTGTTCAACGGGCAATCCAAGGAAAGAGTTGATGATGGTCCCAATGAGGTAAGTCATTGGTGAGTATGCACTCGAGTTATGTTACGAGTTGTGCAAGTATGTATACTAATCCTATGAGAATGCCTTGATATGTGATGATCTATGATGCATAATATGTGTTCTTACCATGATGGATAAAATGGTGTTGTATTAATATTATGAACGATGACCATGAATGAGTAACTTAGCCTTAACAGATTTGAGTTATTGCAGTAGTGTAATTTTGAAAATACACTAAAAATAGTGGAAAATGAGTTAGAGGCAGAATAAAATATGGGATTAAAGCTTAATGAGTCTATTTTCACATGAAAGAAATAGAGGAAGAAAAAGAATTCTATATTGTGTGATATTTAAATTCTTGTGAAACAGGGTCTGAATGAATTTGAGATCCCCTGTTTTGATTTTATAAATTCACCGTAAATTGTACAAAAAATTATTAAGAGTCATACCTTACCTGCATAGATTCCTTATTGAGTCTATTTTTAAGGGCAACAAACAGCATGGTCATTGGAATTCTGTACATGGAGAAATTTGATTCGTAGTGCATAGGGGTCAGAGTAGTCATACCCTGAAACAGGGGAAAATTTAAATAATAAAATGTACTAAATGGATTTACCAAAAATTCTAGAAAAAAATTAGTAAGTAGAAATATGAGTCTAGTTTCAAGAGAAATAGACGAGAACATTATTCGAATCCTGTACTATGAGATAATTGAACTTTAGTGCAGAAGGGTTGAAATTGTCAGACAGTGAATCAGGAGCAAACTTGAGGAATAAAATGTACTAATTGGCTAAGTCAAAAATTCTGGAAATTTTATGAAAGAAAGATAAATGAGTCTAGTTTCAGGTAAAATTAACGGAACTTAATTTTGAGTTTCGTAGCTCCAGATATAAATAATTTAGTGACTGTTGAGCAGGAAGACAGCTTGTAGTAAACTTGAGAATATGTTGTAAAAATTGATAAAACAAGTTAATGAGTTGCTTATTGTTTTCATATGAACTTACTAAGCGAAAGCTTACCCCCCTTCTTTCCCATGTTTTCTAGAGTTTCCAGGTTAGCTCGGGTTGGAGGCCGTCAGAGATATTATCACCCTATCGAGTTAACGTTATCTGAGTAAGTAAACTCAAGTGATTTGAGTCTATGGCATGTATAGGGTTTTAATGTGAGTATGTAATATTATGATTTAGCCAAAGGCATTGGCTTGTTATTAAGGTAGTATTAGTCATGTAAATTGGCCTATGTTGGCTAATGACATTATGGGCCTATATGATTATTCTTATGCATGTATGTTATTATCTCTTGTGATGTGGCTTACAACATGTATGCCTGGAGATTGAATTGAGATTCATTGATGAGCTAGTAACTAATGCAGGATTAAGTGATTGGTAAATAGTTAATAATGCTTCATGAATGGTTTGTGATGTAATGATAGTTATGTCTAGTATGTGGTAATGATATGGGCAAATTCTATAATATTTATTGCATAAGAAAATAACTTGAGCATAACATGTTTGTAGATGTTTAAGAGCTCATTTATGCCACGTTGTTTGTTATTGGATAAGTATGTATCTATGCATGTGGTGTGAGAGTGACAAAAGGCTTGATAATTAGCCTATTTCTGGCCACACGGCCTGAGCACATGGGCGTGTGAAGCCTTAACGCAAGAGATTTTTCTAAGTTTTTCATGAGTTTTCGATTGGGTCCCGAACCGCCCCGAATGCATGTATTGGGCCTCGTAAGCTCGCATAAGGGACAAATTGCATGTGAAAAGAAAAGTTTTTAATTATTTGAGATTTTATGGCCCTATTTAGTATGAAAATGTTAGTAAAAGTCAGGTAGCACCTCGAACCCCGTCCCGGCGTCGGATGCAGGCGAGGGGTGTTACACCACATGTGTGGCCGGCCATGGGGGAAGTCTTTGGCTACTGATTTTGGATATTTTTATTAGTCTTCTCAACCTATAAATACCCTATTGGCTGCTTACTTCAGAAACATCTCAACCATTCTCATATCTTCACTTCTCTCTAACTTTTCTCTCTTCACTGTTCTTCATTTTCTTCTCCATTCCCTTGCCGATTTCACCACTTGAAAAAGATCCAATAAAACACCATTTGGAGTAGCATTCGAGTTTTCGTAGAAGCCTCTGTTCGACAAGAACAAGCAGAGAAGGAGGAGTGGAGCAAACTAGTCAAGCCACGGAGAAAACACCGAATTTGATTCTTGTTCCCTATCCTTTTAATTTTGTTGTTATGATGAACATGTCTATGAATATTTGTGATGTTGATATGTTTAATTTAATTAATATGTATTAAATTTAAATCGTGTTAGGTTGATTGCATTTCATCTATTTAATTTATTAAAATTGTGTTTGTGTTGTTATAGGCCTCGGTAAGATGGTTCATTAAGTAAAATCACGACAAATGAATTAATTATTTAAACGGATTGAAATTTTAATTAATTGACACGATACTTAATCAGTGCAAGTTTTAATCATCTAAGTTAGCTGAGGGTTAAATTAGCAACGGTATCTAGCGATACATTAGCCTTGCATAACTTACAAGATTATTGTGATTAAACTGTTTCAAGGTAAAAATACATTGTTACCTCATGTAATCTTTTACGTGCTTATGAGATTGAATTAATTGTTTGAATTGGCATAGAGATATGTACAAGAGATTATTTTAATTTCATAAGTATGTATGTGCATTAACACATTTGCTTATTAGAATTTGTTTAATCGGTTGAATTGACATAGAGATATAGCCAAAAGATAAATGGATTTTGGTAGGTAAGTATGTTCATAAGTTAGCAAATTACCGAGTTGCCGTGAATTTATTCGTAACAACATGAACATGAGTTTAATAATTCTAAGTCAAGAAATGCAATTAATCTAGCACAGTTATGTCATTTTTATTAAAATCATCTTTTGAAATCATGCATTGGAACTTTGATTTTTTTTTTACTTAGCTAAAATCCTAGTTTTTAATCACCTCCTCGAATCAAAATATTTTCCTTCACCAAAGTGTTTTCAATTAATTTCATAAATAATTTTTTTCACAGTCCCTGTGGGTACTATAACTCGACATTTTCACTTTATTACTTGTTGCGGTTGTGTACACTTGCACATTTCTAATGTTCCAGACACTAAAGGCAGTTTCGCTCCAAAACTTGTTTTTAGCTTCTGTCTTTGATGTTGAGACTTCAGTATCTTGGTGTCACAACATAGGCATTAATTTTAGGCCGAATAAGCATCTTTAGCTCCCGACTTGACCTACAAGAACATGTAACCTTATTTAGATATATAAAAGCAATAAAAACTACTGAAAACATAAATTACTACTTTAAGTATGAAAAGCCTAAATATATACTAAGATGCTTTGATTTATATATTAAACAAACTAAAGTTATGTGTAAAAAGGATGTAAATAATATTGTATTTCATGGCAGATCACACCCTCACACTTAACTTTTTGTTTGTCCTCAAACAACCAGAACACATATATTGGAAAAAGGGAAAATAAAAAAAAATATGGAAATGACTTAATTTCTTTCTTTAAACAAGCAAAATTTAGTGAAGACGGGTGTAAATAAGAACCTCACACCTAAACTCCCCTATAGTTAACTTTTTTTCTTATCCTCAAGTAAACCAAGTCTAAACACAGCATGCAATTATAAGATGTCCCTTAGATTTTATTATTATTAAGAACATGATTGTCAAAAATTAAAGGTATAACAATTCTTATCGCACATATAACTTAATCTTGATAGTTCTATGCCTAGAATTTTTTTAAAGTCAATCAGTATTAGTTTACAAAGTTACATTACTAACAAATTAGAAATGATTCTCATGAACAAATGTTTAAAAATATCACCATTAAGATAAATCAAACAACTATGTAGTAGACACAATGATGTGAATTAAAATTATTCATTAAATAAAATTGTTAGCAATTTCAGAAGATTATGCACAGAGAACGATTAAGTCACATTGGTATTCTAGGATTGTAATGTTTTAACGTTTAGGACGATATGAGTTCAAAGAAAAATATGACTCAAAACGGTTCAAACACTAGAAATAGTTAGGCACATGACATTATTCTCTCTCTTCCCCCTTAATGTCCCATCAAAGCTCACCGCCTTTTGTCTCCCTCGCTTACCTACCTTATCTCTCCATGTAGGAGGATACAATATAATACTAGCAACTATGATCGACTTAACGAGTTTTAGTGCAATGATGACTGATTTTTCTTAATTTTGTGACTCTTTATTTTGTCACTTTGACTATTTACTCATTTCACAATCACAGTGCTTTTGTTTTTGTTCTGTACTTTTTCTTCTTATTTTTACTTTTGACTTTCTCTCGATTCTTCTTTGACGCACATTTTTGCCTGACCTATAATCAGTATATCACATTATTTCTTCCTTTTTTTCTTTTTTTTTTGAAACCATCGTGATGTATCTACCTAAACCCTCAATATCTATGGCTTGACATCTATTTCGTAATGTATTAAAGGACCAAGGATAGGGAAGAGTACTAGTTTTATGTTGGGTATTTGGGTTTCAATTTTGTTAGTTCATCAAAAGGGAGTCATCAAGCTTCAAATAAGGAGACTAGGGATTTATAGGATCAAGGTATGGTCATTTCAGAACTGGCTATTCAAACAATGCCTTAGGTCATCCCTAAGCATCCTACCATACACAATTTCTTTCATGCTTCGAATTAAATCAATTGAATAATAATCAACTCAAGCATTCATGTCTCTACGACTATATAAAAGACTTATATCTCATATGGCCTCATTAAACATTCTTACTTAGGTACTTCTAATCTATTATGCAATTTAACTATGTAACGTAATCAGTTTCCCTAAAAAAATAATCATATTATCTTATATGAATAAAAATTTCATATTTGACTAGAACCATTACATGCTTTATTATCTTCAACTGCTATTCATAGTATTAATATAATCCAAGCACCATTCAACAAAAACAATAAAATTTTCTTTTGTAAATAAATAATCAATTAAATCAAAGTAAACACACAAGTCAAAACACAAAAAAAATAAATCATATGTACTTTCCCCCACTCTTTAGAACATACATTTCCCTTAGTGTAAAATAATTAAAGTGCAAACGTGAAAACTTCCCTGAGTAGCTCGAATCCTTGTTGTTATGATAATCTCGGGGTTTATTTGCTTCAAGCGGATGGAGAGGACCTAAAACAAATTCTATGAAAAGAAATATGAAAGCAAATAAAAATATAAATAAGAAGAAAATGGCGAAGTGTTTATAATAGATGACAAAACGTCTACAAATATTCAGATGAACTTGGCCTTCAATGTTGCAAAGTGCGTTCTGTCTAGGATGTCGTGACATCGAGCCAAAATATTTTTCTTTTATTTTTTTGGTTCTGTCACTCCATGATATCTACACCTGTTATGGAAAAAAAACTAAACGCAACTAAAATTAATAATAATAAAATAAACGAACAAAAAAAACTAACAAAATTTAAAGCAGGATGTAGAAGTTCTTTAAAAACCAAGACGATCTGTGTCGCCACCATAGAAGAACTTCCAGCTAGTTCTCGACACTTTGATTTGACGTTTGTTCCTCTATCGATGTATATGAACCAACCCTTTTGATTGATTCCAACGATGTTGCCTTATTTTCGATCGACAGGACATCCACATTACAAGCCATTCGATACCAAATTCGAGCCAACCCCAAATCATTTTTTGGTGTATTATTGCCTCGAGTTTCCTCCCTTCTATGTCATGTGAAGTTTTGGTTACTTGAGCTCTGTTGCCTTTGTCAGGTGAGAATGAGTTGAAACTCATTGATCTCTTCGGCTGGTACCTTATTTGCTATGGCCAGAAAGCGTGTTACATCTTCTACACTTTCATTTAGAATTAGTTTAAGCTCTATGTTAGTGGTTACTTCTACTTTTACATTAGTGGCTACATCTACTTTTATGTCTGATTCTATGTCAATTGGATCGGAGAACGCTTAATCCATATTCTTTTTATCCCCATGATCTCCAATTCTAAACTCTTGTTGATTGCTATTGTCTAATTTAAGGTGATCAATGATAATACAAGGATCCTCAGGATCAAGGTTGGGAACATCATGCACAACCTATTCCCTTCAATTTAGCGCCTTAGTTATCTCTTGGAGCAGTTTCCTCATCTGTTCCATCATGTCTAAAATGTTTAATAATATTTTAGAATTAAACGGCTCAACAGTTTCACATGAAGGAATCTTATATAGATCACCAAAAGATTCATCTGAGTGTTTGGGTATATTATTGTCTTTGTCGTATGACTCATAAAGAGGTTTGTATGAGTACTCATTATCCTCACACCTATTATCATCGCTCCATCAATTCATCGTGGCTCCGATTGACCAACCTGTTATGTACTTCCATTCGTCATCCCAAGAAGTCCTTTCATTATTAAACCACCTGTAATCAAAATTTTCCATAATTAAATCTTCTAGTCAACAAGGTAAAAATTTGAGAATAAAAATAGCACACTTAATGAATATAAAAATTAGTACAATATCTAGCTCATTTGTCTTTCGACTAATATTATTTACAAATAATTGATTCAAAAACAATTATCACTATCATAATCCCCGACAACAACGCCAACAACTTGACTACTTCCGAATGTACCAACGTCCAGAGTGTGAATACTGCAACTAAAGATATAGATTTGAGGCAGTGCCCACAAGTATACGGGTCATGTTGTAATATAGTTTGTTTACAATGAAACACTTGGTAAGTATCCTGAGGATCGTACCCAAAGGATTGCAGTTTGGGGAAAACTATTATCAAACCAATTATGGGAAATAATTACTAATCTACTCGAGTCACGAATTAGTAGTGTTAACTAAGAAGCAAGATGATAATCATAATAAGAAAATAAATAAATTTAACTAAACCTAAATCTAATCCTAGGTTCCTGTATTGGCTTTTTCTATTTCTTGTTTTGACTAAACGAGTTCCTTTTAGCCTAGATCCAATTTTTTTACCTAATTAATTATTGATGTAGGGTTCTAATAAATCAGCTACTCGATACCTTAGTAGGATCTTCTGATCTTTCACTAAAATAACGAGTCAACAATGACTACTTATCTTCCAACCTCACAGTCTAGACCAGTTTGTAGTCAAGGTTTTCACGGATGGGTCATACCAATTTTGGGTTAATTCTCACCTAAATGACTTCCAAGGGTTGTCAAGCCTAAGGTTTAAGTTTTTCCTCTCTCAAACACATGATCCACTAAGAAACTCTATCATTCAACCAATTAATTAAGTTAAAGCAATTGAAACATGCAAAATATGTAAAAAGCATAAATTGATTCTAATCATTACACAAACATTCATCCAACAATGTTAAAAAAAACATAAAGAAGAGAATAAGGAAAAGAGATGCTCATGGATTTATCGATGAAAACGTGGCTTCAGAACAGTCTCCCCTCGTGGAAGTCTCACTTTGGAATAGGACCTTCCGATTACAAGAACATAAAATAACCTAAGTGAAAACTAGGAATGAAAGAAAAACCTAAGAATCAAACCCTAAAAATTGTGTGTTTAACTTGATTACAATGGCCTTTATATAGGCTCAACTTGGAATATTAAAGTTCCTAAATTATCCTTGAAGTCCTTAGAGTTCGATTACAAAAAATACACCTAATTTCCCTCCAAAACATAATTAAAACATGTAGGAATTTTTAGGCCCTCAGGGGCTTGGTTGAAACACAGGCCTGCAATGTTGCAACATCAGTGTTCGATGTCGCAACATCGAAGGCAGTTTCACACCAGAACTTGTTTTTAGCTTCTGTGTTCAATGTTGAGACATCAATATTTTGGTGTTGTGACATAGGCATCAGTTTTGGCCCGAATAAGCATCGTTTAGCCCCCAACTTGACTTACAAGACCATGTAACTTTATTTAGATATATAAAATGTAATAAAAACTAGTAAAAGGCATAAATTACTAATTTAAGTATGAAAAGCCTAAATATATACTAAGATGCTTTGATTTATCTATTACACAAGCTAAATTTATGTGTAAAAAGGATGTAAAAATAGTGTATTTCATGGCAGATCAGTTATGCACACTGTGACACCCTTACCCAGTCCAATCACCGAACCCGAGTAATAAGTTGCTACAAGCAGATACAAACACTTATGAGCACATTAGAATTTAAAATCTCAAATAATTATCATCAATTCATAATTAATCAAATTAGCATGTGATTTAATCAATTTTGAATTAATATCGAGCTTACGAAAGGTTAAAATTAAGTAGGCAATTAATAAGGATTAAATTGAAACAATTTTTTTAAGGAAAAATCTGCATACAGGGGTCACACTGTCACGTCCCCTGGCCGTGTGCAAAAGTCAGCCTTTGTGTGAATAACCACATTACCATGTTGCTAAACCGTGTACACAAGCCGTGCCTGTGTGAGTGGTTCACATTGTAGTGTGGATAGGTCACACAGTCATGTGAGCAACTTGTGTAACTCCCTGTGCCCATGTGCACCAAAATCATTTAAAACTTTATAGACCACACAAGCCCGTGTATGGCACATTACCGTGTGCTAGGCACACCTCTAGAAAATGCCTTAAAAAAGATAAACAATTTACCCATGAAACATTTATGCCACAATATACCATTTAAGCCACATTTTAACTTATTCAAAATCATTCAATTCAAGTAAATAACATCATTTAAAACAATCATCCTAAGTGCCTAACCAATATGCCACAATTGGCACCTCAATCAAAAATTCAAACTAGCCAAATGACCACATTCATTCATGCAAATATACCTTCAATGATACTTCAAATATTCATGCCAATCATGAAAATAGTCAACTTTATAGCCATTCCACACTTGATTCTCATGTTAGCTTAATAACCTAGATACAAAAGCTAACAAAACCATTAAGTGAAACATAAGTATAAACATGATTTTTACTAATCCCATATAAGACATAATATAGGCATATCATGAATCAAACCAAGTCCAAGCATCAACCAAGCATAGTGCCAAGCATATACCACTTCATCCATGAAGACATTAAGTGAATTAACTAAAGCAAACATCAAGCTATCAACAAAATGACCATTTCCCCAACATTTATACATATTTACATAACCTTTAAGAGCGAACAAAAATCAAAATAACCATAAGAAGTATAACAAATCCTAGGTACATGCCAAGACCAAAATAAATAATTCACCAACATTTGAGTTCAGGATTGCCACTGGATGGTGAGCCAACGATTGAATCGATAAGTACCTAATTTGCTTACGGAAAAACAAAAACATACATTGAGTATAACTCAATGGTATTTCTATAATTTGAACATTTAAAACATAAAATAAGTCATAATGATGCATAAACTTAATAAAGGTAATAAGTAAGATGAAAACTCAATAGCTACTTGTAACGCAGGGGTTTTTGCAAGTGTACACAGTCGTTATCAAGTAATAAGTAAGTATAAGAGTTATCGTCTCCACAGGGACTATATATGTTAATCAATATTTTGAAAAATTAAAATTAACAATTTGGTAAGAAAAACACAATAATTTTGATTGGTTGTGTTAAGTAAAATAATTATCTAGATGCAAGTTGACCTAAATGCAAATGAAAGAAATAATTAAAATGTATGAGATGGATTTAGCAGCAGAATTCACAAGATTTCAATGATGGTAACATGAATAGGCTAGAATAATTACATCATTTGACTTAGTTCATTTTTATCATGTTCATAATGTTTTAGAAAATATTCAATGGCAACTCAATCTTTCATGAACTTTGAGACCAATATTAAGTCCTTTTAGAATCTTTTACTTAGAAAACCATGCATACTACCATGATCATATTTAACTAAGGGTTTCTTAGAGTTTATGTGAAGTAATAGGGATGGATCAGGTTTGAAACAATTTAATCACACAACCTTAAAAGTTATACAAGGTAATAGAGCTCTCCCGAGTTATTATGAACCTTTAATTTAATTGAATCAGGCTCTAAATTAAGCATGCACCTTCCAATTATTGCATCCATTAATCGCCATTTGGTCAGGATCGATCAGCTAATTCTAATGCACTCAATCACATTTTAATGAATAAAATACATGCATGATTTTAATTGGAAGCATGAATGATTGAGGCACATAACATCAAAAACATAAATTAAATGGACTTCATTAAATTAATGTAATCATTCTAGCTAAAACAAATTAAGCTATCATTGCTAATGAAAAAACAACAAAGCAAATTGCAAACATATTGAACAACAATAAAGATTAAGGAAGAAGAAAGTTAGAAGTAATTTTGTTAGTCCTCCGAAAAGTGATCGCGATGGCTTCTTTTGATCCTCATAATTGCTCGTTCAGAAGATGCTCCTCAGGTGGCCAAGCAAGAGAAAATTTTCTCAAGGAATTACTCACTAAATGGAGGGGAAAATGGATGGGTTATGAGTGAGAGGGAAAGAAAGAATGTGAAGTGAGGGATTATTGAATGATGAGGGATGAAGGATTAGATGTGAGATGATATGAAAGGTGAATGGGAGGTCTATTTATACTTGAAGGGAGGCTTAGGGGTTTGCTAAAAATAGCCAAACCATCCCTTGAAAATCTCCATCACTTGGCCGGCCATGAATTGTGGATAAGGAAGGTTGTCGTTTACTTTATTCATGCTTGATTTCATGCATGAATCAAGAAAGGGTTAGACGATTTCTTGAATGATAGTTGTGTGTTGATTTTTAATTGTTTTCCAAGTGTAAGGACCTCTGAATTAATCTCCCAAAAGCCGATTTTGGGCTGCACATATGCCCTTATCGAATTGGGCTTCTTTCCTCCTTGCTTGGACGATGTTGTGACCCAATAAATTTTTAGACTTGTCCCTCAATGAAACCATCTTTAACTGGATCAAAGTGACCTCTTCATGACCCAATTTGCTTGCCTTTGCTGTTCAACTAAGGTAGAATAAAGCTCATGTCCATGAATAATTAAAACAAACTCCACAAATTATTAACTCCATAGTCCTGTTGCAACAATTAAATACAAGAAATTATCATGTAGCATGAACTAATTAAATTATGCACAAATTTAATACATAAAATCATAAAATTACATATTTTACTAAATCATACCCATTGTCTCAATATGAAAAAAATTCACTTAATTAACTATCAAATATTCGAGATTAACATAATCGTTAAGTAAAAATGTGTCATAAACAACTATAAAAAAATCTAATATAATTTAGAGTTTACACTAGTTCACAAAGTCATTAAATCCAATATGCTCATTTACCATTATTAAGACATAGCAATCACCTTTCATAGTCATTAGACAATTCAACCAATATAATGACACATCTCATCTCGATTTCTCATTTCAAGTGTTCATTGAACACGTACAATCAATATTCATAGTTTAGTCTACTATTTCATATTCCCTTTACATATTTCATTTCATTCAATAACATTTGCTATTTAGCCACTGGAGGATTTTCTATGGTTAATGCTAGGTGAAGCCTCTCTAGTACCTTACGCATCTTTAATCGATCCAACCAAGGGCTGATTAAGGGTAGTTTTCAATTAAGAACGTTTCATGATTGGATTAAAATTGGTAGAGGTAGGGAATCACTTCGTAAGCGATTTTACAGCCTCGCTATCGAGTAGATTTTCTAGAATAAGTTTGAGTCACAATTACTTGCGTTGGTGGATTAAGGAGTCGATAACTAAGCATCCTTTTTATCCATTTGATTCTCGAATTCAAGCATTTCTAATTTAAGGTACTTTCATTCATCATTTTTTTTAGCAAGCAACCTTCAAGCAAACCCCCCATACGTGTGCGTGTGTGCGATTTGCATTTAATTTTATTTCAAAATTTCTTTCAAATAGATTTAACACAAGCTTCCTCATAGGATTGATACCTTATTTTCCCTATATTACTAGTAAATATTGCTCGAGAAGGGGATTTAATTTGGTCGACATAACGACATCTCACCAAATTTTGGCGCCGTTGCCGGGGAAGTGACGTAGTCAAATCTATTTGATTTTCAGAACTTATTTTGTTTTCTTGTTTTTGTTTTTGCAGCTAGATTTATTCCTTCAGATTATGTTATTAAGGAGCAGATGGCAAACGTTAAATTCTACTGCTAGAACCACCGATCAGCAAGCTGAAACTTGCAACCCCCACGCCGAGTCTATCGATTTAGAAGACATCGACATGGCCAACCAGACCTTGAAGCAATTGGCTGCACCTAACCTGACTGCCCAGCCTCTATCTATCACTTACCCCACCCTTAACAGGCCCTTAAAGCTCAACTCAAGATTCCTAAATTTGTTGCCAAAATTCAATGGACTGCCAGGTGAGGATCCATACCGACATATTAATGAATTTATCATTACTTGTTCAACCATGCAGCCAGACGGTATTGAGGAAGAACAAATCAAGCTCCGAGCCTTTCCATTCTCATTACAAGGATTGCCAAAGGACTGGTTATATGACATGCCACCAGGTTCATTCACGACTTGGACAGGGCTACATAAAGCCTTTCTTGAGAAGTTCTTTCCAGCATCATGGATAGGCTCAATTAGGAAGGAAATTTGTGGGAAAAATAGATGGTAGGCGAGTCATTATATGAGTATTGGGAGAGGTTTAAACGGTTATGTGCGAGCTTTCTTCAACATCAGATTAGTGAGTAGATTTTGGTACAACACTTTTATGAAGGGTTGACGCCACAAGACCGAGGTATGATTGATGCAGCGAATGGAGGTGCGTTGGTCGACAAAACACCTGAGCAAGCCCAAAATTTAGTTGCCAATATGGTACAAAATATGCAGCAATTTGGTCTGAGGAGGTCTGATTCGGGTAGACAATGGATAAGGGGCAGTCGAGTATGATGGAGGCTCAATTAGCTAACTTAACAACTATGGTGAGTAAGTTGATGACTGGAAGCAATTCGAAAGCTTCACTATGTGGTATCTGCTATTTAGAGGGACATGCCACATATATGTGTCCCACATTGCAAGCCGGGGAAGTTAATGTCGTTTTTCCAAGTTAGAGAAGGTATGATCCGTATTCAGTCACCTACAATGAAGGATGAAGAGACCACCCTAATTTTAGGTACCAAAATTGAGCCATACCCCCTGGATTTGAGCAGCCTAATTCCTGACCATACAATACACCGTAGCAGCCCCAACAAGACTTAAATGCCAAGACTAAGACGCATGCCATGCTTGAGCAAATGATGAAGATGATGTCCGACCAAATGGAGG
This sequence comes from Gossypium hirsutum, assembly GCF_007990345.1. Taxonomy (NCBI): domain Eukaryota; kingdom Viridiplantae; phylum Streptophyta; class Magnoliopsida; order Malvales; family Malvaceae; genus Gossypium; species Gossypium hirsutum. The sequence continues at coordinate 44,438,058 of NC_053437.1, forward strand.
AGACCGATGGGAAATTTCAGGCTCTTGAATCCGTTGTAAAAAAATTACAAACTCAAGCTTCTGCAACCGATGTTAACCTTGGAAATTTGAAAGCTCAAATAAACAATCGGTTGCCATCACAACCGGTGACAAATCCAATGGACAATGTTAGTACAATAACTTTGAGAAGTGGGAAGGAAGTGAGACCTATTCTGGAAAAGGTCTGATACAACAATGAAGAAGGCGAAACTGAGGTAAAAAGGGTCTGATTCAGTGCTAAACTATAGGATATTTCAGCCATGCCAAGGGCTGATATGCAACTGACACAAACAAGCCCAAGGGAGGCAGAAAAATCGCATCTACAGCAGGCCACCGTTTTACGCGACGCAACAAATTTAGAGAAGTAAACGCAGTCCCTAGAGCCACAAATTGAAGTAGGTTCGAGCATTAATAATCAGAAGTGATCCTATGCACCGAAAGCCCCATTTCCACAACGTTTGAGGAAGGAAAAATCAGACGACGTCAATGCTGAAATTCTGGAAACTTTTCGTAAGGTACAAGTTAATATTCCTTTAATTTATGCCATTAAGCAAGTGCCTAGATATGCTAAGTTTTTAAAATAATTATGCACGTCTAAAAGGAAATTGAGTGGAAACAAGAGAATTAGTTTAGGTGGAAATGTATAAGCGGTATTTCAAAAGAAACTCCCACCTAAGTGCAAAGATCCTGGAATGTTTTCAATACCTTGTAACATAGGAGACCTTAAACTTGATAGAGCTATGCTTGATTTAGGAGCCTCTATAAATTTCATTCCTAGGAGTATCTATGACAAGGTACACTTAGGTTCATTAAAAGAAACATGATTGATAATTCAACTTGCTGATAGGAGTAATGCCTACCTCGACGGTCTCTTAGAAGATGTCCTAGTACAAGTAAAAGAGTTAGTATTTCTGGCTGATTTTTATGTCTTGGACATGGGACCTAATGTTAGCTTGAGTGATGTACCTCTACTCCTAGGTAGACCTTTTCTTAAGACCTCTAGAACAAAAATTGATGTACATAAGGGGAATTTAACTATGGAGTTTGACGGTGAGATAATAAACTTTAATATATTTGATGCTATGAGATATCCCACCGATATTAATTCTGTGTATGCCCTTGATGTAATTGATAATCTTGTTCACAATGTCTATGAATTAGGGGAGGATGATGAGTTAGATAGTGTTCTAACTAAAAGTATTTTTGACGTCGATATGAATAATCGTGAATTTGTTGCTTCTGATTTTCTGATTGATTCAATTTGTGCATTAAATTCTCCTCAATTGACACACTCTAAGTCGATTTCCCCTAGCATTAAGGTAACCGTTAAAAAAATTCCCTCACTCATTTCACCACTTAAACTTGAGCTAAAAGGGCTGCCCGAAAATTTAAAGTATGTCTATTTAGGTGAGAATCAAACTTTATCATTGATAGTGTCGAATGCCTTAACCGAAACCCAAGAATCCAAGCTGATTAGAGTACTTAGGGAGCATAGGGAAGCTTTTTGTTGGACACTAGCTGATATTAAGGGACTTAGTACGACCTTGTGCACTCAAAAAATAGCCCTAGAACCAAATTCAGTCCCTAGGAGAGACCCCCAATGCCGATTGAATCCGCCGATGATGGAGGTGGTTAAGAAAGAAATTTTAAAATGGTTAGAGGTTGATGTTATCTATCCTATAGTTGGTTCGAAATGGGTAAGTTCAATCCATGTTGTCCCTAAAAAAGGAAGACCCATAATAGTTAGCAACGAGGAAGGGTTAGAAATTCCTACAATAGTGCAAAACGATTGGCAGGTTTGCATAAACTATAGGAAGCTAAACAAAGCCACTAAGAAAGACCACTATCCTCTCCCATTCATGGATCAGATGTTAAAAAGGCTAGCTGGTCGCTCACTTTTTTGTTTCTTAGATGGCTATCCAGGTTACTTACAGGTTCCAATCGCACCTGAGGATCAAGAGAAGACCACTTTCACTTGCCAGTTTGGAACTTATGCCTTTAAGAGAATGCCTTTCGAATTGTGCAATGCACCAGCCACATTTCAAAGAGGTATAATGAGCATTTTTTCAGATTTTATTTCGTATTTAATGGAAGTGTTTATGGATGAATTTACTGTTCATGGTGATTCATTTGATCAATGTTTGCATCACCTTGCATTAGTGCTTAGGCATTACATTGATACCAATTTGATATTGAACTTTGAAAACTGTCATTTCATGGTTGAGAAAGGTGTGGTTTTGGGACATGTCGTCTCAGCTAGAGGTTTAGAAGTTGAACAAGCTAAAGTTGAGGTGATTAAAAACTTACCCTATCCGAGCACTGTAAAAGAAATTTGATCTTTCTTAGGTCATGTAGGTTTTTACCGTAGATTCATCAAGAATTTTTCACAAATATCTTAACATTTATGTGCATTGCTAGGTAAGGATCTCACATTTGAATTTAATGAGAATTGTAAAAAATCTTTTGACGAACTGAAACTAAAATTGATCACAACATCTATCATTCAAGGACCAAATTATGCATTACCTTTCGAGATTTTATGCGATGCTAGTGATAAGGTTGTTGGTGAGGCACTAGGACAAAGAAATGGTAAAGAGTCCTATGTAATTAGGTATGCTAGTGAGCTATTGAACTCAGCTCAACGCAATTACACCACAACCGAGAAAGAACTATGTGCCATAGTCTTTGCCTTAGAGAAATTTAGAGCATACTTGTTAGGAGTTAAATTCATTGTATTTTTCGATCATAGTGCTCTTAAATAATTTTTGCATAAGAAAGAAGCCAAGCCTAGATTGATTAGGTGGATTTTTCTCTTGCAAGAACTCGACTTGGAAATTAAAGATAAGAAGGGTAAAGAGAACTTTATGGTTGATCTTTTGAGTAGGATAGAGACCGGGGACGTGAGGAGCGAGCCCAGTGATCTATTTCCCGATGAGAGACTTTATAATGTGTCTAGTGCTCTGCCATGGTATGCCGACATAGTGAATTACTTAGTGACTCAAGAGTTCCCCACGAATGCACCTAGACACTTGAGAGAGAAAATTAAAAGTCAAGCCGGATTTTACCTGTGGGATGAGCCATACCTTTGGCGATTATGTAGTGACCAAATGATTAGGCGTTGTGTCGATGATAGTGAGATAGAATCCATGCTTAATTTTTTTCATTCTTGAGAGGGTGGAGGACATTTTGGACCGAAGAGAACAACCCATAAGATACTTGAGTCTGGGTTATTTTGGTCGACTATTCATAAGGACTCATATGCATTTTGTAAAAAGTATGCATCATGTCAAAAAACTGGCAACTTAAATAGTAAAGAGCAAATGCCATTACATAATTTCTATGTTTGTGATATATTTGGCGTATGGGGCATTGATTTTATGGGGCTATTCCCTTCCTCTTTTGGTTATTTATACATTCATGTGTGTGTTGATTACTTGTCGAAATGGGTGGAAGCATTTCCAACTAGGACCGACGATGCTAGAACTATTGTGAAACTTCTTAAGGCCAACATCTTAAATAGGTATGGGGTACCAAGGGCTATAATTAGTGATAAGGGGACCCATTTTTGTAATCAAACCTTGAGAGCCTTACTCGCACAATATAGTGTTACCCATAAAGTATCGACAGCTTATCATCTTCAAACCAATGGGCAAGCTGAGAGTAGCAAGAAATAAATTAAGGGAATTTTAGAGAAAATTGTCAAGCCTGATAGGAAAGATTGGAGCCAAAGGCTAGATGAAGCATTGTAGGCTGTTCGAATGGCCTACAAAACTCCAATAGGGATGTCGCCTTACAGGGTTGTCTTGGGAAGGCATGTTATCTTTCCGTAGAGCTCGAACATAGGTCATTTTGGGCTACTAAGCAATGCAACTTGGACTATAGTTTAGCAGGGGAAGAGCGCAAATTGAAGCTGCAAGAGTTGGAGGAATTGCGCCTAGAGGGATATGAAAATTTGGTCATCTACAAAGGTAAGTCGAAAGCATTTCGTTACTCAAAGCTGATCCGCAAAGAATTTAAGGTAGGTGAGAAGGTAATACTATTTAATCCTAAGCTTAAATTGTTTCCCGGTAAGTTAAAATCAAGGTGGCTTGGACCATTTACAATAACTGAAGTGCATCATCATGGGGTAATAGAAATTAGGAGCCTCGAAACTAATAAAATTTTCAAGGTAAATGGTCACAGGTTGAAGCATTTCCATGAAGGGGAGCAAGTAGCTTGGATGGAGGAGATCAATCTTGAGGATCCATGAGGAATTGCAATGTCGAGCCAACGACATCAAACAAGGCACTTGTGGGAGGCAACCCACCCATTCAGAGAAGTTTTTCTTTTATCTTTTACTTTTTTATTCTTTCTTTTTATTAGTCATTTTTTTATTTTTCTTTTGCATTTGGGGCAATGCAAACATTAAGTATGGGGGAGAATCATTTCATTGATTTTCTAACATATTTGGTGGTGATTGTTGCATGTTGACTAGTCAGATTCAATTTTGTTTTCAATTGACTGCTTTTGGTTCAGAAAAAAAGAAAAAAAAATCAATTCCATACTTAATTTTGTACTTTAAAATCAGGATTGGCTTAAATTTCGTTTGCTAAATTGATCAATCATGTGGTCCTTGCGAGAAACTTGAGCTTAGAGTGTGAGGTTGGGACATCCACACCAACTTGTGAGAGTGTTATTACTTATTCATGTGTGGTTATTGTTATCAATTGTCAATTACTCCAGAACTTTCTTTAGATCTTATTGAGTCTAGTAATACATTTGATCCACATGAACATGATTTAAGAGGTGTTAGGATGCAAGCCACGTTACCCACATAGATCGACCTTGACACTATTTCCAATTAGTAAGCCAATTTGAAGCTTTTATAACCCAATTTTATTGATTTACCTCTAGAAATTGAACCAAGCTTAAATGATCTTGACTCACCTTCTCTAGGCTAGTTAATTCAATTAGGAGTTCATCTTGATTTTTAGTTTTCTATCAACGGATTATCTGCTGATTGAAGTGCTACTTGGAGTGATTTTTCGCTGAAGTTAGAGGCTGATTAATAAATAAAAATCAGCAAGTTGTAGCCTCTCTATTATGCAAGGGAGTACTCTAATGTAAAGAAGCAATGTGGATTTAATAGAAGCAATGCTACCAAATCAAGTGGCTAAAAATCGAGATTATTTAAGTGATGGAGAGGTGAATTCAAAAAAAATGAATTATAAAACATTCAATATTTCCGCATCTATTCAATTCAATCTGTAATACAAATAATAATTCCAATCACATATTTTTCAATTCACTTAATCAATTATATAACTCACCTTACGAACTTACCACAAAATGTGATGAAGAAAATGAAACAGTCGACATTAGCTACGGATTAAAAAATATAATAAATTAACACTACACAGCCTAATTCGCATTCAATTGCTCAGCCTAATTCGCATTCAATTGCTAAATTATACGACTTTTTCTCATTATTCAATTTAGTCCCTAAAATCGGGACTAACATAACTTTCACAATTAACCCTCAAAACTTTATGTTGAACTTCATAGAGTCCTTATAGGACTTCTTATTTCTCCATTACACCCCCAATTTCAAATTTTGCACAATTTAATCCTTATTGTACAAAATCATCAACTAACTTTACAAATTAGTCCTATTTTACTTCTAACCTTAAAATCTATCAAAATAACACCTCAAACTTCAATTATTTAACAATGGCAACATCTTCAATCTTGAACAATACCGAAAAATACTATATGGGTTAGCTCACTCGTATTACCTGGGTTTTGAAAACATAAAAATTACAAGAAAAGGGACTAAATTGAATAACCAATTTGTACTTTGAAAACTAAAACACCTTAGTCATTCTCCCCCTTTTCTTCTTCTTCTATTCAAGTTTTGCATGAAAGAAAGATGAAAATTGTTTTTTATTGTTTTCTACCAACTTTATTTTATTACTTAAGTTATGTTTTATTTTATTTTTATTTTATAACTATATGTTTTGTTTTATTTATTCATTTTATTACATTTTCTTTTATAACTATAACATCCCAGAATAAGGCTTAAATGGAACAGTGGTTACGAAACCACAAATTTGAGATAGAAAAGTTTATTGTGATTCATTTTTATGATTTACCGATTGATTGGATGCATGTGTTAGAATACCAATAAGAAATTTCAGCGATTGCATGTCTGAATTGCATATTAGGGTCCAATTACAAAAGTCAGTAACTATGAGTTTTAGATGATAAATGATTTAATTGAAGTGCATAAATGAAGTAGAGGTCCTTAAATGGTAATTAGACCATTAGATTTTCATGGACAAAAATGGACATGAGATAAGTGAAATAGGATATTTTTAAATTAGGGGCATTTTAGTCATTTGGTAATTAAATGAATTAAAAAGGAAAATAAAGCCAAAATGTGCTCATATTTCTTCCATCGTAGCCGAAACTTACAAGTTCTCCATAGCTAGGGTTTTGGCCACTTTCAAGCTTGATTGTAAGTACATCCATGCCTCGTTTTTAATTTTTTTTTATGTTTTTGGAGTCCTCGTAGCTCGGTTTAGCTTATTCCACCATTAATTTATGTTAGGGTTCATATTTTGAAAAATACCCATAGGTGAAATGTGTTTATTTTGATGTTTTATGGTAGAATATGAAGCATGAAATTATGTTAAACAACTTTTGCTAGGCGATTTTAAGTGAAAACGAGTAAAACAACATAATCGGTAAAAATACTTAATGTTCATAAGTAAATGTTAGAGTGGGAATTTGATGTTGCCATAGAACGGAAAGATGTTTAGCATTTCATAAAACATAAGAATAAGGGATGAAGTTTAACTTCCGAGCTTTGGGGCAAAAGTGTAAATATGCAAAAGTTTAGAGGCGAAATCATAATTTTGCCAAAGTTTGAGTCAAGGACTGTTTCGATGAATGTGAGTATTAAATAAGCTAAATTTTCTATTATAGATCAAAAGGAACGAAATCCAGAGTTAGACCAGGGAAAGAAAAAGGTTGAGGACTAAGTTGCTAGATTTGATCGTATTTTGTACCGAGGTAAGTTTACGGTAAATAAATGTAATATTTCAATAATTATTATTAATTCTATTATTTTCTAGAAATTATGTACTTATTTCATGAAATTATTTAATGTTGACTCAAGTATGAGATGATAGAGAATCAGTGTTAAAAAGTCTCGTTTGAACATCAGGAATGTATCGGATACAAATGTCATGACATTAAGGGAATGAGATCCCATGTAAGACCATGTCTAGGACATGACATTGGCATTATTGAGATTATGAGAGGTCCCACGTAAGACTATGTCTGGGACATGGCGTTTGCACCGAGATGAGAGATCCCCCGTAAGACCATCTCTGGGACATGGCATGTGCACCGATATGAGAACTCCCATGTAAGACTATATCTGGGATATGGCATTGGTAGTACAAGAAACATCCCATGTAAGACCATGTTTGGGACATGGCTTTGGCATGTTATTATCAGACAGGAGACCCGAGTATCCTTAGTATTCCAAGTGGTTCAACAGGCTAGTAAACAGACTATGTTACATGAAAGATTAGGTAAAAGCATAATAAACAGATTCAGGTGAGTTATATGGGTTAAGAATATCTCAGTTATCAGTTGAGAAAGAAATTTTAGCAAGGAAGGAGTAAGTTATAATCATGAGTTATTTAAGTAAGCAAGAAGGTAAACAAGTAAGAGAGTAAATAAAGAAGAAGCAAAGACCATGGCACTTGATGATAATTTATGAGTATGATTATTTATGATAAATGTTGTTATTTATTTGCTTGTAAACTTACTAAGCTTTTCACTTACTCCCATTATTTTCCTTCTTTTTTTATAGTATTGTCAAGCTAATTCGGGATCGTAAGGACATCAGAGATCATTTCACACTATCAACAGACATCTCGGTATTTTATGATTCGAACGATTAAGTTATGACATGTATAGGGACTTAGTCTTTTTGTGTGTGTGTCCTTATGATATAGTTAATGAATAACATGTAAATGTTCGATAATGATTAGCTATTGAAATGGCTATTTAAGAACATGTTTTGGTGTTATGTATGCCTAAATGATAGTTAATACAAAGAAATTATAAAAGAGTAAAAATTTGCAATGGAACAGATTTTGGGCAGCAGCATTGACATGATTTTGAAAAATCACAAAAAAATAATATAAATGTAATTAGAGAGTGAATGAGATATAGAATTAAATCTTATCGAGTCTATTTTCACATGAAAGCAATGGTGTAGGCAAATGAATTATATATTATGAGATATTTAAATTTTAGTGAGACGGGGTCAGAATGGTTTTTGAAGTCCCTTGTTCTGACTTTAGAAAATCATTAAAAATTTTAAAAAAATAATTATGAGTCATTATTTATATTTCTAGATTCTTTAGTGAGTCTATTTTCGAAAAAAACAAACAATAACATTATCTGAATTCTGTACAATGATATAATTAATTTTTAGTGAAGAGGAGTCAAAACCGTCGGACAGTGAAACAAGGGAGAAGTTAACGAATAAACTCTACTATTTGGCTAAACCAAAAATTCTAAAAATTTTATGGTAAGAAGATATATGAGTCTAGTTTTTGAAACCTCATTTTTCGACACCTTTGACTTTCATGTTGTTACACTCACACCCAGATATCTATTTTGCAGTGGGGCTGGTAAGTCGATATCAGGCGAATCTAGGAACAAGAAACTGGCAAGAAGTTAAGAATATACTTAAGTATTTATGGAAAACGAGGGATTATATGCTTGTGTATTCCGAAGGAGATCTCACTCCTATCAGACATACTGATTCTAACTTCTAAATTTGTCGGGATTCGAGAAAATTGACATCAGATTGTTTCTTTTTTCCTAGACGGCGGGTCCATAGTGTGAATAAGTTTCAAGTAAGGTTGCACTGCTAACTTCACTATGGAGGTTCGAATATGAGGTATGGTTTATGACACTGTAACAGAGCAGATATAGTAAAAAACTTAAAAGAAAACCACATAAGGGCAAAACACATTGATACAAAATATCATAAGGTTTGTATCATAAGGGAGACAATAGTGTTTAACAGAATAATAGATGTGGTCAAAAGATCACATCTGATGAACAAACCCCAGAGATTTGTTTACAAAGACTCTACTAGCTAAAGAGTTCTCTGGGAAACATCAGAAGGGGCACAAGAATGTGAAACATGACTCATCTACTTCACTAGAGAAAGTGGGAAACTGTTGAATCTGATGCCTTATGTGTAGTATTTTCGTCAATGTACACTTGTAATTTTTTTAATAGATTGGTTAATAAAACTATTCATGAATTACATTAATACTTTTCATAATGTACTCATGTGGTTTTTGCACACAAAGCAAAATGAAAGCAAATGGTGCTCACTGGTTGTCTAATGTTTAACTAATACTAAGCGGTATTACGTGGTTGGATTGTAATACAAAAAGACAACTTATAGTAGTAGACAAACCTGAACATGTCTTTACTCTAATCAAAAATAAGAAAACTAATTTAAAGACTAATATGTCTTCTATCAAGTCCAATTGGGAGATGTTTTGTCTTGGGCATCGGAGCGGATGACTCCCAAAAGATAGAGACATAGATGTGACTAACTGGACTGATAGTACATCAGACTAAACCCAATAAGAGTAGATCCTAAATCTGTTTATGGATTTATTCATTTGTAACATTCATAGTGAGGCATACCTAAATCTTGAGTGGATGGCAGACTATGTATACATTAGTCGTACACTTTGATGTAAGTAAAAACTGAGTTCGAGTAGATACAAAACAAAAGGCTAGTGCATTGGGTGTATGACTTCTACTTTATGTAGCGTCATTCACAATAGTAGAATTCATAGCCTGATACATGGGTAAATGATATCCTCACATTGGCATTACATGGTTAACGAAAATGAAATATGGTCATAAGTTGTTACCCTTTGTGACCAATGACTTCATTATTAATTAATAGTAATTGAATTTTGATGAAGGAAGATGTAATGGTTACCATGAGATAAAATAGGATAATATTTGGAGAGAGGATTAATAACTCTTGAAAAGAGTTATATTTCGAACCTTTAAGCTTGATTAAATTTTTGTACTTAAGTAGATATATTTCCATTTTTAGGTTATTTTTAGAACATTGCATAAAAACGCTTGGATTGTGCCTTAAATGTTATTTCATGTTACTTTTACTATTAAGAAGAAAGGAATTGATTGTTGAATGCAGTAGGTGCAGGAAGGATGAAGAAAGGAGAAAAATGATGAAGAGAATGAAGGAAGAGAAATATTGCCATGGTAAAAGGGTTGGATGGATTGCCAACACAAATGCCATGGCAATTCCAGGAAAATGATGACGTGACACTCAGTCCTTGTCTCTCTTAGCCAACTAGACTTGTACTAGATAAATCCATCTGAAAAATAGGGAGAAAAATGTATGCTGAGAGAGGGGGACCTACCCTATAAAAGAGGGAAGAGAAAAGAATGGGGACATGAAGATTTTGGGAAAAGGATTTTGGAGGGGGATTTAGATAGCAGTTTTCTCTCCGGAGAAACTCATGAAAAATTCAAAAGAAAAGGGAGAGGATAACAGCTTAAGAGGAGATTAGAGACGCAAGGAAAGGGACGAGCAATCAGCTTTAGGTCTTGCACAATTCAGCAGCGTCGAAGTGAAAGTTGGAGTTCGAAAGCTTCCTATAGTTCTACCTTCATTTTGTTAACTAATTTTTGTAATTTCTAAACTATTAATGATGATGTTGAATGTTATTCTGATTTTGGATTTTAAATCCCAACCCATGAGCTAATTTCATTTGGGTTGGAATTACTAGATCTATCTTGATATATTTAATGATCATAGTGATATTTTAAGTAGATCTACTATTTTATTCGGTTTGGATTATTTTAAATATATGCATGCAAGCTCTAGACATAGATGAATGCATGGTATATCATTAGACTTGATTTAATTCTGAAAAGGTTAACTAATTTGGATCGTAATTGAATGATATGAGCGAGTACTCGAGTGAATAGTCGTAGAACTCTTGACATAGAGTTGTGATCTGTACAGAGGAAGGAAGAATATTGTTAAGTATTTTTCTTGAGACTTGTAGACATACAAAGACTTAGAATGATAGCTTTAATTCTAGCTCTCAAAAGAAGCAAAATGTAGTAGTTATACTCTCAACAGCATCAAGTTCTTGAGGATTTATGCGTGGAAAGGACCAAGCGGAAAATTTCTCGAAATGACTGTTACACCATCGATCATGTTTCTTTGCAGCCTCATTTGATACGACCACGCCCCGGGCACATTTTTCGATCAGCTCCATAAGTATTTCTTGCACACCCATGCAAGCTAAATTAGCTCAATTGCATCTCACTGAGCTTCGTTTAGCTCGTTTCCAGCTCAATGAGATCATTTTGCTCAATTTGAGTTTATTTTAATTCTTATAATTTCATTTGCTGAAACAAATTGAATAAGTTAGTTTATTTATTTATTCCAGCTCAAATAAGTGTTAGTATTAAATTTATTATGCCTGGACGAATTTAATGCTGCCACTACATGTTATAAATATACCTGGACGAATTTATTGCTGCTACTACATGTGTGGCCGAATTTAATGTATGTTTTTAAGGATGTCCAGCTGAATTTAATTGTCATTACATTATTTAAGTTGTTTTGCTACAACTGAATTTAATGAGGTTTAATTTATGTCTTGACCGAATTTATTTTGTGTCTGCAGGTAATTAATTCAGCTGGAAACAACTACTTAATGGCAAAGGAGACATGCATTTAAGTTGCTGTTCTACATGCAAGGAATGGCATTAATTAGTTGCTGGTGCTTTTTCATGTGGCCATTTAATGGACAGATTTAATGGGTGCATGCTTGCCGAATTTAATGAGCAGCAAAGACAAGCATTCAATGAGATGTTGAAGAAAGCATGTACATGGACGGCATTAAAGATAGGTTGCTGACTTAGTTAGCATTTAAGGAGGCATGCGTGGATGGCAATAAAGGAGCTGCCGAATTATTCTTTCCATGCATGGACGTTATTTAATTCTCTACAATATCATCAAGGTGCCGCCCAATTGAGAGAATGAATGAGCAACATTTAAAAAAGACTTGCATTAAAGAGAGTGGGCTGCTGGTTGCTATTTTCCAAGCATCCCTTCGTGCATTGCAAGGGTGAAAATTCCCTTTCATAAGTTCACATTGCATGGCCGGTGGAGTCTCCAAAACTGCTCATTAAAGCTTCCAAGACTTTTCAGCTAATCAAAGCAATTTTTAATAGCTCATCAATTGTTGGCCGAACTTAGCTTGCCCCATTCAGCTCCCAATGTAGCTCAGTACTTTCCAGTCCCCAACACACAAGAAGCTACCTGGAATTTTCCTTTAACTTTCAGTTCATTAAGGCTGAACCGAATTGACCATTCATGTTCTCTAATGACTATTCGGCTAGCCCTTTTTTTTTTGCTATAAATAGTTGTTTTGTAATCATTTTTAGGTGGGACAATATATTTTTAAAACTTATATGAAATTTGTTTACTTTGTGAGTTTGTTTTCAACTCTCATTGTTCTCCAAGGACTGGTTAGACTTATCAAGTAACCCTTGTGGCGTCAACCAGTTTTTGTATTTCGAACTTATCACTTTGCACCCAAAGTGTGGCGTTCAAAGTTATACCGAGGTTCCTATCATCTTTGTATTCGTTTTCCATCCATACAACATTTAACCTTTCCTAAGTATTCGTATAAGTCCCGGGTTAACACACTTATATTGTGTTGGTTCAACTTGAATACTTGATTTTCATTCACCTATCAACCTCAATACATTCCATAACCCTTTTTGAACTAAATTTGAGCCTTTATCTCTTCTTTCTTAACCTATTTCGTCCACCCTCGAGTATTACTCCAATTCACGATCGGGCACATCAACGACTCGACTCTCATCACCGAGCCTGGGGCGTATCATCATTGTAGGGTATGGTACCATTTTCTTAATTCTCGCTTTAGCCCTTCAACTCATAACTCTACTATTTCAAAGGAACGCATGTTATTACGGCAGTATATTATGACTAGAAGAAAGATAAATGTTGGAAAATTTATTTTTAGAGAAGTTCATCGTTGCTCATAAAACAATGTAGGCACCTTAGATTTTCCATCTCTCATTATTGCACTTTGTCAACAGATCAATGTCCCTATCCAAGCAAATGAGGACAAAATCCCTAACAAAAAAGCCATCACCAAATAGATTGCCATGAGATTTTCAAAGGATGAAGTGTCACGGTATCCTGGCTTTGCATCAACCTCTTTTCCACCTACTCGTACCTATGCCACTCCATCCATATATCACTATGATTTTGAGCAGCAAGTGCTCGGTGCTCCTAAGATGTTGAAATAAAATTTTTATTTGATAGAGAAGCAACAACTGAGAATAGCCACTAATTTAAGTAGGGCCCAAGAAGAAATGACTTTATTTTGGGGCTATGTTAGAAGGAGGGATAATGCCATCAAGAAATCTCTTCAAAAAAACTTTACCAGGCCCATGCCTGCATTCTCTACTTTTCCCAAATAGTTGTTATTAGATTCAAAAGATGAAGATGAGGACGAAGTTGAAGCCACTGTGATGGACACTACCACACATCCAACCACTGCAGAAAAGAAAAACAAAGAAATAGAGGGGGAGGAAGAGAAAATAGAATTGGTGAACATTGAATTAGATAATGAGGGAGATAACACGAATCAAACTTCTACACCATAGGAACCTACTACAGCACCCATATCGAAGCAAGATCATGAGATTAATCAATTGATTAATGATCTCACAAAATCAGATGATGATGATAAGGTGCCACTTAATCTACTCAAACGGAAGCAGTGCTACAAGCACGCTGCTCGAAAATCCACCGACCCAAATAAAGTAACACAAATCATTTTCATGCTTTTGTTTTTACTTTTCATTTGCATATTTTTTTCATTTTTACATGTGTTTTTCATGCATTCATAATTGTCTTCATTGCATTTTCTACATATCTATTTGTTTTTGCATAAGTGAAATTTCGTGTCTGATCATGCATTGAGGACAATGCATCCCTTAGGTTTGGGGGTGTGTTGCACATATTGCATGCATGAGATATTTTGTTTGAACATTAGATCATTTTGTCTCTCATTTTGCCATGAAATAAAAATGCTAAATGACTGTTAAACCATGAGAAATAAATTGTTATATATGATTTTCAATGAGGATAATAACTCTTCAAACTGTGAAAATTGTGATAGTTGATTAGGTATGTTTAGCTTAGTATTGTCGTGTGAAAATTGATGCCTAAAAGTAGAATGACCTAGTATAATCACAATTAGTCTATAGTAGGCTTCTTTTAATACACTTAGAAGTCTTAAAACTGATACTAGTAAATTAGCATTGTGTAATAATAAATACCACGACAAATCTGAAGGTAAATGAATAAATAAAATAAAATTTAAAAAGACACTATAAAGCACTCCAATGTTTAAAATTATTGAGTAGGCCAGTAATACTTTGTTTTCCCCGTTGTATTATTGATCAAAAAAGCAAGATTAAATAAGAGTGAGTAAAAAAATAGTTTAAGGGCATTCTACTATAGTAGTAAGCAGAGTAGCTAAGGGGTAGTTGTTTGCTCCATCCATCTTTTTAGTCAAAATCCTTAGCTTCATGAGTGAATTGCATTCAAATTGTGGCGTGATGTAATACCTGGCAATCTAGTGTATGCTCCATTGTGATTGTCAAGTAAAGAAATCATGTAACAAGATAAATTCCTTAAAGAAAATTTTATATAATGCAATGACAGAATAAGTTTGAGAAGAAAAATAGAGTTTAGTGGAAAGATAAACTAAGTACATTAGGAGGTGCTTGCTATAGTCAGACTTGCATGAATATTTAGGAACTTTTATTTTTAGGTAACATTTTCTGCACTTTGTATGCTAAACAAACCTATAAAATTTAAACCACTTTTTTTAGACAGAAGACTTTTGAGAATAAAGGTATAAAATATGCTTCATTCGGTTTAGCAGTACAATAAGCTATTGTGTAGTTATGAAAAATTCATGCATTCATGCATTTATACATATTCTGCTTGAAGACAAGCAAAAACTCAAGTTTGGGGGTGTGATAACTCTTGAAAAGAGTTATATTTTAAACCTCTAAGCTTGATTAAATGCCTGTACTTCATGTTACTTTTATTGTTGGGAAGAAGGGAATTGGTTGTTGTATGCAGCAGGTGTAGGAAGGATGAAAAAAAAGGAAAAAAAGGAGGAAGAGAATGAAGGAAGTGAAATATTCCCATAGCAAAAGGTTGGATGGATTGCCAACACAAATGCCATGGCAATTCCATGAAAATGCTGACGCAACACTCAGTGCTCATCACTCTCAGCCAGCTAGACATATACCAAATAAATCCGCCTAAAAAAGTGGGAGAAAAGTGTAGGTTTAGGGTTTAAGGTTTTAGGGTTTAATGATCATGGTGATATTTTGATTAGATCTACTATTTTATTCGGTTTGGATTATTTTAAACATATGCATGCAAGCTCTAGACATAGATGAATGCATGGTAAATCATTAGACTTGATTTAATTCTGAAAGGGTTAAATAAGTTAGATCGTAATCGAATGATACAAGCGAGTACTCAAGCGAATACTCGTAGCACTCTAGACATAGAGTTGTGATCTGTATAGAGTAAGGAAGAATATTGCTAGGTATTGTTCTTAAGACTTGTAGACATACAAAGACTTAGAATGATAGCTTTAATTCTAGCTCTAGAAATAAGCAGAATTCAGTAGTTATACTCTGAACAGTAGTTTGGTTAAGATTTTTCCATGACATTATTATGTTGTTAAGATATAATCCAAGTAATTCCAACCTTTCCATTCAATAGCATCAATCTTTTCAACTTTGTCTCGTAAAATTGCTACAACAATATATTCATTATTTGATTTTTATATTTCATACATTAATACTTCACTCCAAATCATTATTCTGTTTACTTTGCCATAACCCTAATTAGTAGAGTTTATAGTAATAACTCAACCATATTTTTACCTATTCCGATCCCTGTGGAGACGATCTCACTTATCACTTTATTACTTGATTCGATGTGTATACTTGCACGTTCGCATTACATATTCACACGTGACATGAATATTATTCCAAATAGACTAAGGATATCCTATAAGGGTAACACACTTATGACAAGGTCGTTAGACGAGCACTGAGTAGATGATTTCATAATGGTATGTCATTAGGGAGAGCTCAGTCGTGATACTATAGTGGAATGGCTTCATGACAAAATGAGTTTATAAGTAATAGGTCAAAAGCCAAAACTTATAAATATTTTGATCCCTAAGTACATATAGCCAATCAATCCCTCCTCTAACTCATTGAAATCAGAAATGAATTGCGTTTTGAATCAAAATGAATGGAATGAATAGAAAAATGGAAATGGAAAACATTTAGAAATGATTATGGTTTTCCCGAAATAAAGAAATGGAATCATTTGGAAATGAATGTGGGTTTCTCAAAAAATGGAAATGATAATGGAAATGATAATGGAAATGAAAATAAGAAATTACTCATTTACAAATATTTATATGGATTACTCGGAAAAGATTAGAAGAATGAGTTTATGTTTTTGAGTAGTTTTAAAGCCTAAAAATAAAAATAAACCAGTCAATCATAGTGAACAAGTTGAGTTGTGAAATATTTAATATATTTTCTTGAAAATTTTACTAGGGGTAAAATCGTTAAAATTTTATGGAGGGTAAAATTGAGATGAAAAATTATTTAATTGGAAAATTAATGTTTATTTTGGAAAATAGAAAAATGTGTATTAGGATGGATTAAATTATAAATTTTTGGGTTAAAAGTCAAGAAAGAAATATAATTGGGCCCAATACAATGAGAAGCCCGAATTCCTATCCTAATACATATAAGGGGAAGCACACCCTGTTAGCCCCGATTCCTCTCTTAGTTGGACTAGAAAAAAAAATTCTATTTGAAATAAACATTTACAATTCAACAAGGATTCTACCTTCTCTCCCTATAAATAGATGGCACCGGTAGAAGTATTGACACAACTTTGAGAGATTGTTACTTTGCTGAAAAATAGAGAGAATTTATTTTCAACTATTAATTTTTTTTCAAAATAACAATTCCACCGGTTTCTTTTAAAGGAAAGAATTTTTAATTTTAACCCAAAAAAGAAAAGAAAAGAAAACATTTTCTAGTTTTGTCTTTTGATTCAATTGATTCGAGTCCACACTCAAAGCAGTTCGTCGTACTTGAACAGCGAAGAAGATCGCTTGGTTGAAAGTGAGAAAACATCAAGGATCTGCTTATCCAAAACCACAAGTATTATTTCAATCAAAGGTTTATTGCTATAAATATCACAAATTGGGTTGGTTTTAAAATTTTTGTTTTTTTGTTGTGCAAGAAAATCATTTTCAAACTGAATTCTTTCCAACAGTATAGTGATACTTCGTTGAATAGATTAGGTTGTGTATTGATTGTCACATCCCAAGATCGGGTTCAAATGTTTTGACCGTGCGAAGTGAAGGTTCGCAAGTGTTTTGACGAACTTGGATTGCCAATCATTTAGACGAACTGGGGGTTCGCCAAGATTCAAGCGAGTTCGGTGTTGGCCAAGGAAGTTTCAGCAAGGGTGTTCGTTGAGCAATAGTGTACACCAAATGAAGTGGTATGGGTTTTCCAGTTTCACTGTGAAGCAGGTTCGCTAATGTATTGACGAGCTAGGGCTTCACTAGTATGTTTGGCGAGCTGGGCTTCACTAGTCTGTGTGGTGAGTTGGGTTGGCCAGGTAAGTTGCTAACTGGGTTCACCGATCAAAGATACATTCAAACTCAAATTAGGAAAAATTGATTTAGTGTATCTAGGAATACTTTACGTGCAAGTAACAACTTTCCTAATTCAGATAGGGTACCCAAAGTCTCTGTTATTAGTTCTATTTATAGCAATCTGGGTAAGTCCTTGTCTTGTTAGGGTTGATTGTCTGTAGAGCTAGGTTCGCATGCTTGTGAGAAATCTGTATGTTCTGTTAGTAATATGTTTGTTTGTTGTGAACCAGCCGAATCATCTTCTAGCAAGGACAAAGGCAAAGCCAAAATCATTTAAGTTCTCCATTTTTGGTGAATGATCGGTAACTGTTAGTTTTTGGGTTTCCAAAGGTATTTTGATTATGATCGCTAATGGCTATAGTTTTCTAAAGGAAACCTTGTTTTCAAAACCCACAAGTAAGATTTCTAAAAAGCTCTATTTTAACCTACGAACTCTATTTTCAAAATTACGATTTTGAAAAGGTGATTGTAAAGCATAGTTTTATGCGATCTTCTAAATGAGATTTTTATAATAAGAATGATTTGAAAGCATGATTTTAATCGTGTTTTTGAAAGGCACATAACGTGTGAGCTTTTTATAAGTAAATGTTTTAGCTCTGCTTTATGCGAGCTCTATGTTTGGCTCTGATTTGTGCAAGCTTTCTACCTGTGTGCTCCTTAGTGAGCTTTCTTATTGGTATACCAATAATGTAAGCACTCACCCATATTAAGCCTAACTTTGCAAGCTCTTTTACAGCATAGGCCTTTGTGAGATTTTATATGTATTATTCTACGTGCTCTTTGTGAGTTAGGTTGGATATAACTTATTCAACGAGACATGTCTTCTGTTTGGCAACCCAGTCGTGTGACCTAAGGCCGATCCTGTTCATGAATTATGTTATGTGTAAGTTGGTCTTGTGACTATTTTAAACTTAGATTCAATTTTGTTTTTGAAAAGCATTATGGCCTCGCAAGATTTTAATGCAAGTTCTTTTTAAAAGAAATTTTTTAAAAGAAAGGATTTCTAAGCATTTTTTTTAAACTATTTTCACAAAAGTATGGTTTTTCGATGCGAATTGGGTCTCGTATGCTCACCTGCAAACTCAGCACGTGAAACGTTTTAAAAACTAAAATTTTCCAAAGGTTTGAAATGTTGTTTTTAAGGCATAATCTAATGGTTTCTGATTATTCACTGAGTTCTCCTTGAACTCACCCACTCCTCTCTTACTTCTCAAGTAAGTAGATTGCGAATAGCATAAGCGAGGTCGATGATCCGACAAGACACCTAATATAGGCAAACCATAAAGATGGGCGATGGGCCTTTGTTATGTTATTTAGAACAAACTATTCATTATTAATGTAACAGGTTATTTTTTAGTGGTGTACGAAATTGTGGTAAAACCCTAAAGTCAAGTGGTTTTAGAAAATGAGGTATCGAGACCTCATTTTTATAAACCAAGCTGTGAAAAGGACTAAAACGAGTCTAATATGTATGGAGTGTTATTAAGGTTGTATTAAATTTTTGTTAAGAAATTTTAATATTTAAATAGTTAATTAATTAAAAAGGACTAAATTATAAAAGCTACACAATTTGAATTCTATTAATTTAATGGATCAATTAGCTTTGAAAAGGTGAATTAATGGACTTGAATGGTAATTATACCATATTTAATGTAAGTGGATATTTATGGATAGGTTGCATGGTAAATTTCATGATTTTAAAAAGGTATAATAGTACTTTAATAATTAAAACTAAAATAAACCAAATCTAAATCATCTTCTTCTTCATTCTTTCATTCAACTGAATAGCTATGGTGTGGGGAGGAAAAAGCATTCGGCCAAGCTAAAATTTTGATGCATGGTATGTGATTTGCTCCCGTTTCTAATAATTTTTTTTTGTTTTTGAGATCGTTGCAACTAGGTTCAGCTAACCCGTACAATTTTAGATGTTAAATGAAGAATTTTATGTGTTAGTTGTTATTTATAAGTATTTTATTAAGTGATTTTTGATGAATTTGCTGATTAGGGACTAAATTATTGAAATAGTAATAGTTTAAGGAATTGATGTGAAATTGTTGCAAAAATGGGCTGAAATGGAGGCTATGAATATTTAAATAGTATGAATTTGCAATAAAAATGGTTAATTTGCATGTTTTAGGCTTAAAGACTAAATTGAATAAAAGTAAAATGTTGGGGGCAATTTTGTAAAAATGTTAAAATGACTAAATTGCATAAAATAAATTGTTTTACTATCTAGATTAATAAATTGAATGAAATTATTAATTTAGATCGAGATTGAGTGGAAAATCGAGGAGAATAGAAAATTACCAAAAAGCTCCTATACTTTGATATTTCTATAATTTAGCCAGGTAAGCTTGTAACTTGATTAAATCAATTAACTATGGTTTTGATTTTTTAATATCTAATTATTTATATATGAATTGGGTTTATTGGCTTGAAGGAAAATGATTAAGACCATAGTTGAAAGACACTATGGCACCATACTAGAAATGAGTAAGACTATGACTGAAAGACGTTATGGCATCACTATTCTATCGAGTAAGACCATGACTGAAAAACGTTATGGCATCACTATTCTATCGAATAAGACCATGACTGAAAGACGTTATGACATCACGATTCTATTGAGTAAGTCCATAGTTGAAAGATGCTATGGCATCACGAATCAAAGGAACAAGACCATGGTTTAAAGACACTATGGCAACGCAATGGAAAAAATGAATAAGACCATGGTTGAAAGACACTGTGGCATCAAGATGAGAATAAATAAGACCATGGTTGAAAGACACCATGGCACACTCCGATCATTTGATATTCAGGTAAAACATTTCAAGTAAGATATGTATTGAAAGTATGAATACGAGTTGAATGTTTGACTAGTATAGTCTGATATTGAATATTAATGCCTTGGTGCAATTATATATTCTTATTATGTCTTTACAAACATTAAATTGTAATGTTGTAATGTCTTTAGAGAATTAAATGGTTACTTGAGTTTTTGCCTAATATTCGATATTATTTCATTTGATTCAACGGGCATGAAAAGGAAAGGTATGTGTTCGAATGAACTATGTCATGAAGTTATAAAAAAGAAAGTAAAGGTATGTATTCGAATGAACTATGTCATGAAATTATGAAAAGGATTAAAATGGAAAGTTTATATGAAAGCATGTTATGTTCATGGAAATGATACATTTAAAAAAAGTATATTCATGTACCATTAGTTCATCTTATGTTAATTCAAGTGAATTACATTTAAATGGACTAGCATGTGTTGTTGATGTGCTTAGGCTTGTGCCAAGCTTGTGATTATTATTAATGTTTATGCTTATGCTTTGTACTTTGTAAATGAAATGGGTAAGAAAAAGGAATGAAATGGTAATTTCATAATTGGGATGTAATATGAGGTTATAAAAGGTTTGATGTGATAAATAATGTACTTATATATGAAAAGCCTACTTATGCTATGGAAGAATTACCTATATCATAGAACAGATCTTTAGCGACGCTTTTTCGTACAAACGCCGCTATAGAACAGACCTTTAGTGGCGCTTTTCACACAAACGCCACTAAAAATATATCTTTAAAAAATAATTTTTTTAAATAATATTTATTTCTATGATAAATATTATATTATGTTTTAAGGATAAATAAAAATATTATTTAAATTAAATTTTCTACGAAAATTTTAACTTTAAAACTAAATATAAAAATTAATGAATTTAAATTTAGAATTTAAAATAATAAATTAATAACACAATTAAAATCCAAAAGTTAGAACTCTTAAGTAAAAATAAAAATTTAGAATCAAAACTAAAATAAATAATACATGTGCAAGGTAATAAAACATACAATGCATTTTCTTAATCAAGTAAATCTTGGTAATAAAAGATATAATGCATTTACTTAATCAAGGAAATCTTGTAATGAACTCAAAGCAATGAGCCTTAGAGAAAAACTTTTAAGCATGGCTTCGAATTTGAACTGCAGATTTGGTGCCTACATGCTCTGCATGAAAATAAGAGTAACTTAAACTATTCAAACCATAGTGAACATGGCAAAGATAAGTAAATCAGTTCAACTCATTGTGCACTTACCTTTTATTTGGCGCCAGCCACGACCATACAATCTTAAAGCTTCAATCAACCCGACCCACCAAACTGTCTATAAAGTCAAGATTCAAGCAAAAAAGCAAATCTGATTCTGAAAAAAAGGAAGAAAATGACTGAGGAACTTTAAAGACCCGAGTCCTGACCAATCAAATGCTGAGCTAAAAATTTGATAATTGAATCAAACCAAAGTCCAAAGAAACTCTAGTAAACTAAACATACTACTCATTGCAGCAGCTCAAATACCTTATGATCTACATCTATTTCAATTGATTAACTTTAATCTTATAGTTGGTCAGGGGAAAAGCTTTTTAAAAAAATTACAATTATTAATCTCTTTACATTGCCATACCAAAAATGAGCCAATCAAATAATATTGCTCGAAAATCAACTATCTAATTATTTATGTATAATTAATTAGTAAAAATAAACAATTCAATGATTATATGCAATAAATTAACAGAAATTAATAATTCAATAATTTATCAACATTCAAATTTATGTGTTTATCACTAACAACTGTAAGGGTTGACTTCCATCAATAACAGATCAGTTTTAGAAGATCAAATAGGAAACTAACCTGACTTTAATAGCAAGAGCGAGCGAAGCTATTTTTCTGAAACTCGTACAGTGGATAGAGAAGGAACGGAAAGACAAAAAAACCCACACCGAGTGGTGACCCCTTGACCTCGTGTGGAAGTAATGACCATCAGTTCCATCAAACATGTTTAGCCCATCTAACACATTATTGGAAGCATGGCTGTATTCATAAAACATCATTCAGATACACAGGTAGATAAGAAAATAAAATTAGCAACTTAACTATAGAATAAAAATGAAAGGGGATATAGCAAACAAATGCTTTCACAACAAGCTGGTCATGAACAATTATACTAGAAATTTTATAGCATTCTAGTCATTTATATATTCTCAATCAATTATGACTTTGCTTCTCTCTTTTAGATTTACTTTTTAGCAACCTTTTAGGAAGCAAAAATCAAATAGACAAACGAATGAGTAAAAGTGACAACCAATAAGAGCCTAAATTCTCATGGCCATATTTGCATCAAGTCTACTGGAAAATGAGCATAAAGCCAAAGCAGGAAAAAAATAAGAGTTCAAGTTCTCATTTCCTGTACAAACAATCCAGGAAATTTTGTTTGCACAAAAAATCTAACAACAAACACAGAAGAGTTTAAGTTTTCATTTTATTTACAAAACAATTAGGCAAAATGTTTGCACAAAAAGTATAACATCAAATATAGCTGAAGGGCATGTTTCTAGAAATTATATTCTCCTGCAGACATAACTATTACCTGTGCACAATATCCATAAGAACAAGTATACCCAACTCATGAGCCTTATCTATCAGTGACTTGAGGTCATCAGGGGTTCCAAAGCGGCTACTAGGTGCAAAGAAGTTTGTCACATGGAACCTGCAAAATATTAAATGCAACTTGTTATAAGTATAAAAGTGTGTCTACTTATATTTGCCACATAGCAGTTAGTACAAGTTTACAAACTTACAAACATACACAGCAACAAATAGATTTGAGCTAATATTACGATGGAAGTAATACCCGAAGCTAGCATAATATGAGTTCTCTTGAATATCCATGATCTGAATAGCATTGTACCCAAGTCTTTTAATACGGGGAAGAACATCATCTCTAAAGTTGGCGTATGTGTTAATCATTGGCTCCTACATCAGAGAGTTGATAATACTAAGAGAATTGTAACAAAGAAAATAAAGATCAAAGGTTCTCCTAGGACAATTTTTCTTTGAATGACAGAATGCATGATCATTAAGTTTTAGCATGTTAGTCATATTCTATACAAGCATGTTAGTCTTATATTATATGCACAAGCCATTATCCACAGTGAGACCGAACATAAGGCTAAAATATTTATTGATGCAAAATCAAATGTTTAACCACCAATGGAATGGAACTACCTAAACGAAGGATAAGGATTAGATGTCAGAATCTTCTTCTGTAAAAACAATTAAAACACACTATACTACTATTTCTGACCTTTTCCAAAACAACCAGGTTTAGAAATTTACTAAAATACATAATTAGTACAATCCAAATGGAAGGACAACCTAATTTCATTTCAACAAATAGCACCAAAAGTATACCATATACACCTACATAGATTTTTTCGAACTTAATTTAATGGGTGTTCTCTTTAAGAGAGCCCACTTTGCCATCAGGATGCAGAATGGTACTAACATTTTGATTTAGAATTTTATAGGCCATTTGAGCTAGCTACCATGTTTGATACTCTTTACTATGTTTAATGCAAGTTTAAAATGTTTCTCTTCTTTCTTCCTTTTCCAATTTGCGAGGAAAATTTGATAATTTAAGTACAAACTATGATGACTTTCCTGTAAAACATATTTTATTAAAAAACTACTGCTTTACTTTAAGTCCTAATGCCTAGTAGGAAGATTTATTCTAACAATTCTAGAAAGAAATAGAATATAAAATAAGATCCCACATATTATAGCATTGAATGAAGATTTTATAGAACTTATGATCCTCCTTCACAATTAGAAAAACCATATGCAACTGAACTTGTGGAAGATTTGACTAACAATTTGCTACATGCTAAGGAAAAGGGAGATGCATACCGGGCTACGCATTCTTTTGAGAAGTAAAATTCAAATACTTAAATTACTTTTTCTAATCGAATCAGCGAATTAAGTCAATAATTGCAGTTTCCAACACTAAACTTCGACTGAACCTTACAATATCCAACTTGAGCTAATTTTAAATCTATTCTGGAAACCCAGAAATAATCAGCAATTAAAGGAAGAAAAACAAAAACAAAATCCTCCTTTCCACAAAGTTGCTAATCGTATGCAGCTAACTTAGATTGTGAGAGAGCAATCTCAAAGTTTCAAGGTCTTCGTATGATTAATTAAGCCATGGATAAAGAGAGCTTACTTACGAATCGAAACCACTGACGAGTTGGAGGGTACAACTAATGAAAACCAGCATGTCGCCAGCGCTGGAGGGCTGACAATCGACGATGGTGATGCTGTGCTGACACCGCTGGAAAGGAAGGCTGGTGAGTTTAGCGATGATGCTCTGAGAGCCTTGGATCACCCTAACCCGTATCCTTCTCCAGAATATGGTTATAGAGCATTACCGGAGTTTACAAATTAATTTTCAGACATTTCATTTCATCAAGCATTCATATTTATAACCAATCAAAATCAAAACATTTATGAGCTAACATTAACCAATTTAACTTCTACAAGTCATTATAACCAGAATCAAATCATCCAAAATTACCAATAGAACCAATGGATAATGTGATCTATCTCCAACAAGCTTCCAACCTAATCGAGCTTCCGATAATCATTTCAAAACATCTAATAGTTATACCTATTACCAATAATAATTCAATTCCAATAATAAAACACACATATATATAATATTCATTACCAAATAGCATTCACTTCTATTAAAATTATACAAAACATAGTTCATACGAACTTACCAGGCTAAATTGCAGAAATAGCAAAATTCAGGGACATTTTGGAATATTTCTATTTTTCTCGAATTTCCACCCAATCTTGATCTAAATTAATATTTCATTCAATTTACTAATTTAAATAATAAAAAAATTCATTTCATGCAATTTGGTCACTTTTGACATTTTTACAAATTTACCCTTAAAGTTTCACATTTGTTCAATTTAGTCCCTAAACCTAAAACATGTAAATTGGTCATTTTTAATGAAAACTCATGCTAATTGAATAATCATATATTTTCCTCCTCCTCCTCTCCATTCCACATCCTTAATGTATATAATATGCTTATATGTAACATTATCTATAATTTCACCATTTATTTATATATTCATTCAAAGCTGTCCACTTGAGTCATAGTAACTAAATTATTTATATCTTGAGCTAAAAAACTCAAAATTGAGATCAGTTAATTTTCTCTGAAACTAGACTCACATATCTTCTTAGCATAAAATTTTAAGAATTTTTTCTTTATACAATAAGTACATTTTACTCTTTAAAGTCATCTATATTCTGTTGTCTGATAGTTCCGACCCTTCTTCACTAAAACTTAATTATCTCCTTGTAAAAAATTTGGATGATATCCCTGTTTATTTCTATTGAAAATAGAATATTTAAGGATTTTAAACATATAAATTATAACCCATAATTATTTTTTACAATTTTTTATTATTTTCCAAAGTCAGAACAAGGGAACCCAAAATCATTCTAACCTTGTCTCACAAAATCTATTATATCTCATGATTTACAACTTCATTACTTACACCGTTTCTTCTATGAGAAACTAGACTCAGTAAGATTTAATTCCATATTTTTTTTCATCTTCTAATTTCATTTCCACAATTTATGGTGATTTTTCAAAGTTAACCTACTGCTGCTGTCCAAAACTGTTTTAGTGCAAGATGTTAATTACTAAGTTTATAACTTCCTTATTCCTTTCTCTATAATATTTCCCATCACTTTCACTTATTTCCCTTCACTAATATATCAAGAAAATAAGACTTTATATAAGAAAACTCTACTATAACATCTTTTCCATGCTATTTCAATAATATCAAACTTAAAAATATATTGAAATCTCAATATTCTTACCTTGTCCTATTGATTTCAATCTTTAGCTTTATTTTCTCTCTCCTCCAGCTTCAATTTCTTGAATCCAACTTGATATTCTAGCTCCCCATAGTCTCCTTGTTATCTTTCTCTCTTGATGGATATAGAAATTCTTTTGATTTCTAGGTGAAAATGGTAAGTTTTTGGAGGAAGGACCAAATTGTAAAGAAAGCAAAACTTTCCTTCTTTCTCTCTTCTCCTCACGTTGGATGCATGGAAGATGATGAGTTGGTTGTTTTTCATCTTTCTTTCCACATATATATACTAAATAAATTAATAATAAAATAATAAAATATCATTTAAAAATCAAATTAAAATATTAATAAACTAATATTTATTTAATTAATTAATCTAAAATATCACCAACATCATCATTGCCTTCTATATTTCTCTCTCGTCTAATTGACCATTTTTCTCTTTATGTTCTTTTAAAATTCCATCCTTGAGTTATCACTTAATTTGGTAAAATTACGATTTAGTCCCTTAAAATTCTTCACCTTTTCAATTTGGTCCTAATTCATCCATTTTCCTTGGTTTCTAGATTATTCTACCCTTAAAATATTTGTACTATTGGTCCTTCAACTTTTTCATATTTACACTTTAACCCCTTAAATTTTGAGTATTTACTCTTGGGCCACAAAACTTTTCTCACTTTTGCGATTTAATCCTTTCTTGAATTAATATGTCATAATGTACTTCTCAATGTTGACATAACTCAAAATTACCCTTTTTATCACTTTATTTCCTTATTTTACTATATCATGAATATTATCTTACTTTCTTACTATAGTAATTTTTTTTGGGTATTACATTTTGACCCTCGAAGGTCAACATTAAACCGTCCTGGTAGAGATTGGCTAGACCGGCCCTGTTCGAAAAGATAAAATTACCAAAGAGCCAGCGAAAAGGAGACGGAAAGAATCGAAGAACTTTAGAGAGAGGGAGAAAGAAGATCTGAGAAAAAGAAAAAAGAGGAGAAAGAAATGAGTTTGAAAAGGGTGAAGAAGCGAAATGCTCATAGACCGCTAAGAAGAGGGGAAAAATTAGGGGTTTCAGCGGGGGAAAATTGGGATAAAAAGGCGCGATTTTTTTAAAAATAAAATGATTTTTTTGTGGCGCCCTAAAAATTAAAGTTCTAATCAGAAACGGCGTCGTTTTATTAAGCTTTAATGCATAGTTCTAGCGTTTTCTGTAAAAAAACGCCACTAAAAATTAGTTTACTTAAGCCAAACGGTGACGTTTTAAATAAATAATTCTAAACTTTTTAAGTAATATTTATAAGAATTATATAAAATTATAAATTTTAGGTTTTTTTGTCTTTTTTGTTTGTATTTTTATTTCATTTCTTATAATTTGGTCTTATATAACCAAAATAATTAATTATAAGTACCTAAATATATATCCATTCATATATATATATATCAATACATTTTTAAATTATTTATTAATTCTATTTAAACTAATATTTAAATATATCAAATGGTTTAGATTAAATTTTTAAAATATATTTTTAAAAAACTAATTAATCTAAACCCAAAACCCTGATCTGACCCTAGAATCCCTAAATCCTAAATCCTAAATCCTTAAATCTTAACCCCTAACCCCTAAACCTTAAATCCTAACCCCCAAATCAATACCCCCTAATCCTTAAAATATCATCTAAAAAAATCCCTAAATCTTTAATAATCATAAAATAGTTAAAATCGATTAAACAATAATTAATAGTTAAAAATTTGGTATAAAGTAGAAATAAACAATATTATCTTTATAAAATTTATTTTTTTATATAAAGTTTGAAATTTATAATATTTTATTTTATTGATAAATGAATAAATTTCTCTAATTAACTGATTTATTATATTCTTTCTCAAATAGATAAATGAAAACAATAAGGACTAATAAGTATATGGGATTTTTTTTATTGAAGTGATAAAAATAGGAATGATAACGAGTCAGGTATATGCATATTTTTGAATGATTTCAATTCAAATTCACAAATTTATTTAAGTATTTAAATGTTATTCATGAATTATTTGAGTATTACTATTCAAATTTGAATTTAAATTAAATAATATTATCTATCGAATATTTGAATCCTAAAAAAACCTATTTTTAATTTTTTATTTTTTTTGGATATTCATATCCACAAAAACCCGAATTTGAATATGGTAAAATTATTTTAATATATATAATCAGAATTGTAAGAATTTAGTAACTACTAGATTCATATATCTGAAATTACATTTGTTATCCGAATAAGCAATGCAGATTTAAATAATGGATATTCAAGATCTCTACCCTCATCCACTTCGAATTCATAGCATATAGCAATTTTAAAATCTGAATCTAACTATTATTCCAACCTAAAAAAAATGTCTTAGATCATCTGAATCCGTAATTCGATTTTTCATCTTTAACTAAAATATTTTTAATTCCATTAACATATGTAAGTGTCCACCAAGCTTTGTTTTTTATTCTATTTATTGATTTTTTTCTATTTCTTTAAGAATTATTGTTTTATGGTTTTAATGTGGTGTTTTATTAATTTTTTCAGATTTTTTTGGTTAATAATTTTTATTTATGTTGAAAAATAGAGGAAAAAATAGTTGACATATATTGTTGGGAACCAAGATAACTTGGTTGAAGAAATGAAAGTAGGAGTGAAAGTGCATTATGAAGAAGCTTACCATCTTTTACAAATTTATTATCTCTTTTACAATTATATATACAAACCAAATCATATACCCAAACCCAAAACAAATTTCTTATTATCTCTTTTACAATTATATAAGAACATATTTAAAATATAAATTAAAAAACTAATTAATCTAAACCCAATACCGTAACCCAACCCCTAAATCCCTAGTTAAACCCTAAATCCCTAAATCCCTAACTCCTAACCCCTAATGTCCAACCCCGGTCCTAACCCGTAAACATTAAATCTCAGCCCTTAAACCATAATCCCTAAATTCATATATATGTACTCCTGATCAATTATAATAACCTTAAAATAGTAACCCCTAAACCGACCTAAAATCTTAAATTAATAATCATATATATACCCTAAACCTAAAACCCTAAATTAACTATAGTGATAATTAATTAATTCAATATTTTAAATTTAAATTAATACTATCTCTTTTACGATTAAATAAGAAATTTTTTAATATATAAATTAAAAAACAATCAGTAATCATGTACCCAAAAAACTTTAAAATTATTTTAAATAATAGTATTTTAATTTTTCCATGTGTTTTATTTCAAATTATTTCTACGTGTTATTTTTTTCTAAAGATTTTAAATATTCAATTAGAAATAAGTTGAATTTTCTTTAATTAATATAAATAATAAACCAATTAAGATAAAATATTTTTTTGCGGCGCTTTCATAAAAAAGACGCTAAAAACCCGAGCATTACCGGTGCTTTTTAAAAAATGCCGCTAAAGCCCCGAGCATTGGTGGCGCTTTTCTAAAAACGCCACTAAAACCCTGAGCATTAGCGGCGCTTTTCTAAAAATGCCGGTAAAACCCCGAGCATTAGCGGTGCTTAATCATAAACGCCCCTAAAACCCCAAGCATTAGCGGCGCTTTATCAAAAACGCCACTAAAATCCCAAGCATTAGCGGTGCTTTTTTAAAAATGCTGCTAAAACCCACAGCATTAGTGGCGCTACTCCAAAAACGCCACTATCACCAAACGACGCCGTTGGGTTTGGTTTTTTGCGGAGTTTTCCCAAAAAACGCCGCTAATGCTTTTTTTTAGCGGCGTTTTCTTAAAAATGCCGGTAATGCACAATCTTTAGCAGCGATTTCCATAAAGTGCCGCTAATGCTCGATTTTTACCGGTGTTTTTTGTCCAAATGCCGCTAAAAGTGCCGCTAAAAGCCTGTTTTGGTGTAGTGACTAACTCGTAAAATGATAATGTTGTTTAAGCTTATGCTATACATTTGGTATGGAAGGGAAAGTAAGTAAATAGAACGGTTCATAATATTATGAAAAGGTTGATGATTATGTTTTACGAATTATAAATTCCAATTTGTTATATATGAAAAGTATATGTGATGTTATTAAATATACTCAATTGTGAGTTGAATGGTGTTCAATAGGTATATACTAAGTTTAAAATATTAGTGTTGAATCATGTTTAATCTATGTATTATAGTATTGAAGTGATAAGTTATGTTTCATATTCTACGAGCTTACTAAGCATTTATTGCTTACGTAGTTTTCTTTATCTTACTTTACAGGTTACCGGAAGCTCGATCGGGTTGGAAGCTCGTCAGAGATCTATCACACTATCCAGTGATTATATTGGTAGATTATTATGTCTTGATCAAGGTTATAATGGCATGTATAGGTGGATTTGTGTATAAATAATCTAGTGGTTGTTTTGGTATGTATAAGTATCATTCTAGTTAATTTATTTATGGTATCTTGATGGTTGGTGTTAATATGGTTAAGTTGATACTTGATTTTATGACTAAAGAGGTAAGTTTGGCATGTTTGCAATATGGTTAATTATGGTGCTTGAATATGAAATTTAGTTAATTGTGTTTGTATGAAAAATGACCAATTAGGTATATGTTGGTGTAGTTCAATGTGGTCGATTATGGTATAACTTGGTATGGAATTAAGCTAAATATATATGAATGAGTTATGATCAAATATGTATAAGTTTAGGTACATGTGTGTTTGAGATGCATGAGAATAATGGTTCAAATGGTAAGTTATATTGACATGGTATAAGTCAATTATGGTATGTTTTAAAATGGTAGCAAGGTGACCAACTATGCATATGTTTGGTTAAGTTGAATGCTTGCTTTTAAGGTGTCTTATATGGCATATTGGATGAATGAAATTTGGTCATTCGAATTGGTTTTATTATGCATGTTTTAGGTATGTTTTAATGTTTGATTGTGTGTGCAAATGGCTTGTAGGTGTGTACTTGAATTGGGTGAAAGAAATGGCATGAATTTGGCCTATTTCTTTTCCACACGGCCTAAGACATGGGCATGTGTCTCTGCCGTGTGTGACACATGGCCATGCAACACGGTCGTGTGTCCCTTGTAAGTTTCAAAGGGTAGCAAGTTAGGCAGTTACACAGCCTGAGACACGAACGTATGTCTCAACCGTTTGAGGCACACGACCGTGTGACCCCTGCAATATGAAATTTTCTATCTTTTTTTATAAAGTTCTAAATATTTCCAATTTAGTCCCGAATTGTTTCATAAGTATTTCTTGGGCCTCGAAGGCTCGATTAAGGGATGATACGCATGTATATTGAATGGACTTTGATATGTTTAATGAAATGATTGGAAATGTATGTTTTTAAGTTATAGTTTTACGGTAATGCTTCGTAACCCTATTTCGACGATGGATACGGGTTAAGGGTGTTACAGTTAATTGGTTTTCGAATTATTTTCTTAGTATAAAAGTACAATATGCTATGTTATCAAGTTTACTCTCTTTCTACAAAATTTTTATGGATTTTGACTTCTGATTTATAAGTAATAAATATATGATATTCATGCACATCTATTTGTAAATTACTTGCATATGCTTATAGTGTTAGTATTATTACATGCAAAACCCTAGATATATTTACCATATTTACATGCATACCCTTCGCTTTGCAAACCCTTACATGTGTGTGAAGCCATGAATTTATGCGAACCTTGTTTAACTGTGATAGTCTTTTGCATGCATGTTTTCCTTATTTGTGAAGTCTGATAATTAATGAATCTACGATGCATGAGCAATTTAGGTGTTAAGTGAATTATTAGTTTTTTTGTGAACTTAAGATTTAAAAATCATTGTATACGAGTTGTTTCGTTTTGCGAACTCATGTTTTGTGCAAGCCTATATTAATCTATGAACCCATTTTTGTGTATTGGACTGTGATCTCTTGTGATAATAAGGCATGCGAGCTATGTCTAATTGTGATGTGAAGCCTTTAAATGTGATACAAACCTGTAAATATTTCTTATTTTTTGGAATTATTATTTCAAGTAGTAGTTAACTATGATGTGTTTTGCATGTGAACCCCTATGTTTTATGTGTGTGTTTTTATCTACTTTGTTGATGATTAACACTATGTTCGCTTGCTGTAACACCCCGTACCCGAGACCGTTGCCGGAGTCGAACGCGAGGTGTTAACAGACTTAATTACTTTGTTTTCACAGTCCATTAAAAAATTTCCAGACAGGCTGGCTAACCGCGTCACTGTCGTCTTAAAAATCATATCTCGAGTTAAAAAACTCGAAAACTGATTCTGTAAATTTTCTCTGAAATTAGACTCATATATCCATCTGTGGATTTATTTCTAGAATTTTTGGTCGGGCCAATTGGTACAGTTTATTAGTTAAAGTCTCCCCTGATTCTGGGTTCGACTACTCTGACCTTCATGTATTCTGACTTGGATATCTCCCTGTACAGAGCTTCAATACTCATTCTGTTTGTTTCTAATGAAACTAGACTCAAAGGGGAATCCATACATATAAGGAATGACTTCTAATTATCTCTGGATAATTTATGGTGAATTTTCAAAGTCGAAACAGGAGATCCAGAAACCGTTCTGGCCCTATTTCACGAGAACTTTAATATCTCTTAATATACTGTTCATATGATTGTTTCGTTACTTTCATATGAAAGTAGATTCATCAAGGTTCGATTACATAATTTATTCACTATTTAATTCCATTCCTACAAATTTTAGTGATTTTTCAAATCCACACCACTGCTGCTGTCAGCATCTGTTTTCAAGGTAAACTTTACCTATTTCGTGGTTACCATGGACCAACTAGGGTTTTGTCATACATAGGTCCACATATGATCATATTTAGCCATTTCAATGGCTGATCATTTGCCCAACACTTCTATTTCAATCCATAGTCACATCATGAAACCATATATATATATACATAAACACAAATGGTCTAATGCCATACTCCACTTCTACGAGCCATTTTCGCATGGCTGTACACACATACATCACAAAAAGTACTTAAAAACAACAAGGGGTAGTCCTATACATGCCATATCCAGAGTTCAACTAAAAGAGTACCAAAAGGGCTTTGATAGTGTGGATGACTTCGACTTCGATGATCCCGAATCCGATAGCTAACGAACAAAATCTATAAAACAGAGAGCCAAAGCAACGGGGTAAGCATTTTAAAGCTTAGTAAGTTTCAAGTAATGAAATCGGCTTTGACTAAAGTATTACATTCACATAGCTAAATGAATCACTTTATTAATACACATTCTCATAATCATACTTACTTCACACTTCATCAACATATACACACACAAGGTATCAACTTATCTAAAAGCCGAAAGTTCGTTAGTCGATTGAACGAATACTATTTAAAACGAATCGACTTTTCCGAAGCACATGCAAACATACCTTATCGTTTGGGTTTGTCGAGCGTATTAATTGAATTTATTACAGCACAAAACGCTCACATTCAAACCCAAGTTTCTTCGGAATTTAGCCGGATATAACCACAAGCACAATTGCCTTCGGGTCTTAACCCGGGTATAGCAACTCGCACGAATGCCTTCGGGTCTTAGCCCGGATATATCATCTCGCACAAATGCCTTCGGGTCTTAGCCCGGATATATCAACTTGCACAAATGCCTTCGGATCTTAGCCCGGATATATCAACTTGCACAAATGCCTTCGGGTCTTAGCCCGGATAAAATCACTAGCATAAATGCCTTCGGGACTTAGCCCGGATGTATTCAAATGCTCATGCACACATATATCAATAATCATAACACATCCATATCTTATTTTCGTTACTAAGGCTCAAACACAAACATTTATTAAACCTTTCCAATTTCGGCTCAATAGCCACACACGAAGAGTATGATTTCAATTGGCTTTATAACATAGTCTCTATGCACATTCGGCTATCTGTCATAGTATGACTAATCATTTCAATATAATTCAAGTAGGGTCATTACTCGAAGACTTACCTCGGATGTTGTCGAACGACTTCAATGGCTATTCAATTACTTTTTCCTTCCCTTTATCGGATTTAGTTCCCCTTTGCTCTTGAGCTTAAGTTCAACAAATTTTAAAATAGTCATTAATCGACTATTCAAGTATTACTTTCAAAATATAATACATATAGATTCGACTTTCACACACATAGATTATAGTAAGCTTTATAAAAATCAATAAATAATTCACTAGCAAATTTTCATTAATGTTTACAATATAATTACAATTTCCCGATAAGCTGAATTCCTGAGCAACAGTCACTAAAGTTTTTATAACTGGAGCTACGAAACTCCAAATCAATTGCCGTAAATTTTCCTTGACAGAAGACTCATTTATCTATTATCCATAAAAATTTAAAAATTTTTAGTTTAGCCCATCAATACCAGATTTTTCTTAAAGTTCACCTTGTTTCACTGTTTGACTAAACTGACTATCCTTCACTACGAATCAAATTTCTCATTGTACAGAATTCAAAATATGTTCTTGTTTATTTCATTTGAAACTAGACTCATTAAGGAGTCTAAGCACATAAATTTTATCTTAGGGCCATTTTTGTACAATTTACACTGATTTTATAAAAACAGGACAGGGAATCTAGTAGTCATTTTGACTCAGCCCCACAATACTTCAAATATCTCAAGATCGGTAACTCTTTTGTTTTTATAGTTTCTTTTGTAAGAAACTAGACTCTTCAAGCTTTAATGACATAATTTACTCAGCTTCTAATTCAACTCCTACAAATTATGGCGATTTTCCAAAATCACCTTACTGCTGCTGTCCCCAAGCAGATTATTACCAAATCAAATGCTAACATTTGCATTTCACCTTAGTAGCTAGCTTAGCAAACCTTAATTAAACATATAATTCACACATATCACATTCCAAGCATTCACTCTATTCTATCACTTAAGGTACAAACATTACTCAATAACTTCCTAATTCAAATTCGGCAACTACACCATGACCATCTTAACTCGTTTCTCATCTTGCTAACAAAAACATAGTAAAGCAAATCTTCATACACAATGGTTATCAATTCATCCATTCACTAGGGACATAACCTAATGTTCAATAACAACCCCTCCTTTATCAAGTACACATTCGGCCTTGGTACCTAATAAGGTAGTCGATTCCTTTCCCTTTAGCACCCATTGCTCACATATGATTATTTGTATAGTTCAAACACTCATCTATCTTTGCTCATCTAAATTTAACATGGAACAACAAAATTCACCATTGTCAAATACCATAGCCGAAAGCCCTAGTCCATAACACAAATCAAAGTTTCTACATGGGTTACCAAAGTAGCTTGATATCTTACTCAAGATTAACCAAAATTTCATGAACTAATATAAATTTCTTACCTTGCTATTAGCCTAGGATGACCGAATGCCTCCCTCCCAACTTCCTCTTTACAATCGGCCAAGAAAAACCAAGGATACAAGCTTTGTTTTCATTACTTTTTCTTTTTTATTCTTTCTTTTATTTATTTCCTTTCTTTTGCATAAAATAATGGCCATTTAATTAAGATTTAGTACATATTATATATATGTGACCATCATGGCCGGCCACCACTTATAAAAAAAGGGGTATTTGACATGCAAGTACAATTATTTGCAACATGCATAAATGGGCCACTTTACATTAGCCTAGCACATTTCTAATTTTCTCACATAAGTCCCATTTAATAAAATTCACTTACAATTAACAAAATTCAAACATGAAATTTTCACACATGCATATATACATATAAGAAACATCAAATATGACGGTCAATTATTTTTACGACTCGGTTTAGCGGTCCCGAAACCACTTCCCGACTAAGGTCAATTTTGGGCTGTCACAACTCTCCCCCACTTAAGAAATTTTCGTCCCCGAAAAGCTTACCGGTAAATAGGTTTGGGTATCGTTCTTTCATCGAGCTCTCGGTTTCCCAAGTAGCTTCCTCGATCCCGTGTTTGAGCCATAACACCTTTACTAACGGAACCCTTTTGTTTCGCAACTCCTTCACTTCACGAGCTAGGATACGCATCGGTTCTTCTTCATAACTCATATCGGCTTGAATTTCAACCTCTGATGGGCTAATTATGTGCGATGGATCAGATCGATAGCGTCGAAGCATCGAAACATGAAAGACGTCGTGAATCCTTTCAAGCTCAGGGGGCAAAATCAATCTATACGCAACCGGACCAACTCGTTCGGAGATTTCGTACGGCCCAATGAATCTCGGACTCAACTTGCCCTTACGGCCAAATCTGAGTACCTTTTTCCAAGGCGAAACTTTAAGAAACACTTTATCTCCCACCTGATATTCAATGTCTTTTCGTTTCAAATCCGCATACGATTTCTGACGATCTGTGGCTGTCTTCAGACTTTCACGAATTATTTTTACTTTCTGTTCGACATCTTTAATCAAATCAACTCCGAAAATTTTACTTTCACCGAGCTCGGTCCAAAACAATGGTGTACGACATTTACGACCGTACAAAGCCTCGTAAGGTGCCATCTTAATACTTGATTGAAAACTATTGTTGTAAGCGAATTCAATCAAAGGTAAATATCGTTCCCATGAACTACTGAACTCGAGGATGCAACATCTCAACATATCCTCAAGTATCTGAATTATCCGCTCGGATTGACCATCGGTTTGGGGGTGAAAAGCAGTGCTAAAATGCAGCTTGGTACCCAAAGCTTCTTGCAATTTCTTCCAAAATCGTGAGGTGAATCTCGGATCTCTATCCGACACGATAGAAATAGGTACCCCGTGTAATCTCACAATCTGAGAAACGTACAATTCAGCTAGTCTATCCAATGAAAAATCCGTACGCACGGGGATAAAGTGAGCCGACTTAGTCAGTCTATCGACAACAACCCAAATCGCATCCTTCTTACTTGCTGACAATGGCAGTCCAGACACAAAGTCCATTGTGACTCGATCCCATTTCCACTCGGGTATCATGATCGGCTGAAGTAATCCTAAAGGCACTTGATGTTCCGCCTTCACTTGTTGACATATTAAACATCTTGAAACAAAGTCGGAGATGTCTCGTTTCATACCATGCCACCAAAACTGACGTTTCAAATCGTTGTACATTTTCGTACTCCCCGGGTGAATTGACATTCGGCTACAATGGGCTTCGTTTAGAATCATCGAAATGAGCTCTGAATTTCTTGGAACACACAACCGACTTCTGAACCTCAAACAATCGTCATCATCAATTTGAAATTCGGATTCCATATTCGGAACACATTCAGCCCATTTTGCAACCAATTCATCGTTGACTTTCTGAGCTTCACGAATTTGACGAAAATAATGGTTTGGCCTCTAATTCAGCTACTAACACATTGTCGGGTAGAACAGACAAGTGCACATTCATCGCTCGTAAAGTAAATAGTGATTTCCAGCTTAAGGCGTCCGCAACCACATTAGCCTTTCCCGGGTGGTAATCAATGACAAGCTCGTAATCTTTCAACAACTCAAGCCAACGTCTTTGTCGCAGATTTAAGTCTCTTTGAGTCATCAAATATTTGAGACTTTTGTGATCCGAAAATACATGGCACTTTTCACCAAATAAGTAATGTCGCCATATTTTTAAAGCGAATACGATGGCAGCTAGTTCGAGATCATGGGTCGGATAATTTTTCTCATGTGGCTTTAATTGTCTCAACGCATAGGCCACCACTCGACCTTCTTGCATCAATACGCAACCCAACCCAAGTAGGGATGCGTCACTATAAATGACAAACTCTTTGCCTGATTCGGGTTGCACTAAAATTGGAGCTTCAGTCAAATAAGTTTTCAGTTGATCGAAACTTTTCTGACATTTCTCCGTCCATTCGAACTTAACATCCTTTTGAAGTAGCTTCGTCATTGGTGTGGCTATCATCGAGAAACCCTTTACGAACCGTCTGTAGTAACCGGCAAGTCCCAAAAAGCTCCGAACCTCAGTAATATTTCTCGGAGGCTTCCAGTTAAGTATGGCTGAAATTTTGCTTGGATCAACTCGAATACCCGATGCAGATACCACATGAGCCAAAAAGCTAACCTCTCCTAACCAGAACTCACACTTACTGAATTTAGCATATAACTGCTTATCCCGCAAAATTTGCAACACTAGTCTCAGGTGCTCAGCATGTTCGGTCTCATCTCTTGAATAGACCAAGATATCATCAATGAACACAACTACGAACCGATCCAAATATGGTCTGAAGATCCGATTCATCAAATCCATGAATACCGCAGGGGCATTAGTGAGCCCAAATGGCATCACTAAGAACTCGTAGTGACCATATCTCGTTCTGAAGGCAGTTTTGGGTATGTCCGAATCTCGAATTCGCAACTGATAATAGCCCGATCTCAAATCTATTTTTGAGGACACTGAGGCTCCCTTCAGTTGGTCGAACAAATCATCGATACGCGGTAACGGATATTTGTTCTTTATTGTCACTTTATTCAGCTGACGATAGTCAATGCACAACCTCATGGTTCCGTGCTTCTTTTTTACGAACAATACTGGTGCACCCTAAGGTGAGAAACTTGGTCGGGCGAAACCTCTATCCGTCAATTCTTGCAACTGAGCTTTCAACTCTTTTAACTCGGTTGGTGCCATACGATACGGAGCTATCAAAATCGGCGTAGTCCCAGGTACAAGCTCAATACCAAACTCTATCTCCCGAACAGGTGGTAAACCCGGTAATTCTTCAGGAAAAACATCCGGGTATTCACAAACCACCGGCATAGATTCGGGTTTCTTTTCTAATTCTTTGTCATCAATTACATACGCAAGGTATGCTTCGCACCCTTTTCTTACATATTTCTGGGCCAACATTGAGGATATTACAGCTGGCAACCCCTTTAAGTCCGTAGACTCAACTCGGATTATCTCGTTATTTGCGCACATCAAATCAATAGTCTTGCTTTTGCAATTCACAACTGCATCATGCGTGGTCAGCCAATCCAAACCAAGAATAACATCAAATTCATCAAACGGCAAAAGCATCAAGTCCGCCGGAAAACAGGAACCTCAAATTACTAGGGGACATTTCTTACACACTTTGTCGACAAGCACGTAACGACCCAAGGGATTTGATACCCGAATTACGAACTCAGTAGACTCAATAGGTAAAGTCTTACTGGATGCTAAGGTTTCACATATGTAAGAATGAGTAGAACCGGGGTCAATCAAAGCAATTACATTAGTATCAAAGAGAGTAAAAGTACCGGTAATAACATCAGGCGAAGAAGCATCCTCGCGGGCACGTATAGCATAAGCTCTGGCAGGCGCACGAGCCTCGAATCTGGTCGTAGCATCTCTAGATCCTCTCTGACCACCACTAGCATTGCCCGTATTTCTAGATGGTCTACCTCGAGCAGTGGTAGCACCCGGTTTCCCACTCTGATTTACATTTTGTTCAGACAACCTCGGGCAATCTTTAATGAAGTGGTCAACTGATCCGCACTTGTAACAGGAGCGGTCATGGGATCTACAACTCCCCGAATGCCATTTACCGCAATATCGACATTCCGTTCTGTCTCGACGTTCATTCCCAACACTGGCGACCGAAGTGCCTCGTGTACCCACAGGGGGTCGATCACGATCTCGTCTAAAAAGGCCCGAAGTGCCTCTAGACCGGCCCACATCATCTCGAAATTTCTTCGATGCCTGTTGAAGAGACTTTCCCGAGGATCTTTTACGAAACTCTTCAGTTCCCACATCAACTTTTTGTTTTTCTTTTCTAAGCTCTTCGGCTTTACAAGCTCGCTCGACAAGTACTACGAACTCTCGTATTTCAAGAATGCCAACGAACATTTTTATATCTTCATTCAGCCCATCCTCGAAGCGTTTACACATGATAGCCTCGGACGAAACACATTCCCGAGCGTATCTACTAAGTCTAACAAATTTTCGCTCGTAATCAGTGACTGACATAGAACCTTGCTTAAGCTCAAGAAATTCCTTCCGTTTTTTATCAACAAATCTCTGACTGATATACTTTTTCCGAAACTCAGTTTGGAAAAACTCCCAAGTTACTTTCTCTCGGGGTACAACAGAAGTCAGAGTACTCCACCAATAGTAGGCAGAATAGCGTAGCAAGGAGATAGTACACTTTAGGCATTCATCGGGTGTACAAGATAGCTCATCGAGTACCCGGATAGTGTTGTCCAACCAAAATTCAGCTTGCTCGGCGTCGTCGCTATCCGTAGCTTTAAATTCAGTAGCCCCATGTTTTCGGATTCTGTCAACTGGGGGATTATTTGACCTTATCTGGTCAATTTCCGGAGGTAGTGTAGGTGCGGGGGTTGTATTAGTCGGGAATGAAGGTTGTGGAACAGCCG
This sequence comes from Gossypium hirsutum, assembly GCF_007990345.1. Classification (NCBI taxonomy): domain Eukaryota; kingdom Viridiplantae; phylum Streptophyta; class Magnoliopsida; order Malvales; family Malvaceae; genus Gossypium; species Gossypium hirsutum. The sequence continues at coordinate 44,479,086 of NC_053437.1, forward strand.
TATTAGTTCGAATGTATTGGTTGAACCAATCATTCATCACGCTATAGAAAGCTTGTCTAGCTTCATCATTCGGATTACTAGCATTAGGTTGAGAGTCCGCCGGCGCTGTCCCTTGTGCGGGAGCAGGCGCTACACTCTCAAGATCATCAGCTACCGCTCGGTCGGGATCGGGATCCATTACTATAAATAAACACATTTGCAAATGTCAGAAATCGCCACACTATCAATTAATCACATAAAATGGCATGTATAGCTAGACCCAACGCATTACGGTAGTCCTAGAATCGACTAAACCGTAGCTCTGATACCAATAAAATTGTAACACCCCATACCCGAGACCGTTGCCGGAGTCGAACGCGAGGTGTTAACAGACTTAATTACTTTGTTTTCACAGTCCATTAAAAAATTTCCAGACAGGCTGGCTAACCGCGTCACTGTCGCCTTAAAAATCATATCTCGAGTTCAAAAACTCGAAAACTGATTCCGTAAATTTTCCCCGAAATTAGACTCATATATCCATCTTTGGATTTATTTCTAGAATTTTTGGTCTGGCCAATTGGTACAGTTTATTAGTTAAAGTCTCCCCTAATTCTGGGTTCGACTACTCTGACCTTCATGTATTCTGACTTGGATATCTCCCTGTACAGAGTTTCAATACTCATGCCGTTTGTTTCTAATGAAACTAGACTCAAAGGGGAATCCATACATATAATTAATGACTTCTAATTATCTCTGGATAATTTATGGTGAATTTTCAAAGTCGAAATAGGAGATCCAGAAACCGTTCTGTCCCTGTTTCACGAGAACTTTAATATATATTAATATACTATTCATATGATTGTTTCGTTACTTTCATATGAAAGTAGATTCATCAAGGTTCGATTACATAATTTATTCACTATTTAATTTCATTCCTACAAATTTTAGTGATTTTTCAAATCCACACCACTGCTGCTGTCAGCATTTGTTTTCAAGGTAAACTTTACCTATTTCGTGGTTACCATGGACCAACTAGGGTTTTGTCATACATAGGTCCACATATGATCATATTTAGCCATTCCAATGGCTGACCATTTGCCCAACACTTCTATTTCAATCCATAGTCACATCATGAAACCATATATATATACATAAACACAAATGGTCTAATGCCATACTCCACTTCTACGAGCCATTTTCGCATGGCTGTACACACATACATCACAAAAAGTACTTAAAAACAACAAGGGGTAGTCCTATACATGCCATATCCAGAGTTCAACTAAAAGAGTACCAAAAGGGCTTTGATAGTGTGGATGACTTCGACTTCGATGATCCCGAATCCGATAGCTAACGAACAAAATCTATAAAACAGAGAGCCAAAGCAACGGGGTAAGCATTTTAAAGCTTAGTAAGTTTCAAGTAATGAAATCGGCTTTGACTAAAGTATTACATTCACATAGCTAAATGAATCACTTTATTAATACACATTCTCATAATCATACTTACTTCACACTTCATCAACATATACACACACAAGGTATCAACTTATCTAAAAGCCGAAAGTTCGTTAGTCGATTGAACAAATACTATTTAAAACGAATCGAATTTTCCGAAGCACATGCAAACATACCTTATCATTTGGGTTTGTCGAGCGTATTAATTGAATTTATTACAGCACAAAACGCTCACATTCAAACCCAAGTTTCTTCGGAATTTAGCCGGATATAACCACAAGCACAATTGCCTTCGGGTCTTAACCCGGGTATAGCAACTCGCACGAATGCCTTCGGGTCTTAGCCCGGATATATCATCTCGCACAAATGCCTTCGGGTCTTAGCCCGGATATATCAACTTGCACAAATGCCTTCGGGTCTTAGCCCGGATATATCAACTTGCACAAATGCCTTCGGGTCTTAGCCCGGATAAAATCACTAGCATAAATGCCTTCGGGACTTAGCCCGGATGTATTCAAATGCTCACGCACACATATATCAATAATCATAACACATCCATATCTTATTTTCGTTACTAAGGCTCAAACACAAACATTTATTAAACCTTTCCAATTTCGGCTCAATAGCCACACACGAAGAGTATGATTTCAATTGGCTTTATAACATAGTCTCTATGCACATTCGGCTATCTGTCATAGTATGACTAATCATTTCAATATAATTCAAGTAGGGTCATTACTCGAAGACTTACCTCGGATGTTGTCGAACGACTTCAATGGCTATTCAATTACTTTTTCCTTCCCTTTATCGGATTTAGTTCCCCTTTGCTCTTGAGCTTAAGTTCAACAAATTTTAAAATAGTCATTAATCGACTATTCAAGTATTACTTTCAAAATATAATACATATAGATTCGACTTTCACACACATAGATTATAGTAAGCTTTATAAAAATCAATAAATAATTCATTAGCAAATTTTCATTAATGTTTACAATATAATTACAATTTCCCGATAAGCTGACTTCCTGAGCAACAGTCACTAAAGTTTTTATAACTGGAGCTACGAAACTTCAAATCAATTGCCGTAAATTTTCCTTGACAGAAGACTCATTTATCTATTATCCATAAAAATTTCAAAATTTTTAGTTTAGCCCATCAATACCAGATTTTTCTTAAAGTTCACCTTGTTTCACTGTTTGACTAAACTGACTATCCTTCACTACGAATCAAATTTCTCATTGTACAGAATTCAAAATATGTTCTTGTTTATTTCCTTTGAAACTAGACTCATTAAGGAGTCTAAGCACATAAATTTTATCTTAGGGCCATTTTTGTACAATTTACACTGATTTTATAAAAACAGGACAGGGAATCTAGTAGTCATTTTGACTCAGCCCCACAATACTTCAAATATCTCAAGATCGGTAACTCTTTTGTTTTTATAGTTTCTTTTGTAAGAAACTAGACTCTTCAAGCTTTAATGACATAATTTACTCAGCTTCTAATTCAACTCCTACAAATTATGGCGATTTTCCAAAATCACCTTACTGCTGCTGTTCCCAAGCAGATTATTACCAAATCAAATGCTAACATTTGCATTTCACCTTAGTAGCTAGCTTAGCAAACCTTAATTAAACATATAATTCACACATATCACATTCCAAGCATTCACTCTATTCTATCACTTAAGGTACAAACATTACTCAATAACTTCCTAATTCAAATTCGGCAACTACACCATGACCATCTTAACTCGTTTCTCATCTTGCTAACAAAAACATAGTAAAGCAAATCTTCATACACAATGGTTATCAATTCATCCATTCACTAGGGACATAACCTAATGTTCAATAACAACCCCTCCTTTATCAAGTACACATTCGGCCTTGGTACCTAATAAGGTAGTCGATTCCTTTCCCTTTAGCACCCATTGCTCACATATGATTATTTGTATAGTTCAAACACTCATCTATCTTTGCTCATCTAAATTTAACATGGAACAACAAAATTCACCATTGTCAAATACCATAGCCGAAAGCCCTAGTCCATAACACAAATCAAAGTTTCTACATGGGTTACCAAAGTAGCTTGATATCTTACTCAAGATTAACCAAAATTTCATGAACTAATATAAATTTCTTACCTTGCTATTAGCCTAGGATGACCGAATGCCTCCCTCCCAACTTCCTCTTTACAATCGGCCAAGAAAAACCAAGGATACAAGCTTTGTTTTCATTACTTTTTCTTTTTTATTCTTTCTTTTATTTATTTCCTTTCTTTTGCATAAAATAATGGCCATTTAATTAAGATTTAGTACATATTATATATATGTGACCATCATGGCCGGCCACCACTTATAAAAAAAGGGGTATTTGACATGCAAGTACAATTATTTGCAACATGCATAAATGGGCCACTTTACATTAGCCTAGCACATTTCTAATTTTCTCACATAAGTCCCATTTAATAAAATTCACTTACAATTAACAAAATTCAAACATGAAATTTTCACACATGCATATATACATATAAGAAACATCAAATATGACGGTCAATTATTTTTACGACTCGGTTTAGCGGTCCCGAAACCACTTCCCGACTAGGGTCAATTTTGGGCTGTCACACTTGCTATATATAATTGGTGTGTTACAGGTTAGGTTTAAAGTTAACGGTGAGTCACTTCGGTGGATAATGTGGCACGTTGAATTCGGGTCAGACCTTCCTAGCCGAGTTTGGGGTGTTACATTGATGCAAAATGGTAAGGTGATTGCATATGCATATCAACAATTAAAACCACTTGAACACAATTACCTGACGCATGATTTAGAGTTTGTTGTCATGTTTGCGTTAAAGATCTAGAGGCACTACCAATATGGACAAAAGTGTCATATTTATACCGATCACAAGAGTCTCAAATACCTCCTATCCCAAAAGGAGTTGTATTTGAGACAACTTTTTTGGGCTGAGCTGTTGAAAGACTACAATTGTGTGATTGATTTTCATCTTGGAAAAGCAAATGTTGTAGCTGATGCTTTGAGTAGGAAGGTAGCGATTGAATTGTGAGCAATGTTTGCTCAGCTCAGTATTGGCAATGATGGCAGCCTGTTAGCTGAATTGAGAATCAAACCCATGTTCTTTAAGTAGATAAAAGAGGCACAACTTATTGATGCTAAGTTGTCTGAGAAAATGGAGCTAGTCCAGTAAGGTATTGTCGAAAATTTAAGCATAGATGAAAATGATTGTCTTAGGTTCCGTAATTAGATCTATGTTTCTAATGTTGCTGAATTGAAAAAATTGATTTTACATGAGGCTCAGATAACCCCTTTTTTATACATCCTGGTGGTGCTAAAATGCATCGTGACTTGCGAGAATCATTTTGGTGGCTCGAAATGAAAAAGGAAATCGTTGGATATGCCACTAAATTTCTAACTTGTCAATGGATGAAGACCAATCATCAAGTTCCCATTGGTTTGTTACAAGTTATCTCTATTCTAGAATGGAGATAAGAACAAATCATAATGGATTTCGTAGTTGGTTTGCCAACTGTACTGAATAAAAGAAATGCCATTTAGGTAATAGCTGATCGACTAATGAAGTTCTCATTTTCTAGCAGTGAGAACTGATTGGACACTTCAAAAGCTAGCTGAAGTTTATATTCACAAGATAGTTAGACTTTATGGCGTGCCTTTGTCTATTATCTTCACCCAAGACCCTCATTTTACCTCGAGATTATGGAAACAATTGCATGAATCTTTATATATGAGATTGAAATTCAACAGAGCTTTCCATCCTTAGTCTGATGGTTAATCAGAATAAGTAATTCAGATATTGGAAAAAATGCTCCAAGCATGTGTTATTAATTTTGAATCTGGCTAAGAAAGTTATTTGCACTGGTCAAATCCGTGTATACTAACAATTTTTAGTCGAGTATTCAAATGGCTCCATATGAAGCTTTATATGTTCTTAGGTGTAGAATGCTTATTTGTTGGTCAAAATTGAGTGAAAGGGGAATTGTCAGACTGAATATGATTCAAGAAATTGAAAGCATAGTAAAGTTGATCAGGGATAGGTTGAAAGCAACATCTGATAGGCAAAAATCATATGTTGATTGGAACTGGAGAGATATCGAGTATTAGGTGGTTGATAAAGTGTTCCTGAAAGTTTCCCTATGGAAGAAAGTCTTACGTTTCGGCTATAAAGGAAAATTGAGTCCCAGGTATGACAGGCCATATGAAATCATTGAGAAAGTTGGGCCAATTGCGTATCGCCTAGCGTTACCATCAAAATTGCAAAAGTCACAACATATTTCATGTATCCATGCTCAAGTGGTATCGTTCTAATCCATTTCATAACATTTTGGTGGAGGAAATTGAAATTCATCCTAATTTGTCTTATAAAGAAGAATTGGTAGAAATCTTATCTCGAGAAGTGAAAGAGTTAATGAATAAACACGTGCCACTTGTGAAAGTTTTATGGAACTTTCATAGTGTAGAAAAAGTGACTTGGGAACTAGAAGAGACAATGATATCCTAATATCCCCACCTCTTTCAAAGTAAATTTCGGGGACGAAATTTCTTAAAAAGGGGAAAATTGTAACGACCCAATTTACAATGGTGTCAAAAAAGGAAGTTTTAGGAGCTCGTTTCTGCCTAACCCCTAAACCTTAAATATTTAATAAAAATATTTATTGATTTTTTATATAAGTGAATTGAATTTTGGATAAGTATTTTAGCCGAATTAGTGTTTAATTAGGCCCAAAGATTAAATTGTAAAGTCAAATTGTTATACCTTTTTAATTAGAAAGTGAATTGAGGACTTAAATTGCAATTAACCAAAGGTCTAAAATAGCAATTAAACCATGTATAAACATTAGAAAGTGGACGATATAATTATGATATTATTAGTTTAATTAAATTAAGTATTATAATTGAATTAAGGTTAGTCAACTAATTATATTCTAAATCTAACTATAAAAGACAAACTTTGTGGATGGAGAGAGAAGTTCTCCATCTTCTCCAAATAGCCTAAGCACCGAAACCTAAAGAAGGGATGCCATTATTCTTTTTCAAGGTTTTAATCGAGAAATTGGTTAGTGCAATTTAGTCCTTTTCTTGTAATTTTTCTGTTTTTGAGGTCAAGAGAGCTTGATTTAGCTGGGCCATGTATCGATTTGTAAAACTGTTAAAATTTTGAAAGACGTCATTGTTGGGAATTGAAAGTTTTAGGTGTTAAATTGATAGATTTTAAGCTAAAAGACTTGATAATTTCATACATTATGGACCAAATGAAATAAATTATAAAATTGAAAGTAATAATAGTAAATAAGATGTCCCTAATGAGTAATAGTGAAATCAGATTTCAAATTTGAGCTTTAAATTGAAAGTTAGGTTAGTCCTGATTCTAGGGACTAAATTTGTATAATTTGGTAATTGATTGAGAATTGGTTGATTATTAATATTACTATATGTTTTATGTTAATTCGTAGCTAACGTTGACTTGGATTCGTTGAGAGGGAAAAGAAAATCCAAAGTTGTCGACGAATAGTTTAGAATTTTTGAATTATATTTCTGTGATTCGGGAACTATTTATTTTCCAGTTATGCGTGCCATTTTGCACTATATGGAGAGTTATTGGTCATTACTTGAGTTGATCAATGTATTTGATATTGATTTTCGAGACATGGACTAAATTGAATAAAATAAAAATTTTATGATTTATTTGATATATGATAATTGGCATGAAATTGTATTGAAACATATAGTATTTGCTTTGAAATTATGAAATAATGATTAATTGTGATTGAGGAATTGTAAATTAAACTATATGTACTGAATTGGAAGTTTAATACCTTATGAGTCGTTCGGACTGAATCGAATATAATTGGCATGGCATAGGGTCAGAGTATTATGGATAGCCATCGTTGTCGGGCAACCTGAGATAGTAGATTATATATAATGAGTAATCGTTTTCAGGAAACTCGAGGTGACTGATTGATTGAGTTGAGAAAAATTATTATTGTCGAGCAATTCGGGATGGTATTATATATCGTTATAGCGCCATCATTGCTGGGCAACCCGAGTGATGGATCTGTGTATCTGTACCGAGTTCGTGTCGAGTTAATAGGGTTAAAAACATGTGATTTGGTTTAATGGTAAATGGACTAAATGGAATGTGAACGAAATGTGAAATACGATAATATGTGAAATGAGCTGAAAACGAGCTTTGAGGGCCAATTGAATCAATAAGATTATAAGCTTGGAAGTGATTAAAGGAAATGAAAATGAGATTGAGTAGTTATGCTTATAATTTATGTACTTAAATGGTTATGTATATGATGAATTTTGTGATATGAAATTTAAGGAAGTATATATGATGGTAGAATGAAATGATAATGTAACGTTTTAAATGTTAGAAATGGTTATAATGTTAGGGACTTGTTGGTTCTAAGTATGATTATGTAGGTTTAAAATGAATGGTACTAATTGCTTTGCTAGTCGGTAATGATGCTATGGTATGATGTTATATAAGATAGTAAGTAAATGAATTAATGTTAAGGAAAGTTATCTGTCTTGGTTGAGAATGAATTTTGGTATTGGTAGTTTAATTGCAAAGTTGCAGGTTGATTAACAAGGACTTAGTGGACTAGTCTCGATATTGCAATACCATATCCTTGATACCACGATATCAACCTTGTTCCATTTTTGAAAACTTTTCAATTTGGTCCTCAGGTTAGGAAGTTTGGCTACTGTCTTTGAAATCACGATATCAAGCCCTAAATATAGCGATACCCAATTGATATGTTTTGAAATTTTTCAATTTAGTCCTAGTTTGACCTCAAAATAGTCTTGAGATTTTGTAAGCTCGTATAAGACCTGTAACATGCCAAACCTCTCTCAACACTTGGATCCGAGTATGATGTGTCACACTTAAAATCATACTAGTTTTTATACAAATCATTCAGTGGAAGCTTGTAAAATTTTACAAATTTGAGTATAAAACATGTGAAGGCCTTTTATTTTATAAAGGTTTCAATGTACATAATTAGCAGTTCAAAATATTGCTCAAATCATCTGGTGTATAAGTACAAATAAATAAATTTATGAACAATTTATATTAATTCAAATTCAGGCATTGAAATTAAGAAGATTCTTTTAAAAACAATTCTTAACAAAATAAAATATCATTATATATATTAGTTTTCAAAAATACATTTATACGCCACCCCCGAAGGTCATGAATGATACAAGACAAAACAGACAGCTCACAATAACATTAGTGTTCTGGTGTAGTCCCTTCAACAGAAAGTCTTTTTTCTATCAACATGCCTGAGAAGGAAAAGACAACGGGGTAAGTTCATACAAACTTAGTGAGTTCCCAAAAGTAGATAGAAATCATACGTACTATTTCTTACGATAATACCAAACCTTTTAGAAGGAGTTTCACATAATAATCATAATACACCAAATGGTGTTAACAGAACATAGGCAAACTTAGTACACCAACTTAACACAACTTAAACAAACTCATCCTCATGCAGAATTTAGAGTCAGAAACATATCATATAGTCTCATTCATATACATACTCCCCATTAACTCATCATATCGTTCTAATTCATAATAGCATGTTTTATCATGACCTGCCAGTCCAATTTACAATATAGTTTCCCTACTAGTGGCTACACAAACATATCCCGTCTTCTCCATCACCACAGATCATTTCTTATATATCACAAATAGATGGTATTGGCTTAAGCATGAAGGATGGTGCTTACTTCATAACACTGACTGGCTGAACTTAATTGACGACACTGGACGACCACCATCCACACATATACCATTCATGCATCACTGAATAAGGTTACTTACCTTATACAAGTTATATAACAATGGATGTTACAACACATGGAAGTAATAAGGAACTCACCAGAAACTCTAATACAAGTGTACACAGCAAGTCTTTTGCCTTTATCGCTGGGACCCTCGTTAGCTTCTTGAGCTAAAAGAAGAATAATTATACATATCAGATCATCATTCTATCAAATCTTAACATGCATACAACAATCAATAACACTTAATCTAAAATCAGGAAGTTTCCTTCCTCACACACCATTTTAACATATATGCATGCAGTACGAAAAACACGTAAATTACTTCGATAATATCTTAAGGGTTCATAAAAAATTACTAGTGAGCTGGTAATAATGTAGATGATAGCTAAACACTACAAAATTTTTCTTTGAAAAATTTATTTTAAACTTAGGTTTTTCAGAGATTTATATAAGAATTCAAGAAAGAAGAAGATGTAAAGGTGTTTCAGAAAGACCACGCTATCCTTATATACTTAAGCAATGGAAACAAGGATTAATGGAAAAATCAAATAATTCCACTAACACTTTTAATTCCCATGATTAAGAGCACTTAACAAGTTTTAAGTCTAATCATCTACAATAGTCTAGTTACGTTCTAACTAAGTCTAAACTAAACATCTGGGATGGGCAGATACTTAACAAAAGAGTCCACCAAACTCAAGTGTTCGCCAAAACTAGGGATTCTACAAATGGCGTATCACTTAGAATACTCTACTTAGACATAATAACTAATTTACTTACTCATCTCTATCTTAAATTTTACCATTTGTATGCCAAACAGTAACTGAATACTAAGACTCCGCTGGGCGGGCTGTTACAAGACCCAAAAATGTATACTTATCATAATATTTGCTAATAATGTTTGCATTTGTATGCTAAATGGCTTGAATAGTTTTAATTCGATCATTTTTGCTCCGGCAACGAATGCGGTGCCTTATAACTTAGACTCTGCAGTCGAGTCGGGTGTAGAGTGTTACATGTTGGTCACGGTTTCCCCTTATTCTTTTTTCCTCCCCTTTTTTTATTTTTTTCAGTTTGTTTTATTCTTCCCGGTTCTATATTTTTCTTCTCACTTTTCTTTTTTTTTCTTACCTAGCCCTCACGACCAAGTACCTATTTTTTTTTTCTTGGTCTTTTTTACATACCATCATTCTTTTTCTCTTTTTTTCTTTTTCCATTTTTTTATCCTAATTTATTTTTTTTTCTTTCGAGTTTTATATT